>NC_136906.1:74755877-74799551 GCF_949606895.1 Notothenia rossii | reverse complement strand
ATATCGGTGGAGGAGAAGTAAATAAGAGTGAGTACTTGCGTAGACTTCAAAACTGTTTAAGTTATCACGTAGCAGAGAGTTCAAATAATCTGAAACCATTGTGGCTGATTAGCTGTGTTGCACCGTCTACTTGGAGTATACACAGTTACAGAAAAGAGGATTGGTTAACAGAGAGTTGTGAGGAGTGGATGGACAGCTCTCTCCGTCATTAGCGAACTAGACGTACAGATAATTGCTGCATTGCTAAGTTCATGAACCACACGATTTGTCTGGATGTACAACGGTTAATTTCCACCTTAACACATTTCCCCGTATTCAATTTTGTATTCAGTCCTGCAATGTAGTATCCGATCTTCCTGATAAAAGGTTTGCAACAAATCTTTATGTGGCCCTAAAATTGTTTTAAATGTGTTACACAACTGTTATACTTTTTTGAATATTAACTGAAATGTATTTATTTAGGATGAACCCTCTGAGATGAACCATCTTGAAAAAATAAGGATCAATAAAGTAAATCTTATCTTATCCTGTTTTCTTAGGGGGTCCTAAGAATATTATAATATTGGGTATTCCAAAAATAGATATGAATTTGTTTGTTTGATACAAATAAAGATTGTCATTTCTAACAATTTGTCCAGCATATATTGTTTTTGTAATTTATAATATAGGAGAAGGATTATAATGGAGAGATTCAGCATCTTATTTTCCCCATCTTAACTCACACTCTGGGGAAAGACAGAATAATTGAGGATGTTTGAAAGAGAGAAAGGTGAAATAAAATGAAGTTACATAACATTAAAAATGAGCATCATTTTCAGCCTTCAAAGCCTCAGCATGCCAATCAGCAGTGGGGGCCTTCATCAGGGTGGGGGGGCGGAGGGTGTTTGAGGTGTAAAGGTATCAGGTGGCCCTCTCCTCTGAAGCACCAGGCCAACATTTTGAACGCTGCCCTAATTGAGGCCCCTCCCTTGGCCAGCGTGGTCCTGGTGTCCCCCCTCTAGAGGCCCGGGGGGCCGGTGTGGCCGTCTGGGGGGGCCTGACCCCAAAACCCTGCCTGAGGCTCTGACTGCCACCAGCCTGAACCCTCCCTCGCCCCCAACCATCTCCCCCCCTCCTCCCCTTTCTCTCTCTGATGCTCTGCTACACTCTGTCCAATTGGCTCTGAGCTACAGACTTCTTTTGTCTGTCCTCATTAGAATACTGATCCTGCACACACACACACACACACACACACACACACACACACACACACACACACACACACACACACACACACACACACACACACACACACACACACACACACACACACACACACACACACACACACACACACACACACACACACACACACACACACACACACACACACACACGTTAATTTCTCACTAATTGCAGCAGTATCATTAGTCGATCTTTGCTAGGCAGATGGTAAACAAAGGAATTTGAAAATTAAACTGAGAGAAGTCGGAGTCAGTTCACACATGTGCTTTTTGTTTCATACAATAATGTAAAATAAATATACATTTAGTTTAAATGCCTCTAAATTAAAAATAACTAAATTAGCTTAAAGGGCTTTACAGTTTTAAAGCATACAATCCAATCTCCAAACTACTACTCACACTTGCTGTACATTCACACCATCTTAAATACACTTAACTGCTTTTTCTTTCATTAGTATTGTGAGTCATTAAATGTAAACAATGGACCAGACTTCAGTACTCGGGGTTAAGAGAAACTTGGTTTCCAGAGCTCAGTTCTGATTGTGAAATATCATTAATTTGTCTTGTATACAATACAGAAATAACCTTAACCTAACAATCTGTCAGAGACTTCAAACCAGTCAAGTAAGCATCATTATAACTGGGATGAAAGATGCCTCTTTGTATTGAAAATAATGAACTGGAATAAAGTAAGAAGTCAGAAAGTTGATAATGAACTTCAGAAACTGTTTAAATTAAAATCCCTATTCTAACAGATATGTGTTTGTTGCTCTTATTTTACAGACATGTTGACAGGTATGACATATATCACTGTGGTATTTATTTACCTGCCGCAAATATGTTTCTGATTTGTTGAAATCATATTTAGATTGAACAGATGGTATAACACTTTAGGATAACACACCTTTTGTTCACCAATGCTTTCATGGCATCTCTTATTCAGTGTGTTATGATCACAGAGTAGCTTCTTATTCTCGTTCTTCACCTCTGTGTTGAGGGAAGTCCAGGTGGAAGTGAAGCTGATGCTTGTGAAGGCAGAATAACATAAAGTAGACAAATCCATTCCTAATTTAGTTTTGTTTGTTTAATATTGACACATTCAACACAGCGCAAATAGAAGGATGTCTCACTCACCCTCACTTCACTTCTCTCTCCTTACTTCTGCGTCTATTCAACACAGAACAAATGTACGTACATCCGATCACACTTTATAAAAAGTCAATCTAAAATGCAGTTAAAATCAGGATTGTTTTATTATGAGCTTTTCTGTCCGATAATGTGTTTATTTTTGGATTCATTTGGAATTGAGACTGCAAAGAGTGTAATGGCAGGACATTTAGAAACTGGTACTGAGTCTGAGTGTGTTGGAAGTTGCTCAAAACTAAATGAAGGAAATCTAGAAATAATTCAAGATAATCTGCCTTCTTTTAATGTTGTTGTAAGGAGAAATATCATTAAGAATGTATTAGGGCAAAAAAAAAAAAAAAAAGAATGTATTAGGGCACGGGTAGTTTGAGCAGAATAGTTCATGGTTTCAGCTTTATGGACTATGACAGGTGTTTTCATGCAAAAGATCATTCAAAAAACCTTCATGTCTCTTCTTCAGCTTCAGGATCAATAATGATGCAATCCAAGCTTTTCATGGCCTTCCTGTTAAATATGTTATTGTGGAAGTCATGGTTTCAGTCAGCATTGCTTCTTTTTTTTCTCGACACAAAGGGAGATAAATCACAGATAACATGGTGCAGTTGAGCCGGTCCCTTCAATCCTCTCCTCCATCCGGCAGCAGCTGTCCATCATTCTGATTGGCAGCCCAGAGGAGGGCTCTGACGGGCAGATGAGAGCAAGAAGCCGATCTCTGCCTCAGAGGCAACAACAGCAGTCCTGTGTTCTCCTGCCCACCTCCCACCACCTCCTCCTGCTCTTCTGCCCGCCTCCCAACACCTCCCGCAGGCCCTCCTCCGCCTGCAGCCAATAAAAGGTGGACAACATCTCATGGAGGAAATGCATTGTTTACATGGACCCGAGCGCTCTGTCTCTCTCTGTTCGTCTGGCCGGCTATTGTGAAAACATCAAGAAATGACAAGAAAATGCAACATACAACAGACTTGTCACCAAGAGCAACCGCTGCATTTAAGAGAGCCGCTCTGACATCGAAACGGATCTGAGAAACTTCACTAAACCGAGAAACTTCACTAAACCTTCCAAGAGGCTTCATGCCGCTGCTGTGCTTCCTTCTCCAGGCTAATCTTGCTTCCCACTTCTACTTTAAAAGTCTTATATCTCACATGCATCATGCTGTACAGAGCTGACCTCCATCTCCAGGACCACCTTCATCCTCCTTTCATGGACCCACACCTCGCTCACGAGGCCCACCTCGCTCACCAGGACCACTTTCATCCTCCTTCATTGGACCCTAACCTAGCTACTGAGGCCCATCTCGCTCCTGAGGCCCACCTTTATCCTCCTTTCCTGGACCCTCACCTCGCTACTGAGGCCCACCTCGCTCCTGAGGCTCACCTCGCTTACCAGGACCACCTTCATCCTCCTTTCCTTTACCCTCACCTCGCTACCGAGGCCCACCTCGCTCCTGCGGCCCACCTCGCTCTCCAGGACCACCTTCATCCTCCTTTATGGACCCTTACATTGCTCCTGAGGCTCACCTCGCTCCTGAGGCCCACCTCGCTCTCCAGGACCACCTTCGGCCTTTTCTTGTGGAACCGAACCTTGCTCTCCGGGACACCACACCTCGCTCCCCAGGCTCCCCTTCTTCTCCAGGCCCACTATTTCTCCAGACTCCCCGTGGCCCCTGGACTTTGCAGCTGCCTCTGCAGGCCCCCGCTTCTCTCCACAGGCTCTCACTAGTCTCCAGGCTCTTCAGCCAGAGTCTCTTTGATGTTGCCCTCCTGGCAGACAACATAGGGGCTGGTGGAGGGATAACTGTGTGTTTGGTGTGTGTGTGTTTGTGCGTGTGGAGCAAACACACTTGTGCGCACCTGCACGAAAACTAAAAGAAAAAACCCCCACTAGAGCCATAAGACGGAGGAGCCTCATAGACAAATGTGTGTGTGTGCTTGTGTGTGTGTGTGTGTGTGTGTGTGAACCATACTTGAATTCACTCTTTTCTTGTTCACACACACAAACACAGAAAAAAAGGGAACTTGAAAAGGACTGTTTGATGAGCGGCTGACAGCAGCTCGACTGGCTCTGCTCGGTCTGCCCACAGTGGGCGGGGCTTAGTCAGATGATTGACAGGTGTCACCACCAATAAGCCTCCAGACCATCAGCTGTCAAACTGCAGCAGAGTGCCTTGCAGCCTCTGGGATTATCCCACTGACAAAATATTAATCGTAATCAAAAAAGGCTTTCAGTAGAAAAAGAAGACACTGAATTTGGCACAAAACTAAAACATATTCAAAAACTACTTCCACAAAAGTAGGTAAAGTAAAATCCAAAACTCTTGTGAAATATTTCCAACACATTGATCGATTTGTCACAGAATCTGTATAGGGAAAAGTTTGGACTACATATAAGGACTTGTAAATGAGGAAGTTATTCAGAGATTTTTAGTGTTTTATATTCAGTGTTTCAACAATCCTCAAAACCTGCATCTTAATACTGGAATTCATTATATCAGGTTCACATGCAAGTTAAACAGTTTTATCCAAAACATAATATTCACTTTGCTGAAAGAGAAACAATATAATATACAAACACAAAAGTCAACAGAGACATTGAACAAAAGCAAGAGAACATTGAGCAATTCAACATATTAGCCTTCGTCAGTTTCAGATCACTGTAGTTACGGAGTATACAAAACATTAGCACAATCGTTTTTACGATTTTACTGACTTACTGTCAGTGGATACAGAAATTGACAAGAGAAATATAATTGACCACAGTACAAAACGTATGGAAAGTACAAAGTGTAGATACTGCTTTAATAGATTCAGGAATGTAAAGACATCTAAAAAATCTGCATGTGTGACGAAAATATTGCACAGACATTCAAGGCTCTTCAGCGAGCTTAATGTTCGAAGTTATACCACACACAGGTGTAAGCGACAACTAAGCACTGGCTTGATTAGTCAATGAGACAAAGATATTACATTACATACACATTATAAACTATATAAATACACTATACTTTTCAATGTAGACCTTGATTACAAATTGTAAAACAGAAATGTAGCTACAACCATTTGTTACGAGTACTTTAACCTTCAGTCCAAAAAGGCTTCTCTTAATTTCCACCATGATTCAGAATTGACAATCGGATACGTTGTCTTCTCATTTAAATATATTATAGGTTTCAGTTAACCTCTGCAAATGGTTTGGGAGCACAGACCGAGGTCATTTATTTACTTTCCACGTAACTCCTCCCACGTGGGTCGTATCAGACTTTGTGAAGCCCTCCTGCAGTGGTGGGGTTTCTCTAAGCTCATCTTCTGAACTTCAATAAGAAAATTAGCATAGTAGATGATCTCCGATGAACTGACCGTCATCAGTGGAAACGATGGCGGGGGGCGGGGGGTCGTGGCATCGTTTGAGATCTCTGGAGGCAACCGTAGGTCTCAGTTCATCAACGGTTGACTTTCGGAGGTGACGTCTGACGTGCTCTCTATATGAACTAAAGCCAAAGTCAGAGCAATTACGTGTCAGGATTCCTCCGGAGTCTTGTGAGAGACACATCAGCTCTTAAAAGGAACATGTTGCTCCAGTTAGTGCTCTTCAAGGGGATTACGCTCTTTATAGAACTATAGGAATTCACTTACTCCTCCCTCAAGGGGTACTATTTAAATGTCATTTTTGTCAAGCAGATGATGACAAACTTTAGACTCCTTATTAAATATCGCATGTCACAGCCCGTCAACCTTGATGTTGAGAGCAACATTAGACGCTCTATCGTGATCAAGTGTGGTTTTGATTTGAAATGAGACAACAATGAGGCGGCGTCAGAGGAGGATTCTCGTGCTTCAGCTGGCGGTTGTAGCTGGATGTTGGGCCTGTGGCTGGCTGCTAGCGCTCTGCCAGGCAGATGAGAGCCGGGTTAATGTTGGGATTTGTTCCCTAAAGCTCCGACACAGAGGAAATACTGATCAGCTCTGCCGTCAGCCTCAAGACCTGCTAATCGCTAATCAGCACTTACACAGCCTCTCTCTGTCTCTCTGTCTCTCTGTCTCTCTCTCTCTCTCTCTCTCTCTCTCTCTCTCTCTCTCTCTCTCTCTCTCTCTCTCTCTCTCACACACACACACTTATATACAGGTGTTAAAAGCTAAAACACATCTTGAACTTTTACGCTTATCGCCACTTCTGTGTGTGAAATATTGCAATTAAATGCACCGCCTCAACTACAAACTTTATCTGAGATTTATTTTGTTTATCAGTTTTTCATTTTTTATTTATTTAAACTTACCAGAGAGAGATGCATCACAAAACGGTTTCATATGCACCACTTCAAATAGCAACCCGTGACAAACCCATATCAAATATTTAAACTTTACATGAAATATAACTTAGGTAAGATAATCGAATGCTGCCAGAAATGTAGGAATATGTTTGTTACATTTTTCTGGGTCACTTTTACTGTCTAAAAACTCTAAATGATATCCTGTGTGTTTATTGCGTGTGATATTGAAACATGGCGTGACTAAAGTTAATACAAGACAACGAACATGGCTCCTCTGGATTAGGTGACTGAAAGGGTGACTTGAAATGTACTATACTCAATATCTCACACTTCTGTAGACCCTAAATAATGTTGATGCACGCATATTTTAAAACAATATTAAACTATTAATGTGAAATAATAACCCTCAACAACATAAATCAAGAGGTCACTAATGGAGCTTGAAAGAACACAAACCAGATGTTTTGTTTTTCTTATTAATATGCAACTCTTAATTTTGATCAAAAATGTTCAAAATTGTGCCATATTTATTAATTAGATTAGAACAAATGAATAATATCTTAAGAGTTAACAGCAATGCCTGAAAATAAACTACTACTGGTGTGAACATACATCTACAGAATAAATAATACAAATAAATTGAACTCCTAACAAAAATCTCTTCATGTTGATGCATCGCCTCACTTGCAGACCTCAGACCTGACATGCCCTCACATCGATCACAGGATGCAGCTTTTCCCAATACTGCAAAAATTAATAAGCAATCTGCTCGTGGCGGAGCTTTCTCTCCCAGCGCTTCACTTAACATCGCTCCATCACAGAGGCAAACACCACTTATGAAATCAAGACTGAAATCCAAATGATTCCTACATTAAAATACTACCTTGCTCTGATTTGAATTCCTTATTTATATTTGTTTTTCCCAGTGGTTTAAATATTGAATTTGTTTCAGTCACCATATTAGAATGACCTTTTTACACTACAAGTAATTTAGCTAAAACCTGAAGGTACCCTGTGACTTATTATAACTAACTAAGCTTTTTATAATGACGGTTATAATAGACCCTTTTGCATTTATTCCCGTATTTTAAATGTAACATTTTTACCCAACATTTGGTATTTACATTGCCTTGAAACTTCCATAACTCCCTCAAACTCAGTACATCAGCTAGTTTGTGATAAAATGTGTATTTGCATTATTTTGAGAAGGGACAGTGGACATTAATTAACATGAGCATTTCAGTCCATTATGTAAAAATGTCCGATTTAACCACAGAGGCGAAATTTCACCTGCAGTCCGAATCTGTTTTGTAATAAAACACCCACCCAGCCTCAGTATCCTCCTGTGATTAATTCAACATCCCTTTCACATCAGATATCCCCGGCTCAGATATCCTCCCCTCAAAATCCCACCGCGGCCATCTTAACCTGCCGGACCACGTGCAGCTACTTCCTGTCCGTCCCGGCGTCCCCCCCCCTCAGATTGGACCCGTCATATGGAGCGATAATGTGGGTATTGTTCTGGGCTGGACCGGCCTCTTCACAGGAACATCGGATTCTGTTTGAAGTGGTGATCCGGCACGGCCGACTCACCTGCAAGATCAATACGCCGGGTTCAAAGCTGCCGGCTTCACAGAGAACACACTCTTATTAATTTATAGAAACTTCTAGAAACTTTGTCTGAAGGGAAAAACCTCCAACTCTGTGTGGTGGAGAGACAGGGGGAATTATTAATATACCTGGAGAGAGAAAGAGAGACGGGGGGAGAAAGAGAGAGGCCGAGCAGCCATCTTCTAAAACCTTATATGAATATTTAAATGAGGTACTGTTTGATGTGGATTGATCATACAAAAAGTGTGTGTGTGTGTGTGACTGTTGTGTGTGTGTCGGTGGGAGACAGATGGATAAGGAAGACGGTTAAAAGACTCATTAGATCAAGACCGAGAGTGTGTGTGTAGGCGTGCGAGTGTGCGTGTGTGTTTAACTCATTAAGGGAGTCTATTTGAGTTTTCCTTTGTTGTCAGATTTGATGATTTGGTGGAAATTTCCAGCCTTGGATTCAAAGCATTCCCTTTCGGAGCTGCAAGCCCGCGGCGTCAGGGAATGAAACACTCTGCATTTATATTTAATGATATCAATTTATCAACAGGAACAATCTCAGGATGTTGGCTCAGATTTGATTCCATGTTCCCCTGTTTTTACCTGAGGGACACATGCACACGTTTGCTCATCGCCTCGCCATTACCATACTCCTCTCTTCCTCTCTGTGCGCTGATAATAATCAACAACTTCCTGACAGTGCACTTCCCTCGCTGCCTCGCTTTCTTACCGCGGAAACACCGAGACTGTGGTGAAGATGAGGAGGTGTTGTCGCGTGGAGTTTTCACATGGAAACGTTACCAAAGAAATGTTGGCAAGTTAGAAAATTGATGACTTTAGCCCCTCATGATTTCACTCTATTCGCCGGAGTAATGACTTAAAAATGTATTTAAAGTCACAACTTTATTTTGTAGAAATGACATCAAATCCATAATCATCGCATGTAAACCGTATCTCATATTTCCACCCTGTGCAGTTCAATCCGTGCCCCTCTTACTTTCTGAAGTTGAGGAGGTGTTGTCATTCACAGTTTTCACAGGCAAAACCGGTCAAAAATGCAGACGGTTTAAGAAAGTTAGGACTTAAATCCTTCCAGATTTCTCAATTAAATAGAAAAGTTATACCACTAAATGTCTTGCAGGCAAATTCATAGACCTACAACTGTGTTTCGTAGAAATTACACACATTCACAATCACCTCATGTACAGTAAACTAAGTTACTGCTCCCCCCATATTTTTTCTGTTTTGTTTATCTCTTTGTATTTCTTTGTCTTTTTTTTGTTGTGTTTTCTTAAATTCTCTGTCAAAGCGTCTTTGAGTTTCATGAAAAGCGCTATAAAAGTCCCATGTATTATTATTATTATTACAGAATAATACAAGAACATTACTTTTAAGAGTGTAGTGGAACTTTTATGTAATTTCCTATTAGTGTTAAATGGTTCATTTCTAGTGCTAAGTGGCTTAATATTAAAGGGGACCTATCATGCAAAGTGCACTTTTGTACGTCTTTTATTCATGAATATGTGTCCCCGGTGTTCCAGGGAACTCACCAAGTGTCAGAAAACACAACCCTCTCTATTTTCCTCCATACCCAAATCTCTTAAAAAGGGGCTGCAGCGGATCTGATACAGACTGATCCAGATTTGAACACTTCTATGACGTCACAGAAGTGGCGCTACGGCTATTGGGTCATCTCCACCAATCAGGAGGAGACAGCCACGGACATTGCCGTTGGAAAGCGCTGGAGACGCTGTAGTACATATGCCAGGCCTGTAGGTGGTGCTGTTCTCACAGAATCAGCCCATGATGCAAAGACAGTGTTACATTGAGCGAAATGAGGAATGGCTAAAATGCATGATCTGTTTAGTATTTTGAAAAATAAAAAGTATAAATAATATGTCTTATATAGGTATGGTCCTACACTATATTATTCAAATATAGCATGATAGGTCCACTTTAAATATTGTTTACAATTAGCCTCTATATGGAATTTTGGGCACAGATAATTTTAATAGTATTGATATTTACCCAGAATGACTTTGTAAATCATAACTAAATATTCACATGTATGAACTCAAATAATGAAGCAATAGATATTTTCACATGATAAAAAAACAAAACCTAAAACTAAGGTTTTCACTTTATTGTGGTGACTTAAAATAACTTTTGCACTACATCTTAACATCACCTCATGTACTGTATGAGATGAGAATGAAGTGTCCATCTTATCATCTAAAGATTCTATTAATACATACAGTTTGAATGAAGTGACTCAGTGAAACAGAGAGAAGTACATATTAGACTGTGAAGTTTTTTTTTAACTGAACTCAGACTGAAGTACTGTAAGTTGTGTATTCTGTCGCAGTGTTTGAGCAGCAGCTGCATCTGATGTTACACCGCCTCTAAAGGTGGAGTCATCCTGATTACAGTTCATCTGAAGAAACGCACAGTCAAAGCAGCGCTGTGTTAATCACTGAGTGTCTGGACCTCCTCCTCCTCCTCCTCTCACTGCTTTAATGTGCTGCTGTGTGGTGGACTTCTAGAAGTTTGTGTGTGTGTGTACGCTGCATATAAAAGCTCTTCCATCCTCGAAAAGCAACTGAACTCGCACAGGCTCAAAGTAACACGGATCAAGAGTGCACGGTCCAAGTGGAGGGACTGAAAGCGTGTGTGAGAGGGAGGCGCTTAAGAGGTGTGTGTGTGTGTGTGTGTGTGTGTGTGTGTGTGTGTGTGTGTGTGTGTGTGTGTGTGTGTGTGTGTGTGTGTGTGTGTGTGTGTGTGTGTGTGTGTGTGTGTGTGTGTGTGTGTGTGTGTGTGTGTGTGTGTGTGTGTGTGTGTGTGTGTGTGTGTGTGTGTGTGTGTGTGTGTGTGTGTGTGTGTGTGTGCAGAAAGTCCAGTGTGCAGGCCGCTGCAGTGAACTCTGGGGAAGGTAGAGAGAATCCTAAGTCAGTCTGTAGAGAGAGTAAGGGCTCTCCCTTTCAACTAGAGCTCCCCTGGACTCTGTGCACACACACACACACACACACACACACACACACTTGGAGACACTACCAAGTACGTAGATCCATGCACAGGAAAGAAAACACACACACTGGGGACGTGGATGCGCACACGGACTAAAGTACACACGGGATATTGATACACATTGTTATACACACAAACACACACTGAGGCAAGTACACACACACACACACACACACACACACACACACACACACACACACACACACACACACACACACACACACACACACACACACACACACACACAGAAACTCTCTCCCTCTTTTTTAGTGTCTCTCAGTAGTTCCTCAGTGTTTCATCTGACAGCTTATTCCCAGTGTGGCTCTACTCTGTATTCACCCTGGATCCCCTCAGCACAGACACCCTGTGAACACACACTCCCAGGTGGGGAGGGGGGGGAAGGTGACCTCGGTCCACACACACACACACACACACACACACACACACACACACACACACACACACACACACACACACACACACACCACACACGCTTTGTCACGATCACGTTCCCAACTAAAAACATCCTCCAAATTACAATACTCTTTTCTGCTGTTCACAACTGGAGGGGAAACAGTGGAAATGTTACTGTATCAGGATTTGCATATTCTTAAAATGTCTGACATGTCTGCGGTGACGACAAGCTGTCTCCAACGTGTTCTTGAGAGGTGACACGTTCAGTTTTTTTTTTGTTTAGTTACAGTACGAGGGGAATCTGAAGGGCTGAGTTTGCATGAGAGCGAAACCGGAGACAGTAGAGAAATAAATCTGCACCCGGCTGTAAATCAACGACGGCTTTTTCCCCAGTTAAAACCTTTCTACTGTAGAAGTTCCCTTATATAGCTCCTACAGATTTTGACAGCTTAAAAAGTTTTGTGAAAATGTAATAAAAAAGGACTGAAGGTACCTTAACACACACTTTTTAGTAGATTTACCTTGCACGAACATAAAGGCATTTTGTTTGTACAGTGCCGCCTAGTAACGTTGCTATTTCGTAGATGTATGTATGCGTAGAGATGTTTGAAGTGGACTCATCATTCTTCTAGAAAAAGAAAAAACCATTGAATTCAAAACTTCTTCTTTTAAAGAGTGTTCCTAAGTATAAACACTTGCATGCTTTTGCAGTGTGTGTTGTGGGCTATATTTGTCAGTGTCTCAGCACGCAGCTTTTTCAATAAAGAAGCTCCAAACCTTTCCTGCACTAAAACACAGACACAGGCTGCATCTCAGGTCGGTTAAATGGGACGTCCTTTCCTCGGTTATGGCTAGAAAGGATCCGTCTTGTGTAAAACTCTCGCGAGAGTTTGGCTGAATGTCACGTGGCTGAATGTTTACGTTCGGCAGGCAGCCTTTCAGTTACGATCGTTAACATCAGTGGGCCACAGCAAATGATGATGAGAAACTAAACTATCTATTAATTATGTCATTTACAGGGAGTGTGATTGTTGAAATAGGGTGTTAGCGGTCTTGCTGGTGTTCAAAGAAGAATGACAACACTGTAGATCACCAACACTATGGTTTATTTTTTATTCACAGGCAAGTCAACGTTGTCGCAGTAAAAGTCCCAAGATAGCTCCTGGTGCAATAAAAAGTTCCCTTGCAGTGTTTTACTATTAAGTCTGATGTTTCTCTATTAATATTGCTGCTGCATTAATGTGTATGTTGCATCATGTTACTGCTGTAGATGTGTTTCCGAGCCGCTCCGATTACAACGAGAGTTACAACGAGAACGTGAAGTCATATTTACACTAGACGGATCCTTTCTAGCCATAAACCCTTTCCTCCGGAGCGTCACGTGAAGCGACGTTCGTTTGTGATGACGCCGCACAGCTGATCGTCTGACAGCAGCTTTGTCCCCGTTGTTTTCACAAACACCCCCGCCTCTGTTAGTACACATTTACTGACACAAACATTTGTATCATCTGTTGTAGACCCAAATACATTAAATAAAATAAGAACTCAAAAAACGTCATTCTTAAAATGTATTAACGAACAATAGTTTGATTAATATTGATTAGAGTGCACAAAAGAAATAAAATAATTGAGAGAAGAAAAAGAGATGTGTTATCTATCAAAACCCAGTTAGATTAACATTCATTGGATTGCACACTTTGTTTGTTGTTTGGATATGTAGCACATTAACATTTTAATAGCACTTAATGACTGACTGAATGGAAATGAAAAAAGCGATCATGAAAATGTTTCCAATAAATGAATAAAATGATTTTTGACCACTTTGTTGTTCAGATATATCACATATTTGTAACTAAATTATGCATTATTTGAAACAAAACACGGTATAAACTGAGGAGTGACTCTCGTGAGTTTCATGTGTTTTCTTCACTCCGCTGGGAAACTGCTCTCATGTCAAGAAGCATCCGATCAGTGCATGCACTGCATCGTCCAATCAGTGAGCGATACACAGTAAGGGGGCGGGGCGAGTATCTGAGGATTTCACCGGAGGATGGTCTGGTGGTTCCTCGATCCTCGATCCTCCGGTACAAATAAGCGCCATGGGACGGTACTCAAGATGGCGCAGACAAATCAACTTCCGGTGAGACCGAGGACCGAGGAGCGAGGAAATTAAAATAACCGACTTGAGATGCAGCCACAGTTAGTCACGAGCTGGTTAAGATATAGAACATTTATCAGCTAACTTGATTTCCTAAATAGTAAACTCTTGCTGAGATGCACACAATATCAACTCTATAAGGTTGTCTCTGCAGGACCCTTCACTGAACCACAACTTTTGCCGAAAATGAAGATCCCAAGGAGAGAAGAAGTCGAGCAGAGTTTGGGTTTTAGCAAACACCTTCCTCCTCTTCTCACCAATATGTTCATCTTGAGTTATTCATGTATCATGCTATATAAAAATGATCGAAATAGTAATAATGGATTATTCAGGGTGTCCGCGGGGTCTTAGAAAGTATTAAAAGTTGATAAATCAATTTAGCGAAAATGAAGGCTATTAAAAAGTATTAAACGGCATTTTCCAAGGTATTACATTTTGTAGCTTGTTTTCAATAAGTATATAAATGGTCCAAAGAGGTTGTATTCTACAGTCTGCCTGAATGTAATCATTGCGTAGGTGTGTAGTGTGATTCTGTGTAGTTTATTTATGATCCCGTTGGATCTGACGTCATCTGAACAGGACATCGCACGCTCACTGCTTGATAGCACGCGAAGGTCCGTTTACGCCGGTTGCTAAACAACATCGTTATGGGGAAATGCAAGTCTGCGTCCAAATGGTTGGAAGATAAGGAGGAAGGACAATCAATACTGTATATAGTCAATGTGAGGTAAAGTGTGTCGCCAACGTAACCGGTTAAAACTCAAAGTGGCGATGAGGTCTTAACATGTATGGAAAGGGTCTTAAAAAACTTCAGGATTCCTGATACCCTGTTATTAGGCAGCTCCTTTAGTTATTTGGGTGTTTCTCAAGTAGCCGATCCCTATGCAGTTATTCCAGGTAGCTTCAGATTTACTTTTGGTCAAACTGTAAGACATCTTGAGTCTATACAACTGAGGTGGCAAGTGAAAATAAAGAATGCCCCACTGTCAGAAAGGACACAATAGTTAGAATAAGACTCCGGTTGAACATGTCCCGGATAGTCCTCGAAATGAAATATCTATCGCCTGATTCAATATTCTCAATTGCTTAAAAGCATTTTCTGAACACTGTTGCAATTCTCAAAACACTAAAGCTATCACCATATGATCGAATGCAGTGCAGCGCTGCTTTTGTCTTTCAGAAGTGTCAAAATTAAATGAATCAAGGCATTCAAATGTCTGAAGAACTGAGTCCGTATGACAGAAAATACTCATATTGTGTCTCCTCGCATCATGTTAACTCACAGCCACAGAAGTGAATACAATATCATACAAAAACAACTTTTAACAGCCAATTCACACTTTCACTCTCAATATTCATCTCTGTGGTTTGTGTCCTCGTCACAGTAAGCGTCTTACAGTAACCACACCACCAAACCAATCCCTAACTTCCTCCTCCTCCTCCTCCTCCTCCTCCTCCTCCTCCCTCCTTAGGTTTCCCCTGCAGCACTTTGGGAAGAAACCCAGCGTCAGGCAAACCGCCTCTATCCCCGAGAGTGGGTGACATCCACAACCTGTGTGTGTGAGAGAAATCAGTGGCTAGCCCTAAACCATCAGCCTAGCGGCACTACAGTAATAACCACAGGACTCAGTCACTATCACAGGGTGTGTGTGTGTGTGTGTGTGTGTGTGTGTGTGTGTGTGTGTGTGTGTGTGTGTGTGTGTGTGTGTGTGTGTGTGTGTGTGTGTGTGTGTGTGTGTGTGTGTGTGTGTGTGTGTGTGTGTGTGTGTGTGTGTGTGTGTGTGTGTGTGTGTGTGTGTGTGTGTGTGTGTGTGTGTGTGTGTGTGTGTGTGTGTGTGTGTGTGTGTGTGTGTGTGTGTGTGTGTGTACTGTAGGGCTGTATATTTTTGTTTGCATGTGTTCATAAGTGTATAGATCTATTTGTTGATGTGTATTGTGCGAGGGTACAGTATCTCCTTTAGAGACCTGTAGTCCAATCACGGCTCAGTTCCTCCTGCATCTGTCAATCATACCTCCAGTTGGAAAGGTCCAAAGCCATCTCACAAGGTCACCACCTGACAGACAGACAGACAGACAGATGGATAGAAAGATAGATAGATAACTAGACAAATGGGTGGAGATAGTTGCTATACATAGATAGACATATATTATATAGACATTGATATGATAGCTGGAACATACATATAGATACTGTTGATAGATAGATGGATGGATGGAGAGATGTTGCAGGAGTAAGGTGCTTTCTACATCTGGATACAAAATAATTTTCAATACAATATATGCAGAGAATGTGAATGATATGATTATCAAAAAACAAGGGAAATGAGCTTACTCTCTCCCTCTCTCTCTCTCCCTCTCTCTCTCGCTCCCTCTCTCCCTCTCTCTCTCCCTCTCTCCCTCTCTCCCTTTCTCCCTGCTGCAGGGTTGATTGGAGGTTTTGTCACGCCTGCTTTGACAGGCCGGGCAGAGCTCAGGTCCCAACGGTTTGGCAATTATCCTCTAACCCAGCAGCCTACTACTGCACAAATGCACTCACACACACACACACACACACACACACACACACATACACACACATACACACACACACACACACACACACACACACACACACACACACACACACACACACACACACACACACACACACACACACACACACACACACACACACACACACACACACACACACACACACACACACACATGTATACACACATACACACACACATACATGGCCTGCATGTCAATACGTCAGAGATGGGGAGACAGGCTGTCTGTGTTTTCCATCTCCTTCTCTTTCGCCCTCTCCACATCTGTCTCTCTCCCTCTCATTAGCCGGCTGCGTTTTAGAGGGGAGGAAGGTGTGAAACTCCGGAGACTCTTAACATTCCTCTCTAATATACAGTCCATCCTAAGCCATGAACTCACACACACATGCTCACATACACACTTGCGCACACATACACACACACTCCGTAATCCTGTGAGATCAGAAGGGCTCCTCTTCCTCTTGCTAAGCAGCGTTGGACCCGTCTGCAGACTCGCTGACGGTCTCTGCAGCTTAGCAAGTGTACAGCAGCTTGTCAAGCACAGGAAGTAGCTTAGGCGCCTGCATTAGCTTAAACATGCACTTTAGAAACATGGAGGAAGCCGCAGCATCCAGCCTCATGTTTAACCGGCGATGCAATTTGTAACTTTATTTCAAACTGTAATCAATAGGATATGCTGCTCTGTGTCTGTCTGGGTTTCAAAGGCTGTGTCCCAGGGACAGAGACAGTATATCACTGTGTGTATTTGTGTTAATAGTGTTGTATTTTGGTTTTGAATGGACGAGAGTTAATGTGTAGGAAGTCAAGTGTGTGTATGGAACAAAAGTGCAAGTATGATGTCTGAAAACCTAACAAATAAGGGATACAAATCCAAGCTGTAGCTATCATTTGGTTAAGAGCTAATATCCAATATGTATTGTATCATATTTGAAGGATTTGTTTTCAGGATTAAGCTGGAAACACTAGGATTTACAACGGTTTGGCCGATTAGAAGCTAAAGTAACTGCAGGATTCTTATTATTTTGGTTTGTATATTCATGTTTAAATGCACTTCTTTTAGGGTGGCTTTAGATAGATTAAGGTAATGTTAACAAGATGCTTAACTAAAAAGCTAAATCAATTTGCGAGAAATAAAGAAACAATTGGACAATTCATTGAGTACCCGATTGACACAAAATACCTGAGGCTTAATCAATCCATCCATCCATGTTCTCCCGCTTATCCGTGGTCAGGTCGCGGGGGTAGCAGTTCCAGCAGAGAGCCCCAAACGTTCCTTTCCCTGGCCACAACATCAACCAGCTCTGACTGGGGGATCCCACATCTGTAAATCAGAGAAGTTGAAACTTTTCTGAATCTCGTATCATTGCAAACTGAATTCTGTTGAGTTTTTATCTGTTGTTCAGAAACGAGTTAAGCATTTAGAAGCTTGCAATGAGCATTTGTCCTTATTCCAATATAACAATGATAACTAGTTGAAGCCATAACTAGTTATTTTGAACAGGTGGTCCGTAGCAATGCTCCAGATATGGCCATGAAGGTGAGGCAGCCGAGGAAAGGGAAACAAAGGGCTTCAGGTCACATGACAGATGCTTTTCCAGGTTGTTTTTTTCAGTGTGGAGAGATAGCGGTGCTGGATTATCCCACCGAGTTCATCAGACAGCAAATCAACATGAGTGACAACAGACAGGTGCTGGTGACGGAGGGGATGGATTTACAGCGGGCAGCGGGTGGAGGTTATTAACTGCTGCTAGGAAAGAGCAGGAACTGAGGGGTCAGGACAGAATACCTGGAATATAGTACACTGGTTATTGTATCTCTTATTTTATCTTATACAAATGTAAGTGTTTTTCTGGTGGTGTCGCCTCACCAATAAACTCCAACATATCCAGAACCTCCACTGGCTCCCCGTCCGTCAAAGAGTCAACTTCAAAGTCCTCCTCATTACTTACAAAGCCCTCAACAACCACCACACCCCTTCCCGCTGCCTCCGCTCATCAGAAGCCAACTTCCTATCCATCCCCACCCGCACCAATCACCGGACCTGGGGGGACAGAGCCTTCTCCGTCGCTGCCCCCTCCCTCTGGAACTCACTCCCACAACCCATCAGAGACTGCACCGACTTCACCACCTTCAAAACACTCACAAAAACTCACCTCTTCAATCTGGCTTTTAATGTGTGATTGTTTTTGTATTATTTGACTTCAACTTTAACTATATATTTATTTGTTGTTCCTTTCTTTTCTTTTCTTTTCTCTTCACTATATCTGTAAAGCGTCTTTGAGCACCTGTAAAAGCGCTAACAAATTAAATCTATTATTATTATTATTATCTCACACTCTCGTCCTTTCAAATTTCATATCGTTATTATTGACACCAATTAAGAACTTGAGAGAACTAGAGCCGTTTGGCTTAGAGTAAAAACAACACATCTGTGAACCATTCCTCTAAAGTAAATTCTAATTGTAAAATAAATTAAGAAGTAATATCAAATAAGTTGAGTAGAAAGTAGAAAGTATAGATAAAAAATACAGAACCTTTAAAAATCCCAAATAAATACAGATTGTAATGTTGTTATTGAATTTTAAATTAAACCTCTTAATAACAACTCTTAATTTCTACGACTTTTAAAGCAGATCCTAAAGGACTTGCAGGAGGAAAAGGATTCATTAACAATTTGAATGAAGTGTATATGTTGTGTATAATGTTTGCTTATTCAGTTATTAACAGTGTTAAGAATATGTAGTGTTGTGAATCTAGACTGCTATCAGAAGCTGGAGTATATTTCCACGATGGGACATTTCCCACCTTTTAACTTCTTTAATCAAGTTGTTCATGTTCCTTCCCTTTCTCTGTTTTTACACAGTGGCACCATCACTGTCTGTTGCTTAGCGCCCTGGGCGGCGTAATCGTCAAATCCATCAACACACTCGCCTCACATCAGATCAGCACGGCGCTCTTTGAAGGAGATGGACGTTGTAGCTTTATCAAACAGACAAAGCAGTGATCTTCCCTTCCGGCGTAAAACAACTACATACACCTTACAGCAACAAACGCCTCTGTGTGTGTGAGAGAGTGTGTGTTTGTGCAGCTATGGAAGCAGAACAAGTAGATGGGTGTAATTGTGTGTGTGTGTGTGTGTGTGTGTGTGTGTGTGTGTGTGTGTGTGTGTGTGTGTGTGTGTGTGTGTGTGTGTGTGTGTGTGTGTGTGTGTGTGTGTGTGTGTGTGTGTGTGTGTGTGTGTGTGTGTGTGTGTGTGTGTGTGTGTGTGTAGGCGGACCTTGCCTCAAGCTAAAGTCATTGAACAGTTAAGGAGTTCCTGCTACACTCCAGGCTAAAGCTGAAATGCAACCGTCTGACCACGCGTGAAATTACCTCCCTTTCATGAGCGCTAAACACACACACACTTGCTTTCACACATACACACATTCACAAAATGTTACCTGGACATTCCCACATGCACAATCATACGTACAGTATCTGCACCCCTGTGATAGACAAGCAACACACACGTGATAAAAGCATTTGCAGAAAGCCATGACACGGCTGTTAGCGCTAACATGGCATGGTGACATGGAAGTGCCTCAGAAGTGCTAATAGCCCTGTCAGTGCCATGAGAGTGTGTGTGTTGTTTTCAAGGCATTGTTGGACTGTATAAAGGGGAGGAAATGTTTTATTTACGTAATAGAGTACTTGCTTCAAAACTGTTTCCAAGCATTTCATTATAAGGAGATGGAATACAAATTAGGGAGATGTTAAAAGAACACACACACCTTACAATTTGCCAAATGTATCAGACTACTGCATTGGCTGAATACTTGTGCCAATTCTCAGTACCTTCTTAGCTATACACCTGCATGGACATAGGTGCGTCCAACACCTACGTTGGAACATTTGTGAAACTTACTCTAGATCACGGGAAAAAACACACCAATGTCCTGGCGCTCGCTGTAATAAACACCAGTGAAATACACTTAGCGAATGTATTAATGCATATTACTTGCTTGCTTCAAGTACAGCATGGATTTTAGTAAGAGGCGTTTTGCTGGTGGTAAAACTATTGTTATGTAAAAGGAAGAATTTTGAGATGTAAAAACGTGTGCTCGTTGACTCCAGGGTAGTACAGAAGAGTTCAGGCACAGTAGGAGGTTCAGCAGCAATGTAACTTAAGCACCCATTTAATGTTAGTTATCCAGCATCCAGCAGCAAAAATGATGAACCGCAACATGTACAGTAAAAGGATTACTGCAAACGACATGCTTCACTGCAGAGCCCTGATTCGCTGTTTGCTTGTTCATTCAAAGTGTAATAATACTTGTCCAAAATAAAATTTGACACATCCACACGCACACACTGAGATAAGATTAATCCACATGCTAACTTGCCTATTGGCCATTTCTTTTCAAACTCTGAGTTTAGTTGAAGATATTCACCTAAATTAGCAGTTAAACATATATAAAAAGTGATCTATAGAAGTACCAAGAACCCAAGCATCACATGTTTACTCCCAGCTTCACGATATGAAAGTTTCACAGCAGTTTCCACTTAACGTACATCTTTAATACCGTTAAGCTGCAAATCAACACATCTGTGAGTTCAACCACTCTCAACTCTTATTTTAACCTACTTATGATGTTCCCGTCTCCCTAAAAGAAAGGAAGTGATGATCTGGAGAACAGGAGTGACTTTACAACTTCCCCAGATTAATCTTCTAAAGTCTCTAAAAAAGGCCCAATTATGCTTTTTGGGGCTTTTCCTTTGCTCTAGTGTGTTAAATAGGTATTAGCGGTTGACCAATCACACGTTTCTATTGGCTAGCGCTCCAAAACATTGTACATTATAGGCTAAGGGGCGGGACATCTCTAAGCGGTTGACCAATCAAAACAGAGCCGGCCAGCTAACCAATCAGAGCAGACTGGGCTCTGGTTTCAGACAGAGGGTGAAAATAGGTGCTGCAGCACCGGCAGTATGAGAAAAATAAAGATCTTTTCGAACATTAAAGCAAGGAGACATGTCAGAGTATAGACACTAGATACTAATATGAATCTCACAATTATAATAATAGGCCCCCTTTAAAGAGCCTGTGACAGCATCCCAACAACTGTTGTGCAAGGAAATATTGGGCTACTAGTCATCTCGAACCGTCAGTTTAAAAAAGAAGGTGCGATACCGTTCCGATAAATATCAATAATTTCGAACATCGCGGGGAAATTCCTTCGACTCATTTTGAAGTTTTGGGGGAAGCCGGAAGTGACGTCAATGCGGAACGCTTCACTGTGCGGCGAGAGAGCCAAACACGGACAAAGTGTGCTGTCATGCGTAGAAATGGTGAATTACTGAGTTTAGGCACGTTAATAACGTTTTAATGAAGTTGACTACAGTATATTCATATTTGTCAGTGCTTTCATGTCAATTCGGCGAACATAAACATAATCTCGTGCCCTCATTGGTCATGTGCGCGTTCGTGTGTGTTGGAGGAGGGGCTCTGTAAGGAAGTGGCAGTTTTCTTCCGGTTGTGTATTTTCAAATTCTAGCACACTCGAGCTGGTTTCTCCAAAATTACCTACCCCACCTTTAAGGTTGACTGATTCTAAAATTCAAATACATTTTTGGGTTAATTTAGTTGTGTAATGTGGATATATATTAAAAAGCCTGGCAGAACTAACCTCAGGGCAGTTACCTTGGGCTCTATAGGTTTTCCATTAGTTCAGACGCTAACTGATTTTGAACGTTCAATAACGCTCAGTCTGTCAATAGACACTAAAACTGCTCAGCTTACTTACAGTGAAAACTCAATACAGAATGCACTCGTGGTCTCTGTACACAACCTGTGTATCCTCCTATCAATCAATCCATCAATCTGTGTTAGGCCTTACACACTCACACACACACACACACTCACTCACACTCGCACGCACGCACACACACACACACACACACGCACACACACGCGCACACACATACAGCCCTGGGTGCCGGTTTAGTAGGGTAATACAGTCTCAAGCCTTTCGCTCGGCAGTGTGTCACAGCACATTATCCCAATTTCAGATCACAGCAAGCGTCATTTAGACACACACATAAAGTATGTACACACACACACACACACACACACACACACACACACACACACACACACACACACACACTCAGTCATCTCTGCAGTCGTCAGTTAGATTTGGTTCTTTTGAAGCGGAGCAGAAGTGCGGTAATGTCACAGCCTTGGGCGACAGACTGCTAGCACCCTGACACCCATATTACTCTCCCCCCCCCACTCCAGCTCACCCCCCACCTTCCCCTCGCCCAGCCTGCCCGCCCGCACGCCCACAACCGACACCACCTTCCTCTTGCTCGCGGTGAACGCTCTGAAACACACACACATGCAGACTGTCATGGCACATCTAGCTCCAAACCCCTGCTCCAGTGTCTGTGATTTTAATATCTCCATCTGAAATAATGTGAGCAGCACCAGCCCTCTGCAGCTGTGACGGAGAGAGAGGGTAGGATAAAGTTTGCATTAAAGTTTGAGACATTACCCAGGTGGACTGATATTTTCCTGGCATGTAGAATCCCAGTTTATCTTTCTTTGCCCTCCATGTCTTCATGTAAGTAACTCCTGAGCCCGCCGAACGTGTCAGACAGTGTCATCCCCTCTATCTCCCCTTTTCAACCCTGATGCTCCAATAAAGGCACTCTCTGGCCTAAAAAAATCTTAAAAAATAACAATTTGTGTTGAGTTGATGCTTTGGATAACTTTGAGCTCATTAGGTTGAAAAAGACAAATATTGTACATGCTTAAAAAACGTCAACGTTCAACATACTGTAATCCAACCTTTTTACACAAGAGGCTATTCCAACTGTCAACGACTCACAGGGCTGTGTTTCAATTATGATGAGCACTTAACACTACATCAAAGCCTTACAGTATGTTATCTGGTTAAAATGAGAACTGAATATGAATTGGAATTTATCAAGTACCTTATATCTACTAATATTTGTAGTATTTACTTCCATTTTGTAAGTCGTTGCTCAGAATCTGCAGTGTTTGGGGATGTTAACGGATGATTTTTACTTTTTTTTTTATTGTTGGTTTTTGGTGACATGAAACTTTTAGTAATGCAGCGTCCTTGGAGGAGAAAACAAAGTCCAACAACAAACCTTCAAGAATGTATGAGACCAACCGTCTGGCCCATCTTTGACCTTTCCTTGAAAACAGGATAGGGATGAAAAATGATTAGCAAAATTCCCAGTGTGGTCAGTTTTAGTTTTACCTTTTGAATAAATTGGATCAGATAATCTGGAAGGAAGATTTTGCTTGCCTCTCCAGACCTCATTGTCGCGAATTTCACCATTATTGCAGATCTCAAAAGCTACTTTGGTTTAGCACAATCTTAACACAATTGCTTGAAATGGTCAATATTCAAAACTGCCAATAAAACACCCCGGTTAATTACAATACAGTATGTGTTGTCGTAACGCTTTTGCACACCAGCTGACAGACTTTAAATCAGCATGTATATCTGATCGTTTTCACTGCAGCTGCTCAAATGTTGTGCTCCTTTGAATAATTTCACTGATTTACTTTCCTCTAGTTATTCATTTCAAAAACAGTAAATAGCTTGTCCGTCCACGGCAGGATTATATTAATCTTCTATAGTAGAAGACACAGCGAGCAGTAATGCTCATTTTACTGTGGGCTCCAACAGTGTGTGGCACTAAGCTGCTTTCCACTTGTTTTCTCACCTCAGTCTCCACCAACGAGGCCATTTTGGGAATGTGATTTTAGTTCTGCTTTCAGAGCAACTGGAGCTGTTGTGTCTCCGAACTGTGTTCCCAAATGTGTGACATATCGACTGACAAATGTATTCAGCTCCAAGAAACCTTGGTGCTTCCAGTGGATTCTCCTCGGTCTCTGCTCTGTCTGTTCACCGGTCACACTCTCAGCTCAAGGACGATCTGTGGAAGCATTTGGGAGTAAAAGAAAGAGCGTTTCCAAAAGATATGTGTGTGTGTATGCGAGTAGTTTTTATATCGATGAGCAGACCTGTGGTTGGGTATTGTTGTATCTTTCCCTTTTCGTGTGGGTGTGTGTCCGTTTCTGTTTCAACTAAACAAGCAAGTCTTTTAGTTTGTAAAAGTCTCCATTGTGTGTAACGTGTGTGTGTGTGTGTGTGTGTGTGTGTGTGTGTGTGTGTGTGTGTGTGTGTGTGTGTGTGTGTGTGTGTGTGTGTGTGTGTGTGTGTGTGTGTGTGTGTGTGTGTGTGTGTGTGTGTGTGTGTGTGTGTGTGTGTGTGTGTGTGTGTGTGTGTGTGTGTGTGTGTGTGTGTGTGTGTGTGTGTGTGTGTGTGTGTGTGTGTGTGTGTGTGTGTGTGTGTGTGTGTGTGAGAGAGACAGACCATGGCCTGAGGTCATATCTGCGTCAGGCGGCTGCTGGAGCTCAGTGCTCGAGCATGATCCCCTACGCCTTTAATTAGACACATTAACATACACACACACGTACTGTATTCCCATACAGATACACACACACCCACACACACAATTATTCCCTCTCTCACTTCAGCGTCACCCCCTGTCTCTCTCTCTCTCTCTCTGCCTCCCACAATAGGCCTGTTGCATGACCCGAGGCTATGCCGACCACACCACATTAAAACCTGGACTAATCAACCTCATACTCTCATGGACACTTACCCACACACAGGCCCACACACACTTAAGCTCACACACACACTCAGCTTGTTAACTCTCCAAACAGAGCATGAACTCGGAGTCACAGCGGTTATTAGATGTGGGGACTGTGGTGAAGAGTAAATTAAACCTCGAGTACGACCAAATAAAAAGCAGGACGGACTCCATCTGGGAATAAGAAAAGGATGCAGGCGTGATACAATAAGCCCCCTTAAGCTTCTTAACTTTACATCTTATAGAATATAAAATCAATGTACCTGCCTGTGGTCAAATTGAACCAATCACCTGCAGAGTTAATATAACCATGGTGTTCAAAGTAATGACACAAAGTGCTGCTGAGTTATAATGCATAGAAGCTGAGAGGATCTACTTTTTGTAGATTAAGATAGATAAGATGGACTTTTATTAATCCCTCGTGGGGAAATTGTTTCTCTGCATTTGACCCATCCTAGTGTTTAGGAGCAGTGTGCTGCCATTTTGAACGGCCCCCGAGGAACAGTGTAGGGAACGGTGCCTTGCTCAGGGACACCTCGGTAGCACTTGGTCTTGCCGTGACTTGAACTTGTGACCTTCCAGTTGCCAAGCCAACTCCCCATCGACTTCGCCACCACCGCCCAATTAAAGTTTGACAAGACACCAAATGCCCCAACTAGGGAACATCCTAACGTCATTAAAGCTGTTAGAAAGTATATGATCACACATTTCCCTCATAACTCCTCTAATATTCAACATTTACACTGTCAATGCTAATTCATCTCAACAAAGACCGCAGTTGTCCCTAGTTTTTATAAAAGTTACGTTCGTGTTACCATGATATTTCGCTTACCTTGACTAAGTTGTTCCTTTACATAACCAAACCATCACCAAAAGTTTATTAAATCACTAAAAGCTATATTTTTTATCTTTAATTTAGAAGATTTTATACGGTATTGGATACAAATAATGTCAAAAATTGCAAATATAAGCCCCAGGTTGACCAATCTGGAAACACCCTGTTAAAGGACCCATGTCATGCTTTTCTGGTTATTACCCGTCCCCTTGTGTGTTATGAAGGTTTCTCTGCATGTAAACGGTCTGCAGAGTCACAAACCCTCAAAATACATAGCGAGTAAAACTCTAATACAGAAAATATCTATATGCTGCCCCAGAACGCCTCGTTGGAGATTTCTATTTTTCCATTGTTTGCTTCCTGGGTTCTGTGACGTGTGAACACCCAAATCAACAACAAATGACCGGATTGGCCCAAATGGACCAATCCGCTGAGCACCTCCCACACCAGGATCCCTTGGCTAACTAACAGGGAGTCCCATTGACTTGCATAGAGCTCCCTGAACGCTGGTAATAGACGAGTTGGGATCGCGGAGAAATGCTCTCCGCAGACCCATTCTCACAGCGTTATAAACATTTTTCTTACTTAATATAATAGCCACACTTATAGTTTTTACTTCGGCTGTGAGTGTTTGTGTGTGCTCAGGATGAGTTTCGCTTTATCGCCGAACCGGAAACCTGTCGGCTCCCCGCAGCAGCGGCGAGCAGCAACGAGCCTCGCAACGAGCCTCGCAACGAGCCTCGCAACGAGCTTCGCAACGTCCCGACCAATCAGAGCACAGTGGGCTCATAGGAAGGGAGGGGGGGGCAGGAGCTCCAACAAGCCGTTTAGCACAGAGAGTGAATACACATACTATGCAGAGATGCTGTATGAGAAACCAATGTGATTTTGGAAAATTGCACAATATAAATCTATTTTAGCAGACCTCAACAATGTCAGTAGAAATGGCCATGACATGGGACCTTTAAGTATAATATACTGGATTGTATTGCATCGTGTTAACATGTGGCAGGACGAAGGTGACAGAAACAATCGCTTTTGACTTTGCACATTAGTGAGAGAGGAGTACTGCATTGGTCTGCTTTAGTCTTTTATAGGGTTTTTTGCCAAACTACTAACTGCAGTTAAAACTGCATCTTATCAGAGTGAAAATCAGCATGTGAAGAGGACCCTAACACCTCAGTACTTTTGACAGACAATTAGTGTAGTATTGACAGATTTTTAGAAAAACTAACAGTTTGCATGCATATCTGATTTTAAACTAAAAGCCATCATCAATTCAATATAAATATAAATATTAAACATGGTTCAATGTCTTTCCTTCAGGATGTACCTACTGTACTGACTACTGAGATCGTTCAATACCACCATGACATTTCATTCTACGTAGCTTTTCTACGCTGTAACAGACTATCGGTCCTGGAGTTTACCTCCCACATTAAGAGACAAATGAAGAGACAATCGGTAACCCTAACCCGCTGAACCTTTTTCCAAATCAGCGGACTTGCCTCGGTTGGTTGAAAATCAGCAGTTTCCACGGGCTAGTTGCTGGAGGTGTGGACGTAACGGTAGCCTCAGGGTGCAGAGCCAGGGATCCTTGAGGCTGCCATAAGGAAGTATTGTGAGTAATAGAGGCATGCACTGGCCACTAACCTGCAGCTAAATACACTAGGAGGCACACACACACACGCACGCACGCACGCACGCACGCACGCACGCACGCACGCACGCACGCACGCACGCACACACACACACACACACACACACACACACACACACACACACACACACACACACACACACACACACACACACACACACACACACACACACACACACACACACACATTCACACACTGTGAGGAGTCTTTGATCCACAAACACATGGACACACACAGAGGCGTCTGATAAATCTGCATATCGACACAACAATTAAATAATATTGCACTCGTTTCTAAATCACATGCATTCACATAATTACAAAGAGACAGATACATATTACAACACACACTCACAAACTCTACATATATCATCCAGGTATCTCTTATAGAAGGCAAAGATGAATTACTGACACTTTTAAAGAGGACATATTGCTTACAAGCTCATTTTCAGGTTCATATTTGTATGTCTCTACTACGACATGTCTCCATGCTTTAATGTTCAAAAAGCTCTTTATTATTCTCATACTGCCTGTGCTGCTGCACCTCTTTCACCCAATAGAAGCATGAGTGTTACATAGTGATGTCATTATGTTACAGAAGTAAACAAAGAAGTCCAATGGAGGTGTTTCAGGGAGGGGGGGAGTGTGTGAGGGAACTCTGGGATGTTATCCTTTGCAGATGCACACACACATAACACACTACAGGAAAGGGAAAACCCAAAAAGCAGAATAGGGCCTCTTTTTAGGAAGTTAAGGACTTGAATAGTATAGTCAAATATCTGTCACCATTTCAAAGTAAAGCATGTTTTAATAATGCGTTAGACACAGAGTGATATGAAATAACACTATCTGAAGGATTTGCTTGTGTATGACTAATTTTTAACAAGCTAAGTATATCTTTTTTTTTTAAGTTATGAAGGGTAGTACGGGGTTATACACATGCAGCTCAGCAAACATGTCCACTACATCCTCTAAACACACACACACGCACGCACGCACGCACGCACGCACGCACGCACGCACGCACGCACGCACGCACACACACACACTATATGATGGAGCAGGAGGCAATCGGACATGAAGGGTAGAAAGAGGTCGATGGTTCATGCTCTGAGCACCTCTCACCTGGAAAACTAATGATTATTGACTTCCCTCCAGCGAGCGTTGGGGACGTTCGCCTCAGGCCCTCGACCAGCCCCCTTATGCCAAAACACACACACACACACACACACACACACACACACACACACACACACACACACAAACTGCAGAAGTACAGTTGACACCAGACACATGCAGCTTTAGAGGCAGAAGGCATCAGCCATTTAGCATTGTTCTAACAGAAACCACTCACACACACATTTAGTGTTGACAGACAGGGGTTAGTGAGGAAATGGGGGGGGGGGGGGGGGGGTCTGGGGTCAAAGAATAAGCAGAGAGAGGTTTAGTAAGGAGGGGGGGTGTGTTGTTTTTTTACTCTAGAAGCAGCAGCATTGCCTGGGGGGCTTCAGCCCTGCCACTCCCTGCCAGAGGAGAGAGGCTGTCACTACGCGTCTGTGTCACTGTGTGTGTGTGTGTGTGTGTGTGTGTGTGTGTGTGTGTGTGTGTGTGTGTGTGTGTGTGTGTGTGTGTGTGTGTGTGTGTGTGTGTGTGTGTGTGTGTGTGTGTGTGTGTGTGTGTGTGTGTGTGTGTGTGTGTGTGTGTGTGTGTGTGTGTGTGTGTGTGTGTGTGTGTGTGTGTGTGTGTGTGTGTGTGTGTGTGTGTGTGTGTGTGTGTGTATGTTTATCTGAATGTATTTTATCATATTGCTTATGTGTGTTTCTGTGCATGGTGTGTGTTTGTGTGCAGGTGTATTGGTGTGTGTGTATGTGTGTGTCACTCTTGCTCTGTGTCAGCTGCTTAAAGCTGCCACATTGTGTCCTCTCTCTCTCACTGTCTCTGTCTCTCTCTCCCTCTCCCTCTGTTTTTCCCTCTCTCTCTTGCCTGGCCGCGATTGGCCAATTATTTGGTTGCATAGCTAGCATTCTTTTAAGGAACTTCTTGCAACTTTACCGTCAGGACAGCTGAAAGTTTAAATGAAATGTAATTTATTGTAAAAGTTAGTCTTCACATAGTCGGACCTCACAATCACCAATAAATCCCATTATGAGGTTCCTTCATTTCTGGTCCTTAAGGGGCTTCAGATGTTCTATATTATCTATTTAAGTTCTGTATTATTGGAATCGTTTGGGGGAATTATCTCCTGCAGTAGTAACATGAGTTACTCTAGGCTGCTGGAATCAAGTAGGATTGTAGCCGCAGAGCGGGTATCGAAATAAGCTACAGTGTGTTTTATTGCTTATGAAAGTAGATTCTCAATCTACTTTCTACTATTCTCAAATGTAAGAAGGACTGTGTTGTTTCTTCTTTCAAAAGTAACAAAGCCACACTAAAAGCATAACACTTATTAGTTGAACCAGATGTGTCCCAATCCAAATAACCACAAGGGCCCTTGTTGCAAGGCCATTTCCATAAGTGAAAAATAAAGTTGTTTTGAATTCCATGATTCTGATCCAGTCCCAAATGTTATGGGTTGTTTTTTGGCCAATGCTTCATCCTTCCAGCAAGTTTCATTAAAATCAGGCCAGTTTTTTTCCCATAATCCTTTTGACAAATAGACAAACAAACTAATAACACAACATCAAAAACATGGCCTCCTTTCCATAGCTGATACCAATTATTTGTTTGCAGCCTTCATCTAGTTCATTCAAAATGATTCTATAATAAACAACTCAGTTTGTGTGAACAATAATAATTGAACAGTAATCAGTTGGCTGTGTGTGGTGAAATCAAATCACAAACTGAGGCTCTCTGTTAAGATTTGAGACATTAAACATAAGAGAGCGCCTCTCAGTCAGGACAGCTTGAATTAAAAATATCAGCCGGCTGACAGACAGACAGACGACGGCCTATTTTTGTTGTCAGTAAAGAAGGGTTTGACTGATGTGAGGTTGCGGCTGTGTGTCTGCTGCGCCTGTCTGGGATGTCTGGCTGGATTCGAGGAGGTTTCCCACGACTGACAGATGTGTTAAAGTCGAATCGGCCCACGAAACCCGCCGGTTCACCTCCGACACGCCGCTGTCAGCCCCACCCCACGAGCGCCACTGCTGAGACGTCTGTCTGCTTCAACTCAAAGGGAAAGCATCTGTTTCTTAAACTGTTTTTGTGTTTGGATTAATTAAGAGATTTGACTGAAATTACAACAACTTTTAGGGGATTTGATATCTCGTGTCATCAAAGCACACACATCATCTCAGTGATTTAATGACACCATTTGAGATATTTACAGCAATAGATTTGAAACTGGAAAAGCTTTCTTGACATATTGTAACTCCAAACTGCATATCATTTTAACATTTTCAACATTGCTTGCGTGTATATGTTTTTTTACAGTCTTTAAACGCAGAAACGCAACATTATACTTACAGCATACATACATTTTATTAGGAAAATTATCAGTTCAATAGATGTTAATACACTGGAGGGTTGTTGAACAAACACCTAAATTACTGATGATGATGAAATTGTCTTACATTTAAGCAATAACAAGATCTGTCACAGCATACTTTTTGAATTTCTGGACATTGATTTGCTGCAGATTAGTTTGCCCCTAAAATATTAACCATATTTCAAAACGTTTTCACATCCTTTACATGTTTTGCAGACACCGTTACACCCCTGTGTCAGGCTCCCTTTCAAATAAACCTAATTCCCAAACAGATTATGGTTGCTGTGTTGTTAACGTGGTTCAATAGAAGATTGAAAGAAAGCAAAACTTCTTGTTTTTTAAAATAAAATATCATAGTTTGTTATGTTAAGTTACAAAGAAATTAAAGAAAAATAAGTCAATGTAGACATTTTGTTCATTTTACCACCCCAACCTGTGCAAACTACAGTATAGGAGTTTTTAATCCGATATGTTAAAAAGGAAAATTCATTTCCATCAACACATAACTTCATTGTATTTGAACATAGTCTTTAGGAGGCCAGGCTGCAGTCAGTGTTCTGCTTGATTTAGATTTTTGAATGATTTTGCATTGACAATATCAAATGATCCATTACTGATTTACCAGCTAACCACTGAGCAGATGGGTGGTGAGAAATTAACGGACGTGTGGAAAGAGGAGGCAGACTTTTAACTCTTGTAATTCTGCTGGAGGAAGCTGGTTAACCCTTAAGTGTTTCGCCCCGAGGACATCCATGAAAACTTAATCAGCCCCACCTGGGACGGGCACCTCCATAACAATGCTGCCTTCGTGTGTGTGTGTCTGTGAGATGTGCATGGATGGATGGGGCTTTGAGCCGTGGTCAGTGAGGTATGCAGGTCTATGTGTTATTGATGAGCGGCTGGCAGCAGAGGGGCGGGGTCTGTGGTGTTGTGGCAGCACCACAGAAGAAGAAGAAACGAGCGAATGAGGAGATGAAGGCATCCTGAGGACCATATGCACCCGCTCAGATCGCTTAGCATGCCCAAAGGCACGAGGGCTTTCATCTGAATATGCCAACTTTGTACTGCATGCTAAACCACCACAGTAGCTGCAGGTCAGTGCGGTCTGTTCAGTGTGTGTGTGTGTGTGTGTGTGTGTGTGTGTGTCTGTGTCTGTGTGTGTGTGTGTCCTTCAAACAGTGTGTGTCTGCCTGCAGAGATCGATACTTCTGGTGTTGGATGGTCTGCTGTTCATCAATAGCATTGATCACATCATATCTTATCTATTCTGTATGGTAATGCATTGAAACTAATGAGACCACACACACACACACACACACACACGGAAACACACACAGCGCTCATCCCACCTGAGAGGTAATTTCTTTCTCTGGCTGAGAGGCACCAGAACAAAACATTAATTTATTATTCCGAAGATATATTATTAATCTATTCAATTAGCTACTGTTCTCCTCAGCCAACCTAAAGAATCAATGTGGGCAACGGATATGATATGCACAGTCCGTCGTCTGACTCACACACACAGACACACACACACTCTCACGGGGAGAGGTCAGGTAGACTGTGATCAGAATTTGAAATGGAAACTCCAACCTAAAACCACAAACCATACCAGATTCTTACACACACACACACACACACACACACACACACACACACACACACACACACACATACACACACACACACACACACACACACACACACACACATATATATTCATTGATTAACACACATCAGAAAACCCACATACATAGAGAGGGGAAAAGGTCTGACTGTAAACTGATATGACATTTCGAGCACACATGCAGGATTGTATTTATGACGGAGTGTCATCTATTCTTAATGGGATTTAAGCAATTTTACACAGTGCTAATAAACTGTTCCAAAAATCTGTGATCGTGGCTTGTTATTAGTCTTAGCCCAAAATAAGTGAGATCAACAGCGGCCTTCCATTAAGGTAAAAACAAAGCCTGTATGAAGACATGTAGAAGATACCCAATATTTTTCTTAGATGTTTTTGTTATTTCTTTTTACATTTTTAGTTAATAAGGCAACTTTTTCCCGAAAAGCATTTCTTCGTGACACAATACCTCACAATTTGTCTGTGAGTCATACATGATAATGCGTCTTTTGCTGGCTTTATTTAAGGAAGTGGTTAATATTATAACAAACAAAGCATGCACCACTTAACAACAGTTGTGGATGTTAATGTTGGTGATGTAAGGTGAAGGTGGTATTTGAATGTTATACAAATAAGATCCAATTTGAAGTGAGGATCTCTTTTATAATCCCAAAATGGAGAAAAGGAAAATGCTAAACTATGCAATTAATATCAAATGAACTTCCCATAAGATATACAGATTATAATATCTGGCTGTTTTAAACCAGCAGGGACAGACTTACTCTCTGTGTAGTGATGTGATGGCTCAGTGGATGAATAATGTGGTCGAAAAATAATTGAAATTGCTCACTTCACTTTTAAAAGCCTCCCACGGATTTTCAACAAAAAACTTTAGTGCAAAAATCATCAAAGACATTTGTGGAGCAAACATGCCGCCGCTCTGACACTGACCTGTGTGTCAGCGTGTAACAGATGTCAGCCTAACATCACTTTGGGGGATAAATTCTTGACAAAACAGAGCCGTACCTGTAGGAATCTGCCAGAGGTTATATACCCATTCGTCAAAAGAAAAACACTCATCTATTTAATATTGTGCATCGCTCAGAGCCAGCCATCATCAGACTACACAATGTTGAAGAGAGAAAGAAAGAGTGGCAGACAGAAAGAGAGATGAAGAGGTGTGTGTGTGTGTGTGTGTGTGTGTGTGTGTGTGTGTGTGTGTGTGTGTGTGTGTGTGTGTGTGTGTGTGTGTGTGTGTGTGTGTGTGTGTGTGTGTGTGTGTGTGTGTGTGTGTGTGTGTGTGTGTGTGTGTGTGTGTGTGTGTGTGTGTGTGTGTGTGTGTGTGCGCACACACACACACACACACAGCGGTTTGAGAGCTTCAGATAGAGACATTGGGCCATTTTTTGTCCTTTCTCAGAGGGGGTAATTATCCTTTGCATATTCATATATGCAAACACAACATGAATAATTTCCCTCTCCACCTTCCTCTGCCTCTCTCCAAAGGTTAGCTCATTAATTACAGCCCAACAATTAGCAGGAAATATTTTTATAATTAATTGTGTGGTGTTTCTTTGGCGCTGGCATCATGCATAACTCACAGCGGGGTCAGAGCCCAGGACAGCTGCTGAGAGGGTCTGCAAATGGCATGCCCATGCTAATGCAGGATGTGTATGTCCAGTGCAAAGTTGTTAATGTGGTGTGTGTGTGTGTGTGTGTGTGTGTGTGTGTGTGTGTGTGTGTGTGTGTGTGTGTGTGTGTGTGTGTGTGTGTGTGTGTGTGTGTGTGTGTGTGTGTGTGTGTGTGTGTGTGTGTGTGTGTGTGTGTGTGTGTGTGTGTGTGTGTGTGTGTGGATGTGGGGTGTAACTCTTTCAGAATAAAAGCATACAGCTAACCCAACGTCAAAGCAAAACCACACAAATACAAGCAAATCAGTGCACACGTCAAGACTAAAACATGCACACACACACACACACACACACACACACACACACACACACGGCAGCGGTCTGAGTGTTGCTTGTTGCCTGTGGGCCTGTGGTCTTTGAACTGCCTCTCAGACTCCAGTCTGTCCAAATTCACTCTGAGAGATCCAGCTCTCTGCCTGCCTGAACTACTGCAGCTCAAACACACACAAAGAAAGAAACACATGCACATACATAACCCAGAGACAGACGGACAGGCAAACACGTCCACTGCGTGTGTACACACATACACACACTCACACTGATGGAAACCCACTCCAAATCGCTGTACCTTTCCTTCCTGCAGAGGATTTTAGAAAGAGGGCTTTGGTTTCTGGAGTCCAACATTCAACATTTCTAGTGTTTGTGTACGTAAGAATCAGAACCTACTGTAACTTCTGAAAAGCAAAAAACGTGCTGTTTTAATCTCATAAGATTTGGGCCACCATGCCTGCGATCATCGTTCACTTCTAATGATGAGTTTTACTTCTACATTATGTGGAAATGTTAACGTGGTCATATTTGAAAGAAGGAATAGATAATGCAATACTCCCAACATTATAAAGGTCCTGACTTTGTTTCTTCTGAATGTGGTTTTGTAATATTTTGTTGAAGAGTCATACGGTAGGAGTATGGGAGGCGTGTGGCGCAGTGGATAGAGTGTTGGTGTTTGGATCAGGGGAGCCCAGGTTCAAACCCCACTGCAGTCAGCATGTCCTTGTGTCCCTGAGACACTTCACCCCAAATTGCTCCTGTGGGGATTGTCCACAGTATTGAGTATGTAAGTCGTTTTGGATAAAAGCATCTAACAAGTAACATGTAATGTAATCTGATGAGTATATTAAAGGTGGCCTCTGTTGTCCCTAAACTGTGTGGGACAGATGCACACTTCTTGATTGTGTTTTCTAACAAAATGGATGGACCAGCAGCTTGGTTTTAAAGGCTTCAATCTGAAATAAATTGAAAGTAGTTTCAACTGTAAGGCCAGAAAACAGAGTTGTTGCAGAGTATGACTGGGTTGAGCAGTTCATTTGGCCAGTGACCTCTGACTCAGTAAAGATTTTTAAGAGGCAGCTAAAGGCCTTTTCCGGCAGGCCTTTGGGGCGTCGGAGGAGGTGCGTTTGTAGCTGTCTTTCATTGGTGTTTTATCCTGCTGTGTTTTATGCCTTTTATTCTACATGTTATGCTTGGACTATGAATTGTGTATTGTGTACTGCATACTGTAAAGCACTTTGTACATTCGTGTTGAGAAGGGTGCTATTTATATAAATAAAGTTGTACTTACTTACTTACCTTTCTGCAGAATTTGATAAAAACAGAAAACCAGTAGACCGGAGTTTGTGTGCCTCTGACACCAAAAGTCAATGTGGACATGTTTAATATACTTCTGTAACTAACACACTTCTCAATAGTTTGGTTTTCTTTGTATAGTTTAACTTGACCACGTATGGAAACATCATATTTCCACCTCTAACATTTAACCCAAAAAAGGGATCTACAGAGGGCACATTTTTCCAATTATCCACCGCAGCAGTGCTCCCAGGTGTAAATACAGGCAAGTGTTATTTTCATTGTCTCCTCCACATTAAGTCAACAGGTGCTGAAGGTGATCACAGCTGCTGTTTTGCTCAAAGCACTTAATGCAAAGTGAACAATGCGACATGATAACAGATTCCTTTGGTCAACATACCAAAGCCTGTAAAAGTTTCCTGTCACTGCGGTGTTCTGGCAGATAATTCCCCTTCTCTGGGCCTGGCATCTTCTCACTTTGATCCACGCTCTCTCCTCACGCTGTGAAATGGGAGGTGATGTGACTGCCGTGTGTGTAGCTCCTCTCTCAGCTTTAAAGGAAATGTGTTTCAGTGCCGAGCAACCTGTCCTGTTCACTTTCTCCTGAAGACTAATTTACCCACGCTGCCTCTCATGTTGGTGCCACTCTTACACCGCAGCAAAGCAGTTGTTGACTTATACTGAAGACAGGAAAGTGCGCTTATGAACGCTCATCAGTGTGTGTGTGTGTGTGTGTGTGTGTGTGTGTGTGTGTGTGTGTGTGTGTGTGTGTGTGTGTGTGTGTGTGTGTGTGTGTGTGTGTGTGTGTGTGTGTGTGTGTGTGTGTGTGTGTGTGTGTGTGTGTGTGTGTGTGTGTGTGTGTGTGTGTGTGTGTGTGTGTGTGTGTGTGTGTGTGTGTGTGTGTGTGTGTGTGTGTGTGTGTGTGAGAGAGAGAGAGAAATAGAGACAGGGATGACGCGTGGGCGTTTGAAGAGTGAAAGGAAACATTCTGCCGCTCTCTCCTCCCATTAAACATATTTGTACATTTCATCGCCAATAAAAACAGCAAATCAATCTCATCCCGCGCTCTTCAGAGGGCCCTTTGAAGTCTTCTTAGTAAATGACCTCCCACTTTCCCCATCAACCGCAGCCTCCCGAATAAAAAAAAAAGCAGACTAGTGCAATATTTATCTCACTTCACAAAATGTTAAAGTTTTTTTTAGGAAAATCCTTGAAACGTTCATCAAAAGCATTCTAATCAGGCACTCTTCAGGTCAGCTAATGAGTTGGCAGGAGTGGGGCCCTCGCCGGGCGGTGCTCTTCAAAGGGCTAGCTCATTAGCGTTAGCAGCTCTGATTATGATACTTTCACATGCTCCACTTACACACACACACACTGCTAATACACACTTGCTAGCTCATTCACACCATCACTAACACACACACACACACACACACACACACACACACACACACACACACACACACACACACACACACACACACACACACACACACAGAGGGAGAGCTGTCATTAGCACAGTTAGCATCATTGGCATCATTAGCAGCCAAGGTCAGTGTTTGAAGCCAGAGACAGACGAGCGACCTCCATCTTCCTTCAACCAGCCTTTCAAAATGTCTCCTGGCTACTTTAACAGCTCCAAAGTTACATTGCTACAATTAGGCCAGAGGAAAAGAGAGAGGAGAGTAAAGATGGGGATAAAAGAAGTAGTGCGGACGAGAGGAGGACAGAAAACTGTAAACGAACACAATGTCGTTGCTCTTTCTGTCCTTAAACTTCCCAGGTTTTTAGTCACAGGCGTTTCCCACCATCTTTGTCTTTGCTAGAGAGGAACGAGTTCACATGTGATTTATCAACTCCACTGAGAATTAATTAAAATGGATGAAAAAAAGATGTCACCCCTTCGTGGATTATTCAGCCTCTCATTTACTTCTGTGGCATCACGAGGTCTCGGTCTGTGCGGTGAGTCTGAGGGAGTTTCTCATGTTTCCCATCCATTGAGATCATGTATGAAATCTCTGGTACGGTTTTTCAGGTCAAAATAACATTTGTGACACTAGATTACATTTTTTTAAATCACAATTTTAAACATTTGTATATAATCTTGTTTCCACAAAAAAAAAATGTGTGGCTTTTAATCCACCTTGTGCCATGCTGTTTCACCTTATAATGAAGTATCACATATAATATAGATTTCTGCTCATGACCCCTCGTCACATAGTTTACAGGACTTGTTAGTATTCAACCAAAGATTGTTTTTTGGCTCCCAAATGTTTTACTTTGAAGTATTTCTAGGAGAACAAAAGCTCAACTTAGAGAAAAGCCATACAATCAACATACATATACTTTAAAGCATCTAGTCTTTTTAAATGTACTAAATATTAAACCTAAGTTAAATATAAAAAGCTTTTACAATATGTCATATATATATTTAAATTCCTTCCATCTGTTTTTAAGTTTTTGTGCACAAATTGCGTTGCATGTACAGTCTGTTTGATGGAATCATCTAATGCACATGTGTCAAACTCAAGGCCCGGGGGCCAAATCAGGCCCTTGGTGGATTTAATTTCGGCCCGCAGGATAATTTGTAATTACTATTAGATCTGGCCCGCCGGTATATTGCACGCACACCTTCACTCCATCCTGAGGGTCTCCTCAGCTCAGAGCCTGAGCCCAAACATTGATGACCTTGCACCCAAGATGATCTGGCTTGAACTAGCATCACAGAGCAGCACACTGAGTTTCCATGGATGTTTCCTTCTGCACTTTTTTTCTCACGACAACAGGGCATGTTTAGTTTTTTGAGGGAAATAGTTTTTTTGAAGCTGTTGTTGGCCTGTGGGAAAATGTAATCATAAGAAATGACTCAGAAAAGCTGCAGATAGAGCCATAAGAAATTAATGCAACTGATTATTTAATGTTTAATGTTGTTTTTATAGGCAATAATTGAAGCTTAGTTAGTTCCAGTCTTAATATGTGCAATAAGATTATTTGAATAAGTTTTGCAATAAACATTGAACCAGTCCGGCCCTCAACTAGTACCCATTTTTTTATTTTTGGCCCACTGTGTATTTGAGTTTGACACCCCTGATCTAATGAAATACCAGATGAACTAGTTATACATTCAATTATTTCCTAGTGTATAGCATTTTGTCTCTTTTGTTGCATTGATGTTTTCATGCTGTGCTCTTGTCCATGTCTGTTTCACTGACAGAAAAATAAAGATACAGTAACAGACCTCACACTGGCATTCTGGTGGTATTTAGCCTAAAGAGGGCGCCACAATTGCAGGTCAGAAACACGGTGACACGATGGCCAGGACATCCTTTAATGGGGAGTAAAATGTCTACCATTGCCTTGTTGTTAAACAGTTTATCATCATAAATGAATGATTTAAAGTTATTAAATGCTGGGGAGCTAAAGAAAGAAAACACAACACATGAAACAAAGCTTTTAAGTGGTTGGGCGCATCAGGGAAACATCTCTTAAACCACAGTACGAGTGTATAATGGATCGGATTGAGGACATTTGTTTAAAGAACCAAGCTTTAAACCAAAATGTGTCTCTCCCTCCGCCAGCCTCCCTCTCGTTGTCCTCCCCCCCCCCTCTCACTTTGCTGTGTGTGGTCAGTGTGTGACAGAGGCCCCGGGCTGACTAATGGCTGTGGGCGAGATGTCTGGGAGACGGATCTGCTCCTCTAATTCACTGCTGCTGGACACACTGGATTTAACCCGGACTGACTGCCAATGTATGTTTGAAACAGTGTGTGTAAATGTGACTGAAAGAAAGAAAGAGAGAGAGGGAATCTGTGCTTCTGTGTGCGTCCATGTGTGTGTGTGTGTGTTCCCAGAGAAAGCCTATTGAAAAGCCTCTCTCCAGTCTATCAGATTAGCTCCATTAGTGGATTAGCCGGATTAGCGGGTTAATTGCACTCTGCTGCTGCGTTGCCGCGCAGAGGCTAATGACGGCTAACGCTGGTTAATCACACACGCAGCCGCGCTAGCCAGCGACCGCTACGTCTGGCAACATGGCACACACATCAGGGAAACCAGAAAACACTGGTTTCCCATGAGGATTAGCACCGAGACATGTTTAGAGCCCACATCTCTGCCAGCTTTTAGTTCATAACTAATACCATACTGTTTTTATATCGACTGCTGTTGTGTACGTTAGTCATTTTTCTTTGTTAAAAACACTTAATCACATTGTTTTTACCATTGTCATTCTTGGATTAAGGTTGTCTTTGATTCTTGGCAATGTGTGAGGGGTTTTAACCAATGAAAAGACCACTTTATATAAACAGGAAGGGGTGTTTACTTGCAGGTTTGAATCCAGAAAATCAATAACAAGAGTATGATTTACTGGCTGTACATTGAGCACATATACACTGGCCTGCAAAGAACACTTTACAAACATTATTTAACCCTTATAACCTACCTCAATTATCCTAAAATACATTTATTTGACTGGGTTCTTATGAATTTATCACAAAAAGGGACACATTAAATTATTTGTGTGTCAGTTAATCTCAGTTTTAGTGTGGAATTAAGGCCTACTTTAACAAGGAGGTGGAGAAAACGTCATTTGATACGTTTCGTTAATAAAACAACGCTCTTCTTTCTTTAAAAATGTATTTCTCTATCAGTTAAGTTTGTTTCTAAACTGAATAACTTTACTGCATCGGCAAGAATGAACAGCAATGTCTTATTGTTCTGCTAAATTGCTGCATGAATGTATTTTCAGGAGCATATGCTGAACCTCTCCTTATATCCCTATACACTATCCTGGTTTGACTCGATCTGCTTTGCAAGCTGAACACTGTCTGCCTCCATCCTGCCTCAAAAGACCCCCTATTGTTTATTTTATTATGAACAACAAATAAGGAGATACATCTGAATGCATGCACACTTGAGGAATGTTTTAAACAGCATGTGGCTGTGGAATAAGGGAGAGAAATACAAATGAATATTTACAACACAAGGCTACATGTGGAAAATCAGATATTGCTCTCTGATACGATGCACTGTGTTTGGTTATATATCCATTGACTGAATTGAGTCAATACTTTTATACTTTTACTAAAGTAAGATTTTGAATGCAGGACTTTTTCTTGTAATGAACTATTTTGACATTAATGTATTGTACTTTTACTCAAGTAAAGCGTCGGAATACTTCTTCTAACACTGGCATTGACCAGTGACACGTAACACAGAGTTTATATCCCTATTTTAGCCTTTATACAAATACAAATCATCTCTCAGTTTTGAGTGAAATAAAATTCTCTCAGAACTGCACAAAACATAAACAATGCAACTTTAAAATGTCCATTAAATTAAATGCCAAGTACATTAAGAAAGTAGGGTAACACTTTATATTAAGGTACACAAATTAACCATCAACTAGTTGTTAATTAACATGCATATTAGCAGTATATTGGCTCTTTATTAGTCATTATAAAACACTTATTAATGCCATTAATATGCCATTAGTTGAGAGTTTTTCCTGAATAACCCTCTAATTAGTGCTTATTTATTGCAAGTAAGGAAGATGTTGTACATGAGTTGTGGCCTTAACCTGTTAAGCCCTGAGCCTGTTTTTCAGGTCTCAGGCTCGAAAATGACATTCCCAGAACAAATGACCATATCTTCCCTTCTAAAAGGGTTAAATTAATAATATTTTTTCTCAAAGTAATGATAAACCTGTGAGTTGGATGTAGAAGAGTCAGAATCAATATAGGTGTTTTTTATTTTAAAGAAAATTCAGATTGAACATAGTAAAAAACTGTAAATGATAGTGTCCGTCCAAAGATTCTTTTTTACTTATAGTGAAAACTACCCTTGGATGATGGTAAGGTAGACTAAAAGCTTTAGGAATCCAAAGTACAACATATAATAAATACCCTGTATCAAGACTGATGCAAAACAAGTGACATATGACCTTTTTAGACAGATTTAGCAAAAAAACTCCACCTCTGAGGTGATTTGGGTGGAAATTGCCGTTTTTACCGTTTTTCTGGAACCCATTGGTCGATTTTGGTGATTGACATCTCTTTTTGACCGTTAGAGCCAATATAATTGAGGGGGAATTTCCCCACACACACACATGGTAAAAAAAAAAAAGTGGGGGCTTCGCGCATGCAGGTTTGCATCAGAGTGCACCTATCTCTCGCTCTGACATCTGGAAACGGAAAAGTAGGTTTATTTCTTATGGATGATCAGAAATCATTTCAAAGGGACACAGACACATTGGATTAACCTATGGATTAACTTCAGCAGCGTTTTTATCGTTTTAATGCCATTGAAGACCACTTTTGACCAGACAACGACCAAGGTAGGCCATGTTGCCGGTTTTAGCTACCTAGCGCCACATGTTTTGATGTCTGTTCTTGTTAATAGCTTCGCGAGTTCTAATCATTGAGTGATGATGTATGTACCCATCGATTCTGTGTCATCTCACGATGCGAATCGATGGGTTGGGCGTGCAGTTACGATAAGTAATAAGGGTGTTATGACTGAGTTTCTGTGCAACACCCCGTTAGCATTTTTCGCTCGTGGGCGTGGCTAATTCATAGGCTCAGCGCTAGCTTTGTGTTTTTTTTGAAAAAAATAATAAAAATGATCAGTTAACTGAGTTTCTTCCCGTTACATGGATATAAAACATTCATAGTTTATTGAATATTAAGATGGCCTCAGACGCTGTGTCCTGCAGATGATGCGTTTTCCCCCCGGTATCGGGGGTGCAGTGTACAAGAGGATGCGCTGCTCAATATGGGCCTAATAAGGCAGTAGTACCACAGGAATAGTAATTCTCCCATAATAACACTTAACAAATATGATCTATTTTTATGTAACAAGACATGAAACTATAAGTGTTAATTGTGTCTAAATAACTCAAAATCAGGTATTTGTATCTAAGAACATGTTCCCTATTTTAAAGTGAAGTCTTGTTCATAACCAATAAGCTAGTAGTTTGACTCTAATTAGGTTTTGATATCTAAGAATATGTTCCCTATTTTAAAGTTTCATGTCTTGTTACATAAGAATAGATCATATTTGTTGGGTGTTATTATGGGAGAATAAATACTCTTGTGGTACTACTGCCTTATTAGGCCCATAATAAGATTTTTTTTTTAGTAATGTCGAAAGTAGTAATGCCACTAGATCATATTCATACTCAAAAACAGGATCAGTTATTGTTTTTCTAACAATTTCATCCATTAAATAATATTTTGTGCAAATATTTAAAACGTTTGGATATTTTTCCATAAGCATGATAGAAGAGAAAAGCTGTTTACTGGTGTTTACTTCACAATTCTTTCGAAAAATTTAAGTGGGTCTTCATCAGGTGTGGTTTAAAAAAATGTAAGGTGTGTATGAGCAAAAAAAAAAGAGTAAAACATATTGTATACAGAATGGCGTAATCCAACAATATCAATAGAATCAAATGTAAAAAAACACATTTCTATATAATCTTAATTTATGGTAAAATTCTAGTAATATTCTTGTCATGTGAAATGCAGTCGGATCAACATCGGGGGCAGATGTGTAAACAAAACCCGAATCCACCCCAATCAGCGGCGCCGCAGAAACAGAGAGAGAGAGAGACGATGGGTCAGAGCTGCGGTACGTGATCTGCTGCCGGTAGGATGTGGTGTTGAGCGCCCTGTTATTGATGCAGCAGCCAATGAGGTCTGACACATGGCTTCAGGACAGGAAACGCCAGGGGTTATGGGTAAAATGGGTGTTAGCGAGAGTGTGCAGG
>NC_136906.1:74464600-74755677 GCF_949606895.1 Notothenia rossii | reverse complement strand
GTGTGTGTGTGTGTGTGTGTGTGTGTGTGTGTGTGTGTGTGTGTGTGTGTGTGTGTGTGTGTGTGTGTGTGTGTGTGTGTGTGTGTGTGTGTGTGTGTGTGTGTGTGTGTGTGTGTGTGTGTGTGTGTGTGTGTGTGTGTGTTTGGGGGTTACTGAGGATGCCAAAGTTCCCTCCAGAATCCACAAAGATACACAGTCTTAAGCTCTCAGGCCCCTGATCAGATCAGCGTTGGTAGTTCACCACGTTTCGCTGCGCTGGCTGCACATGTTAGGAACTGAAGTGTTTAATGTCTCAGGATTGTATCGAGTCGTACCTGCAGGGACAAACAAGGCACAATCTGCTGAAGATGGAAACTTGTGGTGTTTATTTTGTGTTTCAAAGTGTGAATCAGGGTTAGGCTTGTTGTTTTCTAGAGGCTGGAAGAAGCCAAAGGGAAAGCGACTGTGGCTTGCAAAAAAAGAGAAGATTTGAGATTACAGCGGGTTGGAGGAGTGCTTAATATTGTACCAGACAGATGTTACTTTACCAAACAGGAATCACTGACAGCTTAAAAACAACATCCCATTTGAAGGCTTTTACATGTAGGATATCGAAACATGTTATGCCATACCTACAGTAGCCTACATGTAATAAAAAGTGTGTTCTTGTAAGTACATTTATTTGCAACGAAACTCAAAAATAGTATTAATGAAATGACTCATCTGACTGAGCTATGATCAAAAGTGTTTCTTAGATGCTTTCTTAACACCTCGAAAGGGATGAAAATGTCCACAAGTCTGAAAAGCAAGATAACCTGTTCAGATATTAGGAGCACTGAACAGAAAACATTATGGAGTAGATGATTACATAATATCAACACACCCACAAAGTTGATCGATTGAAAATCACTGTTTAGCTGTGTAATACTGAGCCTTCTGAACGCGTTGTCATTATCCAATATACTTATAATACTTTGAAACAGCGATCTAGTAGCCATATGGAAGTGCATCACACACACTTTGAGTATCATTGTCCTGCAATCACCAAATCATGTAAAGTTGTCTCTCTCACTAACACTGGCAGAGCTCCGTCACTTGTACAGTTAACAAGACTTTAAACATCAAACACACCCACACACACTCAACTTGACACGTTAACAGTAAGAAGGCTGTATGGAAAACCGGTTACTATCTTACAAACAGTACAGCAAGAAAGAGTCATAAAAGGAATATCTTATCAACAAACTGACATTCTGATGTATTACAATTGTACCCTAAATGTCGTTCAAACATTCTTAACAATGTCATCCCCACCGACAGAAGTTTTAAATCTGGATTTTTCCGTAAAAATCAATATTGATATGTATTTTTATCTGCTCCACAAGTGTCATTGTTGGAGCTTTTCATCTCACAGCTATTTTGTAAATGCTTATTTTTAAATCACAAGATTACCTTTTTAATGAGCAAATGTAACCATAAAGATTATAGCTTTCTGGGGCTAATATAACATGAATTGAAGCCTAATTGCTTCCAATAAAAGTTGGGGTTTTAACTCATTTATAAAAACAAGATATCTTTCCTGTTTTTTTTTTTAAAGTGTGGAAAAACAAACCCTGACCCTGTGGCAGGGGTTCCAAATCTAAGGGTTGGGCCCTGAAGGGTCGCCAAAAATTCTTATACAGAAATCCCAATTTATTTTCTCTAATCATTTTTGGTGAAATATTGGATAATTTAGTCTTAATTTTCTTTAAATAGTTATAAGACCCGCCATTTTTTTCGTATGGGGTCATGAGCCAAAAAGGTTACAAACCACAGCCCTTTAGCACTTTCCTCACAAGAGTTAGGGTACATTAGCACCGTGCATCGAAACTTGTTTTTTTCATCACACACTCACACACCGAGCGCACGAGCAGGTGGAGGAAGAGTGAGTCAAGTGCAGCTTTCAGCAGGTGCCGCCCCGCGTGAGGCGGCTAGGACGAGATGAAAGACACCGCTGCTCACCGATTCCCCCCCCCCTCCCCGTGAACCCCCCCAGTACCCACCTTCCTCCCCTCCTCTCTCCTCCCTACTTCCCTGCGCTCGGTGAGGTAGATTTGTAGTGACAGCAGCGGGTGCATTCGCCAGTCATTCCCCATAAAAGCTTCATTCTGATCAAAGCCCCACTGAGGCAGGGAGGCGGCCGCGGTGTCGGCGTGTCGGTGTGTGTCTGCGTGTCTCCGGTGTCTCGCAGGGTTGAAGCGGTTTTGAAGCTTTAAAAACACAAAAACCCTCTCTGTCTCTCTTTCCCCGCTATTTACATTCGAGCTCCGTTTTGCCTTGGCAGTAAAACATTGGTTTTATTCCCTCCGCCTGCAGCCCGCGAGTGACAGGCTCGACTGCATTAATCAACTCTTTCCCGCTCAGTCAAGCATTTCTTAAACTGGAGGAATTAAATCTTTAAATACATTTTAAACGGAAGTGTCTGACTGAAGTTATGTTAACAAGCCCCTCCAACCTGTGTGTGTGAGAGAGTAAGAGATGAGTGGAGCAGCATCCCTGCTGAGCGCTGAAGGGATCGTATACACACCAAAGCAGAAAAGAGGCAATGTGTTGATATACATTTACCCATCTGCCTTCAATTACACAAACACTTAAGCAGGTGTAAAAGTTGGGTTTTTGCACAATATGAACGCCAATCTTTAGGAAAACAATGTCGCACCGTGAACTTTAAAAGTACCCCGGCAGCCATATTCCTAATTGTTCCATATTCATGTTGTTTTAAATCACCAGGAATCCCTCTTTACTTCCTCATTAACATCAGTCGTCCGTCAGAGGCAGACAGCATTATTCACCATCAATTAGGAACACAGCAATCCAAAGCCGTCTGCTTCTGACACGTCTTGATACAGGCCGGGATGCAAATGCTAAAATATTTTGGCAATGCAAATTTTTTAAATCTATTAAAAAGAGAAGACTGTACACCCCCTTTCCCCCAAATCTCATTGTTGTTGTTATCTGCAGCTCAAAGCTTCCTATACATTGATCTTCTTCCTTGCAGTAGTTGCAGTCCCTGCTGAATTAAACCTTGTTTTTTGAGGTTGTTGTCCGTGCATCAAGGCCTTCAATCAGAACAATGCGTTATAAAATATAAAGAAATATAAGCTACTCTCAGTCAAAGTAACTATATTTTAGGAACCCAATCTTAGAATAATTTAGTGGAAAGATAACTTCCTAAATGTACACATGACGGCCCCAGTGTGTTTATATACTGTGATAAGATTCTGCTAAATCCTTTAATTTATGAGAATATTTCAAAAGCACTGATGTTTCTTTATATAAACACAAAATATTCTACTGAAGTTTAAAAATGTATGGTTATTTCACATGATAGATTTCTGTATTTGTGTCTCCTTTTTAATGGTTCGTAATGGGTGGATCTCATTTGGAAAAAAAGGGCTGTTGCATCAAAACATAAAAGTTGTTGGGTAAAATGTCCAAGTCTGATCAAATTAGACCCACAAAGTGACGAAGCAGATGCTTATTTAACTGAAATGTTGTAGCTTTTTTAGTCAAAGGTATTAATTGTTATCTAAATTTGGAATAAGCTTTGGAAAGCTGTCAAAAACGCCTTTTTCAGGCTAGTGAAAAATAAGAACAATAGGCCAAGAAATGAGTTTCAGAACACCCTTTATTTCCAACAGTTTGTAAGAAAAAAATATGACAGCTATATAAACATTAGGGTCACTGTACCTTCTCTGAGTGCTTTTATTTTTTCTATGTTACAATCGACTCAGTGACACCGCTGATATGATGCATCTCCAAGTCCATAAACTCATAAGCAACATTCCTCGATAACATTCTGCTATAATTTAACGGCCTCTAGGCAAAATTGAATTTACACAATATTCCTAAAACGCACTCACATACTGTATCCGACTCAAGGCAAAGCGGTGCATAGTATGTACACTCTGTTGTGAGTGTAATTATATCTTGTTGAATCTGTAGATCGGGTCACAGATGGTGTTTTAAGTGCTTTTATTGGGGGTAGGCCTCGATCACCATGGCATGACCCTGGAAAACAAAAGAATACAAGTTTGTCAGAAAAAAACTAAGAAATAGAATAAAGATAATTACATCAGAGTTGCTCATTTAAAATGTGTAATCTGGAAGAAATCTATCTTCTAATTACAACGGCATCAGTGCACTAACTATTGCACTGCAACAGTACTTCAGGTACATGATATTCGCTCTATTCATCTTGGACAAATATCCAGCTGTACATGTTGTTTATACATTCATCCTAGTTTTGCACACTATAACTCAACCTAAACTCTGTACATACAAAATGTACTTACTTATATGTATTACCTGTGTATATAATAACTTTAAAGCGTCATTAATGCTGTAGTACTTACTGCAATTGATATAGTATATTAGTATATATACGAACATGCACTCCTGGTTATATTTCAAACTGCATTTTATTGGCTTGTACCTGTACTCTGACAATGAGAATAACATTCAGTCTAATCTAATTTAAACATGATATCATACAACTAAATACTACATAATACCTAACATATTCTAGCATGCGATAGTGAAGTCCTCATTTTTAAAAGTTTAAGATCTGAGGCAATGATTTCTAACTATTTAACACTTTAAATTGTGAGAACTTCAAAAGTCAGTTGTGTCTTGTGTGATTCTGTTGTTCAATGTAAACTAATGAATTACCTGTCCTCCAGCAGCACAAGCTGCTACCAGGCCGTACTGCCCGCCCTCCCTCTGCAGCCGGTGGGCCACGGTGGTGACCAGCCGGCAGCCGGTGGCTCCGAACGGATGGCCCAGAGACAGAGAGCCCCCCCACAGGTTGAACTTCTCCATGGGAGGAGCTCCCACCTACACAAACACACAAACACAAAATACATTTAGTCAGGACTAAAGTATGTCTTTCTTTACCATTTGAATCAAAAACATAATGATTGCAAAGGTTACACTTTTTGTTAACAATTGAAAATGGAATAATAGGATTTCCATACCGACCACTTTTGCATTTATCACTTGACCGGCATTATTGACAATATTTTGTTGGCTTTAGATGCCTTATATGAATCTGTACTTTTATCATAGTTATACATATTAAACATCCAATTTCTAATGGATGTATATACGTCATAAGCAAACCCAGGTCTACATATTTCTTTAGTATATTATTTACCGTTTTTTAGTACATCCATATTCAAATATGATTACACCAATACCAAATGCTGATAATATTCTTATAATAACCTACTTGTCAAAAGTTAATCAGTTCACAAATATCATTTACATGTGACATATGATCAGCATCTATCTTTACCTTTGATTTCTTGCCCAAGTACGTCTGGCCGAACCAATCTGAGTCCATCGCCTTCAGATTTGCCATAATCTGGCCCTGAAAAAAAGAAAAGAAATATAAATCCACAGGGTCACCAACGATACCAGACAGAAAACACATTGAAATGCATGATACTAAAAAGACCAGGCCAATCTTACTCCCACATTCTGATTGATTCTCATCAATAACAGAAGCCATAATTGGATAAGAAATGCACATCTGTTACTTTTATTAGAGATTGACAGGACATTTCCCTCCACAAGCTAACGCAGTTTTCCCATTTAAAAGTTGTAATAACTTACTGCGAATGCCTCGTGGAACTCAAACACGTCGATGTCACTCATGCTCAGACCGGCGCGCTCCAGGACCTTTGGTGTACCGTACGTTGGCCTGGAAGAGACAAAAAGAAAACCGAGTTGAAAAGAGCGAAATAACTCAAAATGTTTTTATTTATGTAAATTAGATTTAAAGGTAGGTAGGTAAGAATGGAGAAACCAGCTTGAGTGCGCTAGAATCTGAAAGTACGCAGACAAAAAAAATCTGCCCCTTCCTTCAGACTTCCTTACAGAGCCCCTCCTCCAACACACACCAAAGCGCACATGACCAATGAGGGCACGAGATAGGTTTGTGCACAGATGGAAGGCTGACAGGCAGGTAGGCCATGCAGTTATTTTAGCCGGGCCGGCTCAGATGATTGGTCGTGCTTTTTACAGCGCCACGGCTTCCACAGATGAAATGTTTGTATGTATTTATTGTCAAAGCACTTCAGGTATTCATTGCTATCGGGATGTTAAGAGCATTCCATGGAATGTCAAGTATTTCTGAAGTGAATTACCTACCCCACATTTAAACACATACACAAGGTCAGCTTCACACATCACAAATTGTATAAATCCATTGTTAATTATTGAACAAATAATGTTTTCATGTTTTTCAAACAAACTAAATTGAACTCACCCCAAAAGCAGCTGATCTTTGGGATCCTGGGACACGTAGACAAAGTCTCTGCAATGATGCAAATGAATGTGATCAGCACATATTAAAGAGTATCGTTGGGGAAATTAAGGTTACAAAAATGGAGAGCGTGCAGATACCTGAGGTAGGCTTTAGGCTTGTAGCCCATAGCCAGCGCTTTCTCTTCGGACATGACGAGCACAGCAGAGGCACCGTCAGTCTGAGGACACACACAAGTGCTTTGTTTAATGTCAGGGCAGTTTGTGAGCACAAAATAGTTGAAACAGAAACAGGGGAGATTAAAAAAAGTGTTGTCACTTGTTTCATTCAAATAAATCAAATCTAGAAGGTCATTGGGAGTGCTGTAAGGCCTGGTGTGTGTGTGTGTGTGAGAGTGTGTGTGAGAGTGTGAGTGTGAGTGTGAGTGTGTGTGTGTGTGTGTGTGTGTGTGTGTCTCCTAATTTAGGCTCGAGAGCTGAGACGTCGGGGTGTCAATTTCAGCGCGCTGCTTTTTTCCCCACTTAACTTTTTAACCGAGTTTCCTCTTTGCAGTGTGTGTTTGTGTGTGTGTGTGTGTGTGTGTGTGTGTGTGTGTGTGTGTGTGTGTGTGTGTGTGTGTGTGTGTGTGTGTGTGTGTGTGTGTGTGTACCAGGAAGGAGGAGTTAGCAGCAGTGACTGTGCCGTGAGGTTTGATGAAGGCGGCCTTCAGTTTTCCCATTTGCTCCATGGAGGACACACGGATGCCGTTATCCTTGGAAACAATATCACGACCTGGTAAAGACAAGACAGCAAAATAAATATTCTGTAAATACAAAAGTAATAAGATTCAAGTCTTTGGATTACGACTGAATGTCTACAACAATACATTAATTCTCCAAATAGTTGCATTTTCTGTAAATGAATTCATTGTTTTAGCTCTAAACACAACCATTAACAATATCAATAAATGCTTTCACATAAGCATTAATAAATAAAATCAATAAAAAGCAAGCAGGTAAATACAACAGACAAATTAAATATAAATTAAAATAATATAACCATTAGTACACGATGACCCAAACAAAGAAACCATTACAACCTATTCAACCACCCTTCAATGTGTAATGTCATTTATCTCAGTCTAAAGAGTGAAGCGGGGTTTACCTGGCACTTTGAAGGAGATGACATCCTCCAGCAGCCCTGCGTCCTGGGCCTGTTTGGCCAGAGTGTGTGAGCGCACAGAGAACTCGTCCTGCTCCAGTCTGGTGACCCCGAAGGCAGCAGCCAGACGGTCAGCGCTGTGGCCCATCGTCTCAGCGGTGGAGAACTCCGCCACAGCAGGAAGCTACACGCAGAATAAAACGTTTTAGGAGGAAATACTAATATATATATACACAGCATAAGGAATATATATATATATATATATATGCTTTATTTAACCAGGTAAAAGTCTCATTGAGATTCAAATCTGTTTTTCAAGAGCGACCTGGCCAAGAGGGCAGCATGAACAAAGTTACAGCAAATGAACTCAAAACAATACAGGCAGACGAATACAGCTGTGAAACACAAATGATGGGATATACGAGCAATCACATCGACCAATGGATTCTTGTTCTCTGTCCTTTAAGATGGACTTGAACTCCCCCATAGTGATCAAATCTGAGAGTTTCAGCTCCTTCTGTACGTTATTCCGAGCATAAGGGGCAGCATATTTCAAAGCTTTTTTACCCAGTTCTGTTCTCACTTTAGGAACCAGCATCTGAATAAAATCTTGGGAGCGCAGGCCATATAGACTTTGTGTTTTACACATATATGTTCAAAGATCCAGGAGAAGAAATGTGATTACCGATGTTGCAAATCAAATGTAACAAACAGTGATCTTTAGTATGTATGAAACACACCTCTGGGGACAAGTGTGCCATCCGGATGCTGCCAATCAGACCGAGCCTCTGGCCGAGAGTCTTTGCTTTGCTGAGGGACAGCATGGTCTTCCTCATCTTACGGCTGTGACGAATGGGAACGTCGGACATGAACTCCACCCCTCCCGCCACGACAGAGTCACACTGTCCTGCAGCGATCATACCAACAGCTGGAGAGAAGGAGGGAGACAAACAAAGGTCACACAAAGTGTGTACGTCGTGTCCTCAATTGGCTAACAAAGTATACAATATCATTGTTGTGTGCAGCTCCAATGTAGTCTTCTCTGAGAATCTCTTGTGACTTATGTGAGATTTCTTTCCCCGACATACCTGAGGTCATAGCCACGTTGGAGGAGATGCAGGCCATGGTGACGGTGTGAGCTGGGATCCTGTCAGAGAAGCCTGCGCCGAGTGCTGCCTGAAATCAAGGTAAACAAAGAAAAAGATGCATGAAAGGACTGTGTCATGATAACACCTTTAATCAATAGTATGTTTCAGCAATTATCTTAAAGAGAGTAAATGAAACGTAGGAAAGGCACCTGAAGCGCCAGATAATATAGCCATTTTGTGTGTGTGTGTGTGTGTGTGTGTGTGTGTGTGTGTGTGTGTGTGTGTGTGTGTGTGTGTGTGTGTGTGTGTGTGTGTGTGTGTGATTACCTCTCTTGCTATATTGCTGGTTTTGACCTCCTGAATGACTGTTCCATATATGATGTAGTCTACAGCATCTTTGGGTAAACCTGTCTTGTGCAGCAGACCCCTGAAGAAACCCAAACATAACATTTTAAAAACACTTCCTTTTTTTTAAGATTGAAAAAACTGGGAAAGAGACAGAATAGATATTGAAAAAAAATACATCCTGACCTAGCTGAAAAACTCATCATCAACATTAATCCAACCCCCCTTAGATTCCTGCTCCACTTTCCTCTATGTCTCCCCTGAACAGACGCATGAGTATGCTTTAACGACTACATTTGAAATCTGATAGTGTCATGAAACCATTCACAAATAAAAATAAATAAACATAGGATAACACTTACTGCAGAGCTGCTCTGGCCAAGTCATGGGGCATGAGGTCAGCATATCTGTAACACAAACAAAAGGTTTTTCTTCCTCCCAAAGTCATGGTAATCAGAGGCTCCAGCATCTGAAGTTGGCAATAGGAAAAAAGCAGAGACTTACGTGGTTCCAGACAAAAGGAAAGGGGTTCGGACTCCTTCCACCAGAACTATGTTCTTCACACCGGGCCGGGCCAGGGTCTTTTTACTCTTTGTCTGAACTGAAAATGAAGAAAGCAACATGTAGTTAGACTCTGATAGCTCATATTGGAAACACCAGACTATAATCTGGATTGTTATGTGATTGCAAATCATATCACTTTGATTGTTGACCTACCATGTGCCTGCAGAGGGGACGTCGTGCTGAGAGAGCGTGCCGCTGAGGAACACAGAAAAAACATCATCAACGACAATCGAATCATTAAATGTTTTATTTAATATATTTTCAATTACACAAAATGTTAGTTCGCACAGCATAAGGAATATATGTATCTGTTATTCTGTAAAACAAATAAAATGATATAGACTTACCCAACCGCACCGCCCAGGAAGGACTGACAGAGCCGCTTCGCATTGTGCTCAGCAACATGGCGGCCATTATGTTCTGCAGAGAGAGAAACTGGAATTGTTACTGGAAAGTTATTACCAAGGTTCTGATTTAAAAATAAATAAAATCATGGTCCTGTATACAATTAATAACATTTGAAATAAATGTAAATACTTTGTTTTACTAGTTTTGTTTTTCTCAAATAAAATAAAAGTCAAATTTCCATTTCAATTGGAAAGCAAACTGCCAGCTAATGCAATAAACACAGAATGAGAACAGCATACCTCTCTATATAGTAAAACAGTTCAACAGCACCTCAAAATGCATATCCAAAATAATCATAAAGTGGAATCGAAATATCTCTAAGACATTTTCAACAAAAACTTAACAAACACTTTTACCAATATCATCTCTGGACAGAGCAGCCTGGAGAGTGACATAACCAAGCTGCAAAGCCTCTCAGGTGATACTCAGATCGACTGTAGGCAAAAGGTCGTTTAAGCCCCAGTGACTTGTGTCTGAATTTACCAGACATAACAGTCATACTTTAGGGTAAGATATCTGACGTGGTTGGTGTTTTATTTTGTATTTTGCAGTTTAATGAGGGGAAGAATACATACCGTAAATATGAATATTCAGTGGGGGAATGTGACTGGGTATATTTACTCAAGTAACATTTTGAGGCACATGTACATCACTTGAGTATCTTCATGTTATGCTACTTTAAACTTTAACTCTACTACATTTTGGATGCAATGTTTTACTTTTTACAAATTGAGTTACTGGATTTATAATACAGAATATAAATCAACCAATAAAGTAGTATATAGGATAAATTACCCAGAAAAGTAATTTAAATAATCCCAACCTTTACCAAGTGCAACGTTAATTATTATTATAATACAAAAATGTAATATTTTGTAATCTGATATGCCAATACTTGGGAGTACACTTATGAATGCAGTACTTTTACTTGTAACAGAGTATTTTTGTAGAATAACTAATTTAACTTGAGTAAAATATCTGAATACTTCCTTCACCTCTTTGTATATTATATATGTATAAGATATGTCTTATACAATCTTTTATTATGTGGGACAATGTGACATATAATTGACGGTCACAAAGCCCAACCCCCTCCAATCTCTGACCCTTCACCTAGATTCCTCTCCTGGAGAATGACAGACACAGAAATACAGGATCATGGGACTAAAACAAGGTCAGATCCGTCTACAGATCAATGTCCTTTATTGTGCCCTAACGTTACATTGACACCAATAAAGAAGACACATGTATGAAACCACAAAAACAGCAAAACAAAGCAAAATACAAGCTAGTGAAGCTAAGTAGCTACATGTTAGCTAAAGTTTCCATTCAGTGTTTAACTGTTCCACTATGCTTTGTGAAAAAGAACACATTTACAAAGTTTGTACAATGTCTGGTCGCCTTCTAGTCTTACTATTATTGATAGTTCATTTGTGGCTTACCTGTATTTGTGTTAAGTCTCCGTCGTCACCTCTTCCCTGTCAAACGATCGGCTCCACAAGACTAGCAGCACGAACTACGCATTCAAGGACCCACAGATATATTAGATGACCAGGATAATGCCTGAAAGAAAACCACGGTCAAGTAATTATTGGGTACATATTTTATTTTGTGTATGAGCTTGTTTTAACTGAACACTGTAATATCGATATCTTTTAATATTTTATTTGTCAAATAGAAAATATGTATGTTAGAAAAAGTACATGTTATGCAACGGCAGCATTTAGGCGTATATTGTTATCCGCACTATTGTGCCCCCAACGGTCAGAATATGAACTGCGCTCGAGGACAGGTGTTGAGCACCTTGTTGAAGAGTTTCAGGTGAAGATGGCAATTGTTTGTGCAAAAGTTTTGCAGCTAAACGATCTCTTATCGTAAGATATGTAATACATAATTAATATTTCAACATCTGTTTCATTGAATAAAATGTTAATGTTGTTTTGATATAGTAGGCCTGCTTGATGTACAGTTAGCGACTGGTATCAAGCTATCACTATTTATTTTTTTATATTGAGTAAAAGTCATTTGTTCAATTATACTGAGAATGGTAAAATATTTGATATTTTGTACGCCTACTGAACTGGTTAAAACTGTAGTTAATTGCACTAAAAAGCCCTAATTGTTGGGTCCAGTGTAATGCTTTAAAAAATAAATAAAGAGTAGTTAATATCTTCATCATCACTGGTACCATACAGTATGTCAGAGAGTCGCCTTACTGTGAAGACCAGCTAATAACCGGCAGTTTTTTAAGGTTTTTGTATTGTTTTTGTATTTTTAAAACAGATTGACAGAATTGTATTTTAAAACCTTAGGTGAGTGTGTTTGTGCATGTTTATGAAGGAGAGTATGAGACAATACATACATGATGTCAGAGAGATTGTGTTTTGTGACAGTCTTGACTACCTGTCTCTCACTGAGATGTGACATGAGGATAAATCAGATGGGTGCATGTGTTTGTGTGTATGCAGGTGCCAGGTGAACACACTGTCATGGCAGGTGATGGAGATGTGGTCGAACAGTGCTGTCTTCATCTCAATCAATCCTGGCTGCATCATCCCCATTGCAGATATTACGTAAGCTTTCTAGGGCTTTAACAGGGTTTCCTAATTTTTGCATGTGTGATCTCTCCTACATTAAAATGATAATTTATTTTGACCCTTCAAACTTGTACGACAGCAAGCGCTCTGGAGCTTATAAAAGCAACACATTATTCAGTTAGTTCAAGAACCTCACTTTGGGGAATACCAGCTCAAAATACCTGCAACCCACATGATACAGGAACATGATGCTGACTGGCAGGAACATCAGGGCAGATACAACCACAAAGATGGTGCACTAGAACAGCTTGTGGTTATTCTTCAGCAGCAGTGAAGCCTGGTTTAGTAATTCATCAGTTTATAATTGTTACATTTCTGATGGAGACTTGGACCTTTCACCCTATTTCACTTGCTTTACTGGACCTTAAATGTCATGTAGTAAGTGTACATATAGCTATGAGAACATACAAGTGTAATTTCATTTATTAATATGCATGGCTAAATCAAGGATATCTGAGGTATATTTTGAGAACTCTATTTCCGACGCACATGTTTATTATAGCATGGCAACACGTGTGTTTCCTACTACAGAAATAAGGACATCTCTTGTTTCCCTTAATGGTATTGTTAATACATTTATCAAAGCACATAATGGCCTTAAGAAATTGTTCAGTAAATCATTGATCAGTAACAGAAACTCAACAAATACTTTATTGGGTGCTTCTGACTTTGAGATTTCTCTTTACTTTCTCATTCCTTTTCAATAATCTTCTAACAACAAACTTCAAATCTCCTAATACTTTTTAAATCTTTTTGCCAATTTAAGGTCACTGGAGCTCAGTGCACAAATGGGACACAAATGAAAACAAATAAAGAAGGCTGTGCTTGAGACTCAGGTAGGGAACAGGTTCAGTGTTTGAGCGCCAGAGGATATTGCTCTGTGACCTTCCTGGTGTCAGAAGCTCATGTGCAATGCATCCTGGTACATCAGGGCAATGATGGAACAGTTTTGAGTAGGGCTGCTCAATTAATCGTATTTTAATCGCAATTACGATTTACGAAAACAACGTAATCTAAATAAAACGATTATTTTCTTTATTTTTTTGTATTATTAGTATCATTATTTTATTTTTTTCAGTTGAATTATACTTAAAGTTCAGGGTAATGAACTGTTCAAAACATACTGTTCAACATTATTTTTTGCAATAAATGGATGTTTTCAAAGTAAATGTTTTAATAATATTTTTAATAATCGTGATATCAATTATTGACCCTAATAATTGAGATTATGATTTTTGCCATAATCGAGCAGCCCTAGTTTTGAGAAAAGGAGCAATCAGCTTTCTCTGTCAATACACTGGAAACTGCCTACATTTACCATCCTTCCTTTTGAAAATCCACATTAAAGGCAGGGAATTTGAACTTCAATGCATCTTTTTTATAATGAGAAAAACTCAAATGAAACTCCTCCAGTTTATATGGAGAATGAAGGAATATCAGAATTGATGGAGCTGCGGCATGGAGGCCCCACAAATCCATATACTGCTCAAACCTTTAGCTGTCTCAAAGTATAACGATGTTTCGTGACTATGTTCCCCAAAGACAAATTGAGACAGGGAACTTTAATCATATAGCTCTCATTTGTAGCTATTTGTTAGTAAACTAGTCCCAGTCTGTGATTCAGACAGGAATTTGCAGTCAGACTCGAGTGTCAGTTCGACAGTTTGACCACAGGGTGGCGTGGTTTCCTTCAGCAAAGTCTCAGCTTCAGTCAGTCGGGCTCTGCAGCCACTTGGTCACAGTGAAAGGCACATTCAGGATGGCTCAGTAGCCAACAGGCACATTATCAGGATTGTGTGTGTGTGTGTGTGTTTGTGTGTGTGTGTGTGTGTGTGTGTGTGTGTGTGTGTACACGTGTGTTAGATCTTGGGCCTCCAGCCCTGTATGAACTGTGTGATCTTGGTGACATGCAGTCGGCTCAGGTGGAAGTCATGTGACAGGATGTCCTCGGTCAGCTGCACCAGGAGGCTGCCGTCGATTCGCTCTCTCTGGAACACGCCCACCGCTGCCTCTGATAGGCCGATGAACCGCAGGCAGGCCGACACCTCCTCCAATGAGAGCACAGACAGGTCAGCAGGAGGTCGCCAGGTGGGGTCAGGGTTCAAGCTTTCGGTGACCCCTGTGGGCGTCCCGCCTCCCTCTGCACCTCTGGAGGAATCTGTGGTGGGATTGGGAGTGGGCTCAGGGGAGGGGCAGGGGGATTGGCGGTTGAAGGGGTTTAACGCCCCAAAAGGAGCAAACCGACTCTGTGGAGGCCTGAGTCGAGGTCCGGAGGAGGAGAAGGAGTCCACCCACGGCTCTGCCCAGGTGGCCTGTGCTGGCTGAGGAGTGGCGGAGGTGGGGTCCGCAGTGTTGGCAGAGACTGGCTCAGGATTGGCGGGGTTAGGGGCCGGGCAATCCCCCCAGGAGCATGGGTAACAGTAGAGGGAGGCATCCGGAGAGGGCGAGCAGCTGGAGCAGAGCAGGAGAAAGTGAGGTTCGGTTCTAATATCGAAACACCAATACAAAGGGGAAATCATATATATATATTGGGCTATAGTTTAGTTATATTCCTATATCCACATGTTATTGCCCCGTAAGCATTTATTTTGTCATTTGTAGGTCAAAAGTAATCAATACCTGTAGTTTAAATATGGGGCTAAACTTGGTGGTTATATATATATATATGTTTCGCTTTGAACCCTTTTAAGCATAGTTGATATAAATACCACCAATACCCTTAAGTGGCTGCTCTGGAGCTTTTGATCGAATAACACTCCCGACTAAACATCTATTCGTTGGCATGCTGGTTGCATTGTTGATATTGTAGGCCACACATTTAGACAAGATAAAAGCTTTGAATAAAAAATGACCTCTGGTCCATCTTGAGTCAGGGAAGTTATAAATTGGCACCTCTTAATATGTGGATTACTCTTTTCATACTAAGTCTTGCGAGAGGGTGCTATAGGTAGCTATACATTGATATAGTTTAAGTCATTGTGTTAGCATTAGATCCAATGGGAGCTGAAATCTAACGACACTGGTCCTATTTCATTATTTTCCCCAAAGGAAGTGAATATTTTCCCTCTTAACTTTCGTATATCAACTGCTTCAAAGGAGATGTGGTGGCATCCTTTTATTAGGAAACACTGATTTCTTTAGCTCAATTCACCTGAAAGCACATAAACCGCCACCGCTGATTTGTTGCATTCAAAAACATAGCACTCCCACTGTACCTGTCCTGAAGTCCAGAGGAGTAGAAGGAGAGGTTGGGCCTCGGGGAGGTGGAGGCTTTGGGGAACCGAGGGGGAACAGGAGGACTGGGGACTGGACTGGAGATGGAGCCTCCTTTAGAGCAGCGGGGGGGAACGGGAGGGGCGATCAAGTAGCGACACTCCTCTCTTACCTACACACACACACACACACACAAACACACACACACACACACACACACACACACACACACACACACACACACACACACACAGAATGAGAATCACCACAGCAGAAAAGTTAACTCCCAAAACTTGACTACTCAGGAGGTTTTATGGGATTGTGTGTGTGTGTGTGTGTGTGTGTGTGTGTGTGTGCTGGCTACTCTCTGTGTTCTGCTTGGTAAATGTCAAACTTGGTGACCTTTACACCTCAAACAAACCCCCCCGCCTCATACACACACTGTGTCTTGGCAGGCTACATATCAGGGAATGAAGAACACTGTGTGTGGCAGGGTATAATCCAGATGCACAGCAGACTTCAACACCCACACTCTCTCTGTGTACCGCTGCTAGCTGCCACCAGAAAATAGTTAATTAAGCAAAACAAAGTGTGATTATTCTCCCCCTACAAACATGTTAACATTAGCCTTGAAGAACCACTTAAAAAATCCAAGGGAGAATAGCACAGCTACAAAAACCTTGTTCTAAGTCCAGTTTTCTCTTTTAACATTAACATTTCTTTTAAAGATTGTCTTATATATTCAAGTGCAGTACATTTATCGCTTATCTCTATTATAAAGAACCAAAGTCCTGTTGCCTTTCCTAATGAATAAACCTAATTCATACTAAAACAATTACTGACACTATAAGACAAAGCAAATACCATCCACCCTGTTTTATTGATAATGGATTTCAGGGAAGTGTAGAGCTGATGCAGAGTAAACACAATCTTGTTTTCTATTCTAATCACATAAATTGCTAGACTGCTGCTTTATAGGCATCTTTCATTGTGGAATCAATAATAATGTAGTCGTTATTAAGACCAAAGGCTCCATCAGTATTGCACTGTAAGAGGGGACTAAGCTGCCTCAGTGCTACTGAAAAAATATCATATTCCAGTTTACAGCACACGTGTACCAGCATAATTGGTTATATATATTTATGTGTATTTATGTACTGTGAGTGTATGGCAGGCTTTCCAGGAAATCCGTCTGTGTGTGAATGTGGCCAGTGAGGTTTAAAAGCTGTTGTGTATGAATAATTCAAAACACGCATCCGGACTTTTAACAACCGGATGCTGCTGTGGATAGATATGAAGGATTAGAGACAGAAGGACAGGCGGTGAAGACGTGAACTCACAGCATCAGATTTTGGAGGTACAGGCGGCGGGGTAGACACTCTGGTCACCACGGTACCAAGAGACCCGTCCAATGAGGACGTGGAATGAAAGGAGATGAGGTTCGGCTCCTTCCCCAAGCCCTCTGCGTTTTGATTGGTCCAAAGTTCCTCGTAAGGGATTTCCTCACTGGTCCTCATTTCAGCATCAGTCCACTCCGGAGTCACATACTCCCGCTCCTCACCTGGCCCCTCCCCTAGCCGCTCTCCAAGAGAGTCCCTGCAGCGCTGTGATAGGCCGTCCCCACCCCCATACCCGCACATGGACAGGTGCTGCAGTGCCGGTGCCAAGGAGTCCTGACCCGACACACACATGCGAGAGCGCCGCGGGCTCACACACTCCTCTGTCATACACTCCAGCTCTGGCCTGGTTTCTCTCACAGCTCGAGAGTAGGCATCTGGGTCGAAGGCGTGTCTCAACAGGAGGCTCTCCAGCGCCGCTGTGTGACCCGAGGCCTCGGCCACGTTGAACCGGGGCATGCAGCGTAGCAGCAGGAAGTGGGAGGGGGAGACTTCCTGTCGGCGGAGCACCATGCAGAGCACCACCGTCTTACTCACGATGTTCAGCAGCTTGTAGCGGTGGCCCTCTCGGACTGCGTGCCGGTCGTAGGGGTTCCTCGGGGGTCGTGAAGGCACCGACACATTGACGGGGAGGCGAACCCTCTCGATGATGCTGCGTACCGTGTGCTCCCCTCCCAGCATGCCTTGCTCCAGAGGGGAGCGTGTGCAAAAGCGTCCACGGCAACCAAAGGGTAGGCTTACGCTCTGATTGGTGCGATGGTTCATACAGACAAGGCAGGGAGTTTTACCTGAAGAGACGGAGAGGATTAGTCAAAGAGATTGTAAAGGTCAGATTGTTCCACATGAGCGGAGACAACTTGTGGCTGCCCTCTGAGAAAGCATTGCATCCAGTGTCTTTATTTCCCCAATCGCTTCACAAAGACCTGTATACATATAGACAATATATATTATCAATTTCCAAGGATGAATGCACACCTAATTCCAAGCACTCCATAAAACATATAGCTCAAAAGCTTCGTCTTACGTACTTCTAGGAGTCTTTCCGAGGCGTCTCAAGAGCGCGGTCAGTCCCGTCTTTTCCTTAGAGGGCGTGGCACAGAGAAGCTCCGCCTTCCCCATGAGTGACAGCTCATCTCCAGCCTGCAGAGTGAAGCTGTAGGCCTCACTGTCCTCACTGAACTCCCCTGAAACCACCTGCAGCATATACATGCATGATGAGCGTGTGGACATGACATTGAATGACAGAAACTTGAATTAGGATATTCTCATGTTTCTCAAACCTTGACACTGAACGTGATCGTCTCCATGACAAAGACCCGGTCAGGGAAGACTCCAGCTACTTCCTCCACGCTGGAAAAATACTGGATTGGATCCCTGACGTCTCGGTCTTCATCCAACAACTTGAATTTCCCTACAGAGTACGGAAGAAAGACAAAAGAAATAGAAGATAAGGAGGTAGATACAAATATGAACAGGGGAAGAGGAAGTAAGTTCGATAAGGAAGTGAGGGAAGCATAAGACAGAGGGAGCCCAGGGTAAGGAGAAAGATGGAAGAAGAGGAAGGGGGCAAGGAAAGAGGAGAGAAGAAGGAAGGAAAGGAGAGGTTGTTTTTGTCCTGTCTTTATTTGACCTTTGAGAGTCCTACTTCAAACACATACTTCCGCAGTAGACACTGTTTGGACGAGGAGAATACAAAAACACCTCTGTGACCTCTGACCTGGCACCAGCTCTTTGCCAATCGAAGGCCAACGGGGTTGGCATGGAAACCAATAAAGGACCCCCATTCTCACGCAGAGCAGAGACACATCACCATGGAGACACTCACACATACACTCGCACACTTTCCCCCTTTCTTCCTCTTGCTCATCCCCTCCTCCGTCTGTAAATCCTTTACACTCATGCACTCCAGTAACTGTGTTTGTGTTCTTGGAACCACTTTTTGGGGCTTGTGCAACTTTTTAAGGTTGTAAAGAAGCATTTTAGGATGCGTGCAAATCAGCCTTTGTAAAATCCAACTATCCTTTCCTCTCATTTAGCAGTTTCTGGGATTGCTTTTAACTAATGCAACCCTTGAAGGATCTTCCTTTTTTCTCCTTGGCTCTCAGATTGTGTGTGTGGGTGAGGGAAAGAGACATGAGATTTTTTTGTCTGGGAGGCAGAGCTGAATACCAAACTCCCCCATCCTCCACGCCAGCACCTCCCTCCTTTTCTCTCCCCCTCTTTCTCCTCTACCCCCCACCTTCAAATTCAACAGAGCCCCCAGGATAAGGAGCTTCCACCCACCGAACAATACCAGCAAGTGCTACTTTTCAACAAAACCCACCACCAACATTCCCAGAAGGACTGAGGAGGAAATTAAACAGAATTGCCACTTGACCAAACAAAACTACAGACATTTGTATAAGTAAGAGGGTTATTGAGCTAGAACTGAGATGTAACAACATATACACATACTATTACTCTGAGAACAATGTAGTTCCAAGTAGGGCTGCACGACTTTGGGAAAAAAAATCGAATTGCGATTTTTCTGACAAATATTGCGATTCGATTTGCGATATTTGTTTTTAAGCGACCCAACGGAAGTTTATTGTATAATGCGGCCATATCTCCGGCTAGGAAGGTCGCATCAACGTGCTCCCGTCTCTAGCACCCCCGCAGCCCGAGCTACGAGTGAAAGAACTAAACTTACATGAAACTTCCGTTGGGTTGCTTTAAAGTCAAGCTTCAGTTTAAGATTCACCCTGTAATAGAAACATGTGATGGAGCATTACTAACCTGACTCAGACGGTTTGTTTCACCAAACCATCTAGGAAAGCTCCACTGGAAGCCATTTGGAAAGGGCAGGCACTTTCAAAAAGACTTGGCAGGTGATTGGATCAATCTGTCTATCGCCTTCTATCATGGGCCACTTCTGATTGGTTAACAATGGCTGGTACATGTGGAGCACAGCACTTCTGATTGGTGTGGATGACTGACACACAAGAACAACAACACATTTTTTTTTTTTTTAAATGTAAAAAGAAAAATGTTAAAAAAAATTGCAGGCTTTGCGATTTGATAATTGCATCATTTGAAATCGCGATTTATGTACGATTAATCGTTCAGCCCTAGTTCCAAGAAGAAAAACTGAATCACAGAGGCTGTTAACTCCCACACATCAGGCTTTGGTCACCAGCTTCACATTACAGGGGTGGCAGTGGCGCCACTGGCTTCCCTGAAACCCATTCATTCAGCTTTTCTGTCCTCTACCCTTCAGTCTTCATTGACTGCCTCACTGATGGACAGAGGAGGATACAGACAGAGAGGATGAGAAGGAGGGAGCATCCTGTTGTCTATCCCCAGGGAGGAACCTATATTGCTCTCCTCCTAGGCTTATTTAGACTTCCTGCATGAAGTCATCACACAGACATTAGCTCATCACCGGCTTCTGATTCAACAACAACTCACCTGTTATTTAAAGAGACAGAGAGGAAGTCCTAAAGTATGCATACATTTCGGCTTTGTTGTCTGGCTTTTCTCGAATGTATGGTTAAAATTGTCCACAACTGAAAAGAATGTTTGTCTGATTATAATACAATATACTTTTAATAAAATAACACTTTTCAAATAAAAAATACCAAAGCCATTAGGAATTTCTTGCTAGCACCTACTTGATACAGTGAAGCCCATATTCAAACAGCGCAACTATTTTAGTTCCTTGTACACTTTTCACGGCAGAATTTACAACAAAAATGGACACACAAAAAGCATGGACCTAATGCTTTGTATTTTTTACAGCTTGGCAGACACGTCAGAAATCCCTCTGATCATCCGACAGCCAGATGACGGTTAAGACAAATAATTTTGACCCCCTCAAATTAAATGTCAAAACAGGCCAGGTCGGGGAGGAATTTAGACCAATTATACCACCAACTCTGCACATGAATCCAATTCTCCTCGCGTTGGGAATTTGCTAGCCACAAGTTTCTGGGGCGAGGGTACTGCCAATTGTTATGCTTTGACCGCCATTATTTAACCTAGACGGCTCCTATTAATAACAACTCTTACAATTATATATGTTGGACTAACCTGTCTGCTCCTAACTGCCAATATTATGCTGAAATGTCTAAAATGACAATGATCTCACCAAAACCCCTACCACTCTTGTTTTTTTTCATTCTTCCGAAAAGGAGCCTGAGAGGCGGCAGCAGTGTGAGGTGACATCAGCACTCCATCAGTGGAGGAAACAATGAATAAGAGGCATTAGGATCCAGTTACACAGCGAATAATGTGACCGGTCGTACGGTCCCATCAATGGGATGGAGCTCCGGTGAGGTCATCCTGGAGGATTCATTCAGCAGGAAGATGACAGACCAATGGACAGGAGGACTCACAAGGTCACATCTACTGTCTACAGCTGTGAGTATGTGTCCGTGTATTAATCAGTATCCTTAAATGTGACCATATACGGCACATGTTGGAAATGATTATCTAATCCAATATGTACTATATCCGGTGGTGCTTTCGCCCACATGTTTGCACCTAGCTGTTTAGACGTTAATTTGATTAACCCCTAAAATAAGAGTTTTCCTGTTTTGTCTTGTTAAGTTACTTTGCAGTTGTTAAACTCGTCGTACTGCACACTTTGACAGTATCATTCTGTATTGATAAGTTCCATGTCTTCTTCCATCCCAAACATAATGTTTATAACATATTTTTTAATATGTGGGTGCTTGTTGGGTAGGGCCAGATTTTTCTGCCAAGTCATACATTTAACTGGGACTCGTTTTCTGGATTCTGGGAATATTTTGCCTCTGTGTCATGTCCTACTTTAAACATCTAATCTTTTTTAGTTTGATCTGCCAAGTTCATGATTGATTACCGTTAATCAACAAATGGAAGACCTTTCCCCTTGTATCGTCTCTATGTGTTCATTCAGGACATATTCTCATGAGTTCACGTGGGAATACATGACTAAACTTGAACTGACTGCATTTAATTCATTTATCTTTAGAGCAAGCCATCAGACATGACTTGCCACTATCAGTTTATCATTGCTATCTTACTGTCTTTAGTATCTTAAGTTTCATTTTTTTTGTCCCAACAAAAATAAAGCAAGTGGAAAAGGTTAAACTTGGCCAACATTTGTCCCCCCAGAGTGATTTAGTGAGAAATTGTTGTTCTTTTAGGGTGAGAACAAATCTTTGACTGAGTAGGACATTTTCAAGCGTGCTTCTATACATATGCAGAGTGTATATATATGTGTGTGTGTGTGTGTGTGTGTGTGTGTGTGTGTGTGTGTGTGTGTGTGTGTGTGTGTGTGTGTGTGTGTGTGTGTGTGTGTGTGTGTGTGTGTGTGTGTGTGTGTGTGTGTGTGTGTGTGTGTGTGTGTGTGTGTGTGTGTGTGTGTGTGTGTGTGTGTGTGTGTGTGTGTGTGTGTGTGTGTGTGTGTGTGTGTGTGCACTCACCCTGGTACTGCAGAGGGATGTCTATCTTAGGTCCGATAACGTAGTGTCCCTCCTCTAAGCTGTGGGCAGTCACTGTGGTCCACTGACGACAGGAGTGTAACAGAACCACATCCTCCTCCGACAAGCCCTCCACACATTCACCTGGAACACACACACACAAATTAATCAGGATTAACAAACCGTCTACCGGCCTGAGAACACATAATGAAACAACAGATTTACATTTTTAAGATCACACTATATAGCTCAGCAAATGAAAAGCACTTATTGTAAGTTGCTTTGGATAAAAGCGCCTGTAATGTAATGTAAAACACTCCCCACAGACAAGCACACATACATGCATTTAGGATTCAGTGTCCATAATTACCACTATAAAGGATGGTTCACCACCCCTAACCTACTGATCAGGATGGCGCTATGTTACTGGCAACCCATTATTACACAGCCCCCATACACACACACACACACACACACACACACACACACACACACACACACACACACACACACACACACACACACACACACACACACACACACACACACACACACACACACACACACACACACACACACACACACACACACACACACACACACACACACACACACACACACACACACAGCTCTAGAGCCATCATGTACAGCATTGATTTCCGCTGATGGCCCAGTGGTACGTTCACACACTACCCTTTACACATAGATTACATTAATGCACATGTATTGTTCTTCTTACTGATGGATAGGTTGTGGTTTGAAAACAAACACCGGACAGATGAGATGACATGTCAGAAATGTTAAATTATTTTTAGGCCCAAATCACAAAGACATATTTTCCAATGTTATGCCGTGTGGTTACTGAGCCACTCAAATAAACTTGTATTTCTCATCGATAAAACTTCAGCTACCAGACCAGAACAATGGATGTGACTTTTTCCGTTCAAAGCAAGAATTGTAAACAACAGTATTGCCATTTTCCATAAACAATACGGTTGCTCTGGATGACTCAAGAACATTGCTGTTTATATGAGTTACTGCAAGATCCCACTAGTCATTAGGGTGCTGGATGTAAAAAGTCATGAGTTTCAGTGAAAAGAAGCCATTGCAAACAACCCAAAGTCTTACATTTTTTGAAAGTTGCAATGGAAAAAGAGTAAAAGATACCTTTTTGTTTATCATTGGATTTTATTTCGAACTAATAATACAAAATGCTGACAACTGTCAACAGTAAGGTGAGGAACCAACAACTAAACAGCCAAACCGGTAGCAACAAGACACAATACAAATATAAAAGTAGTCCACCTTTTATCAGCAACATAAGGTTCTTCAACGATCAAGTATCACACGTGAGAATAATCCTTAAACAGATTGGCGTTTAAAATGTAAATGTTGCAGCAACAGTTCATCATTGCAGCGGATGGATGCCAACTTTACATATTTATATATTTTAACTGATGATTTTAATGTAGTGAAGCAAAAAGTCCGTACTCTTTCTGAAATGTAGGTGAGTAAAGGTATAAAATAATTTTAAAAAAAGTAGAGAACAAGACGATTTTTACAGCACAAGTAAATGTACACCTTACTTTCCACTGGTTACTTCCACAGCTAATTCTACTTAATTGACGTGAGAACATGTTTAAATGTGATTTGGGTTAACGGAAACTTAATGTTTTTACATGTTTGAGAATTGCCTTTATGTAACAATGTTCTTTTTGTAGGGTAAGTATTTGATTTCATAGCATTGAATTGTAGCCCCCTTCACACTGAATTACACCCCCACACTCACTAAGGCTACCGCTGAACCACATTCTCTCCATGCAGAAAAACATTGTTGTTGTTTGCATGAAATACTGACATCATGCCCTTTTGTTAATAACTAACCATCTGGGTTGGCTGGTTTTGCAAACAAGCAGGCATCTGTGTGAGTTAACTTCAGTGCAGTTAATAAACACCTACAGTACGGGTGCTCTCAATGACACGCGCGCCACCAGAAGTAAGGTGCGTAATTTTCGGACACGGCTCGGGTGCGCGCTTCTACCCACGAAGGAAAGTTGGAGGCTTTCCTCCTCGTCGCTTCTCGTTAGTATTCACCACATTCACCGACAGATTACAGCATTTACATATGAAAAGAATTGAGCAGCACTTGAGCAACACAACAGACACTTTGTGGCTTTCCGGGACTCGCTGGACTGGAACAACTTTGTCCATGACACCCAGCGACCCTTCCCAAAGTAAAGACACCAAGTCTGAGAGAATCATGTTGGCGTAAAAACATAAAACAAATGCATTGAAAACTGATAATAAATGTTTCTGAGTGATTCCCGAGTTGGTGTATGAACTAAATAGATCGCTGTCCGAGAATTAATGCGGCAGCTGCATCAAGGTGGCCAGATTAAAACGAAATAATAACGGAAATACTGGGCACAAGTAGTTTCAAAATAAGAGCATCAATTGTGCCAATATATCTTATACTTTTACCCCTCCAAAAAGTATTTTGACTTATTATTTTTCCTTTAATTACATCAATAATGACCAACACATTGCAAAAACAAATGATAAGAAATAACAAATTACAATCAGTCCCTTTTTTGTAATTTGAAAGGCAGTGCTCATTTTATTGAAAGAGCTATGAATAATGTATGCACTATAAAGCTATTTTAGTTTAGAGCAAATATGCAACGTTTTGTTTGAACCCATTAGGCAAATTAAGTTATGTTACATTAGGAAAACACTTAGTTGCCAGGAACTTATTATTCATTTTTTTTATTTAAGTATCATGCATAATACTTATCGACAACTAAACTCTGTCATTTAGAAAAAAAACAGCATCTTCAAATGTTGGTAAACAATATAATAGTGTTTGTAGTTTACGAACAATGTAAACTACAGAAATTATCAGTGTAAACGTAACAATATATCATTCATTAACATGGGATGATATCAGATTTGGGTAATAACCTCTAGTTTGATGACTGTGATCTACCACTGCATGTCAGAAAGATAAGCAGCACTTATTTGTCCATATTTCGTTACGTAGCCTACACATTTTTTGTTTTAAACTACTATTAATCCCAATTAAAATATACGTGCCTAGATTAAAAAAATATTGTATTTGTTTGCTAGAGAGAATATAACTGGTATTGCCAAGATTATGCAAATGTGCCCATAACTTCCAAACACTGATAACATCTCGGTTTTAACTTTATTATTTAAAAGTGTTAGTTAGGCATGTAAAAGGTGTTACTTCTCTTAAAACCTTCAAGGTTGGGGATTTATTTTGAAGTCTTTTACCGGAAGCGATATATTTTCCTTCCATTCTTGATACTGTTGAGATTTTTCTGTAAATTGCTTCAGTTGTTCTCACACCCTGCGTTTTTACTCACATAAAAAAACCGTGTTAAAAACATCCACCTCGATAAAATATTACACACTTTTCTTTTATCATGACATGGATGCGATATTAGTCATAAATATTCCGACTGTCATGATTCCTGTAAGAAGGGTGGCATTTTAGAGCCAGTTAATAGTTGTCATGCAACATTGCTAAAAGTTATTTAAAGGTGGTTTCCCCCGGTACCGGCAGTCTCTTACCGTGTGCCAAGCGCACCACAGTAGGTAGACGGAACTTGCTGACCACCGCGTCCAAAGGCAGCGCCAACGGGCTCCAAGTGATCTCCGAGAGGCTCGCCGACAACTTCTCCATCCTCCCGGGTCATCACGCTACCGGAGATAAGGGTGCTGCTGATAACGGGGAAGATAATAGCGGTGGTGATAACGATGGAGATGGAGAGGGTGGTGGTGGTATAATGGCAAAGAGTTTCGCCATGTTTGAATGTAGGAAAAAAGGGAGCGCAGTCACAGTCGGTGCGCAAAAGGGGTGGGAGGGAGAGTAAGATCTTTCTCTCTTTTTCTCCCTCTGTCATTCAGGATTTGTCCACCCCCACACATACGCGAGAACAAGACAGCACAAACGAGTTTATTATCATTTATAATGGAGATCACATATGCAGAAGCTTCCTTTCTATCTGGCCTAAGCTTATTTGATTGATACCCTGCCATGTAGCTTCATGTTTTCTCATCAATTATTGCAGCACTTTGTCCACAGAGGTAAATCTGGTGTGTGGGTGGCAGGTTAGGTGAAAGATGCAGGGACTTTTCTAGGTAGGATTTTTTTCAATATTTCTTCCCAAGGTACCTTCAGGGTGGTACATTTACTAAAGTGATTTAAATATGTTTTTTAGGAATAGTAAAGCAGTGCAAAACAGGACATTCAAAGTGCTTTACAAAACAAAGATTTAAAGTCTAAAAACATACAAACATAGACAATTACTATCCGACAAAATTAGCCAACTAAAACATTAAAATGTGATTTTAAAGGTTAATTCTTTATCAGAAATAATCCAGAATAATATGTACTATACATGCTAAATGTTCCAATCCCTAAAACAGCTACAGTAAAGACAGTATATGAAATATAAGGGGCCGTCATGATGTTTTAGTCAATGCACTTTGTATAGCCGGCATGATAAACTTGAAACCAGGGGCAGTAAGCAACCATGACAGCTCCCCTAGACTCTCAGGCCAGACATGTATTTAATGATGTGACATTACGGTAGAACAAATTCATGAATGCCCACACACCGGTATATCTCATTCCTCCTGTCAGAAACAATTGTCCTCAGTCCCGAGGAGAGCAGCTCTGCAAAAGGCTACTACTACTCAAATGTTCATATTCTTTTTTAACTGGTTTTGAGGTGAATGTTATGCTTAGATTTAATATAACTAATGAGCTGATAGAGAGATAGTTTCCAAATAAGAACAACATTTCATAATTACAATTTTCAGAGTATTGACTCCATTTAAAGAAGTCCCATTTCTAGCACACATACAGTAGTGATGTTGCAGAAGTGGAATCAGTTTATCCATCTCTTCACTCGGCACTAAACCTCTTTTGCCCCAGGCAGGATTCTGGTCAAATCACTCTTAGTTCACTGAACCAAAACGGAAACGGATTCAATTGTGGTCGGTTTTTTTGCCAACAAACTTGTTGCAGTGTGCCAAAAAAAACAGAGTGAGTAGTTCTGATGTAAAAGCAAAAAGGGTTGAGTGTGCAGATTGGATGTATTGTAGTTCGGCTCAATTGGGATAATCCCCTCACACGTTGTTGATTAAATTAGTGATGCCTTGCCTAACTGACAACTCCACTCATGACCAAATACGGCAGTGCTGTAGTTTATTCTGTCGGTCAATTAGTTAAAACATAAACTCAAACTGTGATTCATTAGCTTTTAATAGCTCACTCATTGTAGCACAACTGCATGGCAAACACTACAATTAAAGGCCTGCATAATACATACTGAACCAAAACGATTTAATAACAGATTTTTGGATGGATTTATAGTTATGTTGTTTACTCCCATTTTAAACATCGACACAATTTAGATTCAGTAGTTAGTTAGAGAAAATGTCTACTGATGATATGTCCAAAAGTATTATTCAAGTCTTAGCGCCACACTAGCTAGCATCCCTTTTTTAGAAGTGGTATCGACCATGTTGAAATACATTCATATGCTGTGTAGGGCAGGGCAATATGAAGAAAGTCTAATATCACAATGTTTAACCTAATACCTTGATAATGCAACAATATTATGTTAGATGTAATGCTTTCACAAAGTATATGTACTCATTAGATAGCATTCTCTGAAATCTGGGGAATTCAGAGAACATACATTTAATGTATTACCAGGAAGACTACATTTATTCCATATTACGATGAACTCAATCTAAGATATCTTGTCTCATATCACAATATGGATATATTCCCCAGTCCTATTTCTCTATAGACACCATAATCTGCTCTCTGTTTTTATAATAACAGTTACTGCTGAACAAAATAATGTGACTACACTCTATAGCCCCAACAAAGCAAACAACAAAATGATACGTTTTAGATAGCAACTTTATTGGTTCCATATTAACAAAAATTCAAATGTGAAGCTGGACTTCTGGACTAACGATGGAGCCATATTTTCACAGCAGGGGGAGGGTTGGTTGGCATGGTGGAAGACTTAATGGGCAGGCTCTGCAAAAGAGGAGCGCAAAAAGGACACGTTTAAAACCAAACAAAATTCAATGTAATAAAGCAAGGTCAGAATAACAACGTATTGAGTCAAGTTGGTTGCAGGCAAGCTAGCTAACATTGATAGAAAGCTGATCAGGTTGTTTTTATCAATCTGGGGGACCCTCCACTTTGCTAGCATTATATTTTATGTGAGAACAATTATGCTTTTGCCCACCAGTGCTATGTTATTTACCAATACCAGATACTCCTATAGTATTAATAAACAAAAATGTATGTCTACTTACTTGCATCCACAGCCTTTTTGCCTGAGAAAGAAAGAAACAAAAAGGTATTAATTCAAATGTTCCCAAACCACTGAAACACAGCTTTTTAAGTATCCAAGCAACTTCAGCTGCTTACATTTACTCGGGACTAAGCATGTCATGAGATCCCATGTATTTGTAACAAGTCGAGCTAAACCGTTTTAAAACGACAGTACTCGTTCTTCTCCAGTATCATATGTACCACAACAAATGTCACCTTTATCACGGCTTCCCTTCATTTTAGTTGATCAATTCATGAGAACCACAATATATGATCAAAGTGATGACAGCAAATTCGGAAACAGATGTCCCAATACATAACAAAAAAAAAAACTACATTCCTCTACATACTGTTTTTATTATGGACTTCAATTTCAACACACTGTACAAAAGTGTTCAACTCACCTCCAAAAGCAAGTCTGGAGTATGCGAATGTATAGAGGCCAACTCCCACCCAGACCTCTTGGTAGGCCTTAGTGTAGTAAGGGCTCATCTTGGTCAAAAAGCTTGCAAATGCGTTCCCAGCCATCTATGGGAGAAAAACAGCAAGGGCATAATCTTGATGTACAATGTGTAAGTATGTACAATCTCAAACAGCACTTTATTTCAGTGTAGGCATCATTAGAACATCGGAAACACTAACCTAAAAAAGGTCATTCATTTTTTGAGAGACAACAAACTTAATTCACAATTTTACTGATTTGCTGATCTTGTGCTCTCTTGCTAGGTCTTTAAATGTCATTTTATAAATGTGATTCTGCTGAACTATATCTTGCACATATATTTCAGTAAAGCACTTTGAATTGACTTGTGTTGAAAGGTATTCTATAAATAAACTTGCCTAGAACTATTTTTGGATATTTAATTAATCTTTAAATGGGTCCTACTTCCGGCATAATCGGTTTTATACTGCTGTAATGTTGACTAAAGCTACGTTTTTGTAGCTGAATCCTGCATTGAGACAATGTTGTTAACATTAGTCGATATCAAGTTATCTGGGTTGCTTAAAGCTACAGTGACCCTTAGCTATGTCAGGCCTTGCTAAGGACTTTGGAAACCTGTGAAATACTGATTAAAAGAACATGTTAAGAAAGGCACGCATTCACTTCTCAATGCATTTACTGTTATAGGGAAACGACGTATTATTTGTATTGACATGTTAAATAAGTTATCATTACTGACAACAACGTCATTTGGCTAATGCTAACATTACAACCTGGCTGTCATCGTTAGCTTTATGTGTACAATACACACCCATTAAATCAAACGAGAGTATTCAAAGCAGTTAAATAGATATGATATCAATGTTGATTTAATTAAACTTGTATAGCTAACTATTTCAATCAATGATAGATGCTAGCGTGTTAGCATGTTCTCAGCTGTACAGTACAACCATAGAGAATGCTAGTAGCAGGAAGCTAGCGAGCTAAATGAGTACACCTGCAAGAATAGCAAACAAAGCTACACTAAGTACAGATAATAGCTTCATTTCAAATTCCTGGCGTGAGACAACAACGGTTTTTATGATTAGAATGAAGTGACTTTGCTTAATAAGTGTATATTCTTCCCTTACCTTTCAGTTTGTCCCTGCAGTGAGAAGGTCAGTGCTCTGTTGCTAATCGTCAAAGTCGTGGTGAAGTATTGTCTTCTTCTACGCTGTGCAGTGTTTTCTACAGGTTTGGATATGCAGCGCCACCAAATGGAGGTACAAGAATAGTTTACTCTGATAACTGTCTAGCTAGCTCCACCCTGAGGACTTGACATAACACAACACATTAATCTTTTCTACTTTAAACGTTTTCTTTAATTAAAGGAATTTGAAATATCGGGGTTATTTGCTCTTTCACAACACACATTTGTGAAAAGTGCACAGTTTTTTCCATATTTACAGATTCAGAACCATTTCATTATAATTAAATATAATAAAGTTGAAAGAAACCAATGATGTTATGTTAAAAAACGGGTCTTACAGTACTATACATGCATATATTATAGCTAAAATAAATGTAATACCTTTACTGTACATTTGATCTAATGTTGTTTCACCCATGTCACTGAAACTACAATTTCCATCTAGACAAGAAAAAGTTATTTTGATCAGTTCTGTCAACAAAGGGTATAAAGCGTATCTCATTCTTAATGTTTCTTCTATTCAGGATTTCTGGGCAAAGCTAACGGTATGGATGGATAAGTCAACAATCGTAAAACTCAAAAAGTGTTTTGCATGATTATGTGAAGAAAAATGCAGTGGACATACACTACAATAACCTTCTAACCCCTTACTTTCACATCATGGTTTCTCTTTCCCAATATCATGCTCGGCTTTCTGGTGCCTTTGCCAGTGCCATAACAGAGGTGGGAATTTGAGGTGAGGGTGCAGCTGCTGTGTTGCCCACGCTGACTGTCAACTATGTCTGATCACCATAGTGAAACAACAAATAAAACATTGACACTGCTGTCAAGGGTAAAGTTGGCATTGTGTAATGTGCTCCACTGTCAATGCACCTTGTTGCTCTTCAGGTGAATGGAAAATCCTTAAAGGAGCACTTTACTCAAAATTAAACCAAATGAGAGAGAAAAGGAAGATTCATTTTTTAAACAAACATGTCGAGTCATAAGTTGGTATGACCCCTAAAAGGAACTTAAAACAGCTTCACATTAATGCATTAAACAAAAGTACACTTCCAGAGACACTGACTGTGTTTTGTTTCCTGAAACATCAGTAACAAGGATTTGCTTTTGCAAACACAGCTGAAACCAAACCAGTTGACTCTGGCATTTGTGAGCATGTGATTACTTTTTAGCCAAGAGAAAGTTTGAATGAGAGCCGGCAGGAGTGATTTGGGCCTGCAGTGAGCGTGGGCGGGACTTTCCACTCTTGTTTGTCCTCATGCTCAAAAAGGCAAGAGGCACCTTGTTTCATTTATGAGCACCTACAGCCAAGTCCTATTTGAAGGGACCTCATCGCAGAGTTGTGCCAATCTGAAAGGATAAAGCTGAGGATATTTAGTGTTCATGTTACACACCCTACTGTTCTTCATTGTTAGACATTATGTACTAGCTTTGATCCGTGACTACAGCCCTACTACAGGTATGTTGAAGACTTGTGACCGGGCCTGTTATTTCTGTGTGTGTTTGTAGAGATGGACTAGCTACTTCCATACAGAGCAGCTATTTCTTTGAACTCTTTGTTGAATGTTTGCAAGTGTGTACTTGTGTCTGTCTTAGGTAAAGTATGGGTGTGGATGGGTGTGTTCATAACATGACTAATCAAACAGAGGAGGCGGTTAACTTAAATGTTATGGAAGAAACGTTGACACTGCAGTTTTTACCCTTGGTGTTGTTGATTTCTCTCGAGTGGAACACTTTCTAATCTACGTGTTGTGCATCTTTACTGAGGTTGATCTCCTGCTGTGGTCAGAGGCTACATGGCTTCAGGTGTAGCAGAGGAAGACGATGGAGGCATTCCATTGGACATCGACAACGTGCACATGCTCCTCCAAGGTCAGTCTATTCCTGTACATGATGTTGTGACATGTGATGGCCGTGCTGGCTAAACTTTGAAATGTGTTGAGGGGATTTCAATCCATTTTGCATTAGGCTACTAGGATCTGATGTATATGTAAGTTGCTTTGGATAAAAGCGTCTAACAAGTAACATGTAATGTAATAATATATATGTGTTCATCAACTAAAGAAGTGCTTGAAAAGTGAAATGAAAGTGGTAAATAAATATAGGCAACTTAAAGCTGGGGTAGGTAAGTTTGAGAAACCGGCTTGAGATACACTTTTTGTTATATTCCATGGAATGCTCTTAACATCCCGATAGCAATGAATATCTGAAGTGCTTTGACAAAAAATCCATTAAAAAAATGTCACCTGTGGAAGCCGTAGCGCTGTAAAAAGCACGACCATTCATCTGAGCCGGCCCGGCTAAAGTAACTGGATGGCCTACCTGCCTGTCAGCCTTCCTTCTGTGCACAAACTTATCTCGTGCTCTCATTGGTCATGTGCATGTGTGTTGGAGGAGGGGCTCTGTAAGGAAGTGGCGGGTTTTTTCCGGCTGTATTTTCAAATTCTAGCGCACTCGAGCTGGTTTCTCCAAAATGACCTACCCCACCATTAAATGATTGTTTGCTGAGAGTGGAGGTGATGTTTCCCTGTGCACTGACAATTTGTATAATCTGTTTACTATTTCACATGTGTGGAGATTAAACTTTTTAAACTTTTCTGACATTTAAGTGAACTAGTTAGCAGCTTGTTAAAAGCCACATGCAAGTTAAAAGGGATTTCAGCTCGTTGACCATGATATATGAAGATTCCTGGCTTGTGTTTGGTATGAACTCTTTACAAAATGCTTACATATTATCTCTTTGTTTTTGCTCCACTTCAATACTCCTCTTTCATTTGTTTCAGTATTAATCATTTGTTATCAGTTAATTGTGTTACTAGCCATGTGATAGCATACATGATTTTTGAAAGGACAATAAACTATTGTGTTATAATAAGGAAATAGGAAAAACTGATATGTTTGTTGGGTAACATCAACAAGTGTCCATGTGACTCCATCATTAGTTAGAAGGAACATTCCATTTCCTGGTCTAATAGACTTGTTCTTGAGTCACGTTGCTTTAATTGTTTTGTTGTGACTTCATGCACAGCTACTGCACAGTAAATGTGTAATGATTGCTTCATTCTTTGAAAATAAACTTGTAAGTTAACCATGTTCATTAATAAGACAGATATTTAGTTACCAGACATGCTTGTACTAAAAATGTTGTTATGCTGTTTGAAAATTATGGAAATGTTGTTTGTATTCAACGTTTACCTGTTGAATTAAGTGTAACCACTGCAGATGGTAAAATGGGAACAATATGAGATATACATGGCACCCCCACCTTTAACGTAAGAAGTCTATGTAAGAATCTGTAATAGTTTTTCTTTACCTCATAAACATATTTGCCTTGCAATGGCCTGTAGCAGAACTGTATTATTATTTGGTGAAGCTATTTGCTGCTGTTTGTACTGGCACGTCAGGTGAACTGGGTGGAGTGGGGTGATTAAAATGCTCAGGGCTTTCCTGCCTTGGCATGCTCCTAAGCAAACAGTTCAGACTGAATCACAAACTAGTCTCCACAACTTATTTGGAATAATAGCCATGTTTGGTCCGCACGAAATAAACCTTTGATGTGTCATTTTGCAGTTTAAAAAGCACTACAAACATTATTGCAGATAGATACAATAAATGGTTGTTAAAGGTTTAAAAAAGTAAGAGTATATCATTATGAGACACACCCACTGTGTGTTATGTAACTGTAATTAAAGCAGTTATATATTTTGAATCTGAAATGAATTCAAGCAAATTCTTTCATTTGATGAAAAGATAACCAACATTCTCCACATAGCTCTACTTGTCAGCATACTTCAAACTAAAATACATTTCCAAAACTACCTGAATTTTCTTTAAGTTTCTGTTCCATAATACCGCAGGAAAAAAACCGTTATAATGAGTTAAATATTCATGTTTTGTCAACACAAGCTTAGAGACATCTCCAGTACCATGTATGCCCAAAACCACCTCAATGTGTGTGTGCATGTCTGCTTCAGAGTCCATCACTGCTGTGTGTGTGTGTGTCTCTGTGTATATTTGCTGTGTCTCTCAGTATCTATCTCTGTCTGTCACTGTCTTGGAAGCAATCCCATCCTGCAGCCAGATCTGAGACGGTAGCCTTACTTTAGCTCAAACAGGAAGCCAGCCACTGTGGCTCACGTGGTGTTAGTTATATGTTGTTAAAAGTACAATCTATTCTCCTTATTGATGGATTTATTGACTATTAGTTATAAGCATGGAGGGTCGACAGGTCCTTTATTCCTCTGCTGTTGGTGAGTAGCTTATGGCCTTCCGGGCTGCTTAGATCAGAGACCCTACTGCTATTTAGAAATATCAGGATTATCACAGACTTTACAGAAGCATATTTCAGAGAGGGAAAGTCAGGGAAGGTCATGTTGCTTTTGAGGAAGATACTGTAATATATTTGAGAATTTTTCTGTGCATTTGTTTGCATTAGTTGCTCTTCTCAGTCCAGCTAAAGCTGAATAGCTCACAGTCTTAGAAAACATGCTTTAGCACATTCTTTAAGTTGAAATGACTAAAACTTGTTTTATATAAATCAGTCTGATTGATGAAGCCAGTGATCAGATACTCACTTTAATACATACTTTTCTTACAATGTGTTTGTCTGTTTCCTCCACAGTGGAGCATGAACAGATTCAGAAGAGGACATTCACCAACTGGATGAATGCTCAACTTTCTAAGGTACTATATTTTGAGATACCATATTAATATATCATGCTTATGGAATAAATGAACATGAACTTTTGATACATTTGTCGAAAAGCAGGGTGGTTTTAATCTCTTTTATACTTGTCTAAGCAGTTTTTCCTATGGCAGGAAGTATCAAACAGCTCATGTTAAGTTAACTAAATAAAGACCTGGGGCTTAAAATAGGATATATCTTTAGGATGTTATATCTTTGGATTATTTAAATGAGTTTATTAGAGGCTATAGTGATGCAGAAAGGGACTTGTGAGAAAAAATTAAACATGTCTGCAGCATCAGTTCACGTGTAAGACAGAATCTACCTGATTCCACATTCTCACATTAAGTTCACTTAAAGTTTGAGTGTTATGTCCAAAAAGCACCTTAAATGTAGGATACGTTACAAGCACAGTATGATCACAGTTGTGGAAATGTTACACCCAGAGTTTGCCTGCTTGTCCACAATATGCGCTATTGAAACACTAATTAGCATACGAACACGTCTTTTGGAGAACTGTACTTAAAGTGTTGAGATGACGTCGTGCTGTGGTGGGGCTGTAAATGATGTGAAGCACATGCAGACATGCTGACTCGTGGTTCAGACGGTGAGGTGCAGTTAAGCCGCTTACAGAGGATCTGTTGGAAGATTCCTTGATCTGCTGGTGACGCCCGGCTGGAGTATAAATAGTGGTTCTGTGAGGAAGCACAGCACGTAATTTGAATCCAGGCACCCCTTCATAACCTCATGTCCATAAAGTCACCGGTTCATAACCAGCTGTTTCACCAATATGGGGGCACTGACGACCCCTAACAGGAAATACTCCCATTATGTCTAGAGGACAAACTTCTCTGTTGTGATTTGACCTAAAGCTGTGACCCACACTTCAGTGTCATTGCAATACGTTTAGGATACAAAACTGAATTTACAAAGTAGCTACATGTAGCATTTCAAAATCACGTCACTGCAAAATACACAGGTTGATAGACAGTGTTTTCGCCTTAGAACATGGTAAACAACCAGGAAGATCACATTTCCCATAAATCATTTTGCTTCCTGTTGCGCCTGAGATTTTCTTATGTGGTTTGCAAAAACATAAACAGTTCAGAAACCTGAACTCATTCATTAATTTGGCAAAATAATATTAAAACTTAATTGTGTGTGTTGTTACAGAGATGCTCGCCCTCTTTTGTGTCCGACCTCTTCTCTGACTTCAGAGATGGGTCTCAACTGCTTGACCTGTTGGAGGTGATGAGTGGCCAACCTATGGTGAGTTACTGCAATGCTTACAAATGTATCCTAGCATGAATCAGTAGAAAAGTATTCTGTAGGTAAAAATACTTTAATGACTGTTACGGTTCGGGAAAAGGTAGGACCCAAATTAGAGATGTCCCGATCCGATCACATGATCGGGGATCGGAGCCGATCACGTGATTTTCAAAAGATCGGAACCGGGAGAAAAAAAATCGGGGATCGGGATTTTTTTTTTTTTTTTTAAATACTTTATTTTTTAATTTACAAAACAAAAATGACCATGTTCAAGTCTTAAAGTCATCCTGAGGCCTTAGTTTTGGTTTCAAATTACAGAACATCGTGTTGCTTCTTTGGGGCTTGTTTTCATAGACCTGGTTGCTTATCTCTCTCAAATCTGGCAACAGAGTGGGCAGGGTGCAGTGTCTAATTGTAGCAGTAAGCTAACGAGTACTGATAAGCTTTATTTTGTTTTGATCCAATGCTGCACAACTGAACTGATCCAATGCTGCTGTGAAAGAAAGAAGCTATATCCATGTTGGATAGAATATCCAATTTACTGTAAATAAAAAAATAACCTTAAGGGACAACTTGAATGCTTTTTTTCCTCTTAATGCATTGCATAAAGATCGGATCGGGAAAAATCAGTATCGGCAAATTGTCAAATCAAATGATCGGAATCGGATCGGGAGCAAAAAAAGGTATTGGGACATCCCTAACCCAAATGCAGTTCAAAAAGGGAAGCGGGCCTCAAAATGCAACAAAAAGCGAGCTTTATTTACAAAAAAAGCTTTAAACAAAAACATGAATCCAAAAAATAGGTAACACGAGGTAATCCAAAGAGTAGGTAACACGAGGTAATCCAAAGAGTAGGTAACACGAGGTAATCCAAAGAGTAGGTAACACGAGGTAATCCAAAGAGTAGGTAACACGAGGTAATCCAAAGAGTAGGTAACACGAGGTAATCCAAAGAGTAGGTAACACGAGGTAGCATCCAGACAAAACTAACCGTGACAAACATGAAGGGTGACAGGAAAGACAATGAACCGACAAGGAGCTCAGGGGAAGACAAGACTAAGGGTCCTTCTCACTTCGGTTAAATGGATTCCTTGCTTCCCTCACTTGCGTCGTTTCCCTGCGTCTAGTCCCTCCCACCAGGGAAGCATGGAGAGACGCAAGGAAACCACGAGAAGCAGGGAAATGAGTTTTAAGAGCAATGGGACGTCCTCTCCTCCGGAGCGTCACGTGAAGTGACGTCCGTTTGTGATGACGCTGCACAGCTGATCGTCTGACAGCAGCTCTGTCCCCGTTGTTTCCACAAACACCCCCGCCTCTGTTAGTACACATTTACTGACACAAACATTTGTATCATCTGTTGTAGACCCAAATAAATAAAATAATTTCTTCTTCTCTTAAAATGTATAAACGAACGATAGTTTGATTAATATTGATTAGAGTGCACAAAATAAATAAAAATAATTCAAAGAAAAAGAGATATGTTATCTATCAAAACCCAGTTAGATTAACATTCATTGGATTGCACACTTTGTTTGTTTGTTTGGATATTTAGCACATTAACATTTTAATACCACTTAATGACTGACTGAATGGAAATGACAATAAATGAAAATGTAAAACGAAAAAAGCGATCATGAAAATGTTTCCAATAAATGAATAAAATGATTTTTGACCACTTTGTTGTTCAGATATATTTGTAACTAAATGATACATGAATTGAAACAAAACACGGTATAAACTGAGGAGTAACTCTCGTCTCGTGAGTTTCATGTGTTTTCTTCACTCCGCTGGGAAACTGCTCTCATGTCAAGAAGCATCAGATCAGTGCATGCGCTGCATCGTCCAATCAGTGAGCGATACACAGTAAGGGGGCGGGGCGAGTGTCTGAGGATTTCATCGAAGGATGGTCTGGTAGTTCCTCGATTATAGCTCCTCCATTATCGCTCCTCGGTTCTCCGGCAAAAATAAGGCCATTGGGACGCTACTCAAGATGGCGCAGACAAATCAACTTCCGGTGAGACCGAGACCGAGGAGCGAGGAAATGAAAAATAAGAGAAGTGAGAAAGGGCCACAATACAAAGAAGGGTAATCACAGGACAAGACACAGCTGGGCATGGGAGGCAGAAACACAATGGACACAATCAGACACAAGAGGGAAAACACAGGAAGGAAGACAAGACACAGGGAGAACAGAATTTCAACATAAAATGATGACAAGACGGACAACTAAGATTATGACAAAAAACTAGGATTGTGACAATGACAGTAGAGCTGATGTCGTAATCTGTCTCCACAGAAAAGACAAAGGGGCCGTGGGGTCTTCCAGCAGAGGGCCAACATTGATACCGCACTGAACTTTCTAAAGAAGAAATCTGTAAGTCTCAACACAACACACAGGACATCTGAATTGTTCATGTTTTTTTGTTTTATTATAAATATGTGTTCTTGTATGGTTGGTATAGATCAAGCTGGTGAACATAAACATCCCAGATATCATAGATGGACGTCCCTCCATCATCCTCGGACTCATCTGGACCATCATCCTCCACTGTCATGTGAGTACTGGTACTAACCGTGTGCCAAAAGGTATTACCCTGCTGTTGATACAAATACAAATTCAGTTGTAACTCCTAATACATCATTATCCCTTGGTTAGACACAGGATGGTTTTGTGGGTTTTCTTGACAAAATGAAACATGGAGATATGTGTTACTTTTGAATTTACTTAGATTTTTGTAATAATTGAATGACCATGTTATGTATACAGTTCATTTGATAGCTAATGAATGGTATTACCTTCTGTGTTCCAGATTGAAGAGTTGGCCAGCACTCTGTCCTACAGCTCGTGTCACTCCTCTCTGGACTCTCTGTGCAGTCTGGACTCGCGGTCCAGCAGCCCGGCCACCCCGCTCCCTGCAGGCCGGACGTCTCCGCTACACAAGCGCTTCCGGATATCAGCCAAGAAGGCCCTGCTCATGTGGGTCAGGGACCAATGCCAAAAGTAAGTTATATAAAAATTAAGATGTTTTATAGCGGGGTATAACAATTTGGTTTAATAGACTATAAGTTGGCTGTTCCATAATGTTACACGGTTGTCTGAGGGTACCATTCAGACCCACTTACTTATTACAAACTAATATTGTACTCCAGAAATATTGTAATGTGTTGTATTCGATGTTTTAACCATAACATTATATGTGTTTACCTATATGGTATTATATTGCTTTAAGATAACTCTGATGCGTACTTCAAAAAATATGTCTTACAATAATTCTTCCCTTTTTTTATAAAAGAAACAAAAAAAAAGGAAAAGTCCTTACTCAGTTTTTCTTGAAAGTAACTTGCAACCTTAAAAGAGCTACAGCAGCCATGGCGTCTCCTCACAGGAGGAATGACAGCTACTCCTACTCATGCAAAACAGATGGATAAGGTTGAAGGCTTGTTGGTGTGACTGCTACAGGGAAAGCAATGACAGAAGTTTTGCTGTTGCTACAGGACGGACTGACAGATCTTCCTTTCTTCCCCTTCTTCTTTCCTTTCTCCATCTGTTTTCTCTGTCTAGGGTCGGTTGCTCCGTCAGTGTGAAGAACTTTAAGTCGAGCTGGAGAAGTGGAGAGGTCTTCCTGGCCATCCTGTGCTCTCTCAGACCGCAGCTGGCTGACCTCTCTCTGGTTCAGTCCAGGAGCAACCAGGAGAACCTGGAGGAGGCTTTCCACCTGGCCGAGAGGGAGCTCCACATCCCCCGCCTGCTGGACCCCCAGGGTGAGGCTTATTCAGTGCTGTTGAGTAATTCTCAATAATATTTCATAGTATCTGAGAAGAAATGTTGCATAAGAAATGATACCAATCAGAAAGAGTGTTTTGCTTCTTTTTCTGCCACACTGAACAAAAGTGTATTTACCTTCACCTTTAGATGTCGATGTTCCAGACCCTGATGAGAAGTCCATAATGACATATGTGGCCCAGTTTCTGCAGTACTCCAATGACATGCCGTCTCCGGATGACCATCTGCAGGTAGCTAATCAAACTACTTCTTTAAATCTTACTGTTACTTTGACTTCCACACCTTCTAAAGTAACTACTTGGGAGTACTCTGGTTTCATACGGCTTCCCTTCCCTCTTTCAAACCTGAACTCCTGCATGACACTGAGTGGTGTTATTATTTCTTCTCTTCTGGTGGCGGTGCTGTAGCTGTTCCCTGTGGTCCAGCCCTTTTCTCTCTCACCTGTCAACCTGCCTGCTCAATTCACTCCAGCAGTGGCTGTTTCACCGTTACACCAGGTAGCTATAAACCAGGCGCATAGGTTCTTCTCAAATTTGCATATCTTTAGTTCTTATTTGCATTAAATATGTACATTTTACTGGGTATTTATATGATGCATGGCTATTGAAAGTTGAGGTTACTTCAGGCCTGTATGAGATGGCAACACATTTAAGTAGTTAATATCACCTTGGTTGACATTTAAGTATATCTACTGACCGTTTAAATGTTGAAAGCGTAGGTCTCTCCAAGTGAGCGAGCGCTGGAGGTGACCTGCTGGCTGCAGCAAACCTATGATGAACTGTCCGAGGCACGGACAGCTACAGAGAAATCAAGCTTTGCAGAAAAGTATCAGGTAAGCACAGAGCGTTGAGAGTTGACGAATACATTCATTTGTGTGTATTATTTGGTATTGTTGCACAGTGATTAGAAGTTATAACTGTGACCGGTTCTCCAGGTGTTTCAGAACCTGTTTGGATCCTTCGCTGAGCAAAGGAGACCAGTCATGACCCTCCTCGCTGCCGTTAGACGCTGCCCTGAGCTCAGCCAAGAGCAATGTGCTCTCAGGACAGCGTGGGACCGTCTGGAAGCAGAGGTGAGGGAATCCCAGCCCCCTTATTGCTTCCTGCGCTGTTTGTCTGACATGTTTTGGTTCTTGTGAATTTGGCAGGGTCTTAGAGGTTTGTTGGGATCTGGAAGGTGTCTCCTACTGTTTCACTTCTTTATCCCTCTCCAGATAAATAAAACATTCATTAGACGACACAACAATGACTGGGTTTTCTGCTTATAGCTATTTTTGTACTTGTTTTGTTCTCCAGCTGCAGAGATGTAAAGCAGACCTGGACTCCAGCCTTCCTCCTCCTCTGGACTCGGTTGTGGCGTGGCTGCAGCGTGCAGAGGAAGCGCTAACAGAAGAGGGAGGAGGCGTGAAAGATCATGCTGGCGCTGCTAAAGAAGCAAGAGCTCAACAAGACAAGCAAAAGGTTATTTTGATTAAATTGCTTCCTGTTTAAAAAAAGTCAATTTTGTTGTGTTTTAAAACAATTTCTAGGCTATGGGCAAGAAAACATATGAAGAGAGCAGAACAATATTTTGAGACTCATGACATGAAAATAAAATAAATGTTGGTTGCTGTTTTTCGTTTAGACTTTGATCAAAGAGATGAGCTACTACGTCAACATTATGGATACCTACCGCAACATGGACGGCTCGGGGAACATAGTTGTGCCCCTTGAGAATTTTGATGAGATAAAAAGACGGTATGTGACAAAGTTATTTAACTTCTTTCATCAATGAAATGTATACCACACCAGCATGTTTGTAACAAGTTCTACTTTTAAGTGTGTTGTGTTAAATCACATGTGTCAAACTCAAGGCCCGGGGGCCAACTCAGGCACTTAGTGGATTTAATTTCGACCCGCATGATCATTTCTAATTACTATTAGATCCGTTCTGCCGGTATATTGCACGCACACCTTCACTCCATCCTGAGGGTCTCCTCAGCTCAGAGCCTGAGCCCAAACATTGATCAACCTGCACCCAAGATGAGATGCCAAGTATCTGCTTGAGCTAGCATCAAAGAGCAGCACACTGACTTTAATGGATGTTTCCTTCTGCACTTTCTTTGTTGCGACAACAGGGCATGTTTTTTGTTTTTTTTAATCTGTTGTTGGCCTGTGGGAAAATGTAATCATAAGAAATGACTCTGGAAAAGCTGCAGATAGAGCCATAAGAAATGAATGCAACTGATTATTTAATGTTTAATGTTGTTTTTATAGGCAATAATTTAAGCTGTGTTAGTCCCAGGTTTAATATGTGCAATAAGTTCATTTCAATAAGTGTTGCAATAAGCATTGAACCAGTCCGGCCCTCGACTAGTACCCATTTTTTTTTTTTTTTTTTTTTTATTTATTTGAGTTTGACACCCCTGAAGGATTCACAGTTTTTTTCCAAAAAAACAATTATGCATCAACATCTTCCATCTAACAGATTAACCAATATCCGAGTCACAGCTAAATATCAAGGGATCAAACTGGAATACCAGGAATCCCGTCACACTGTTCTGGATGTCCTGAGCCGCATCAGTGCTAAGGTTCAGATCTGGAAAGCTGCCTACATTTCCCAGGAGGCAGTTCTTCAGCTTCTGCAGGACTGGCATGTAAGTATCTCAGTATGTAGACAAAACATTCTTATACTGGTTCCAGGAACATACTAATGTGAGCCACAATATCAGCATGTTTCATTGCCATTTCTACACTGTGTGCATATCACAATAAAACTTTTGAATCTTTGAATATAAAAGGAAATGGCATAATTACTACTACTGGACAATAAGGGACATCATTTTTATTTTCTTTGCATTTAAAAAAACTTGCAAATCATCTGATAAGATATGCTTCCTGAATTCAACACAATCACTTTGTTGGTTTGTTTAGGAAACTGTTGAGCGCCAAGGCCTGCTTTTGATTCTGATGGATTCTCTCCAAACCCTGAAGGAGAAGGCGAACAATTACACCAGCAAGGCAGCGCTAGGTATGAGCTAAATGTGTTTCTATGACCCGAGGTATATAGCACAAATCCTAGCTTAATATTCTCTGTGTTGAACTGACAGGATAGATTTGTTTCTGTTTCTCCCCAGGTGAGGACTCCCAGCTTGTTGCTCGTCAGGTGAAGGAAGCAGAACATGAAGTGGAACAGATCACACAGCCTGTGACGGCTGTCAGATGGACGATGGAGAGAGTGGTGTCAGCGTGGGAGATTTACAACAAGTGCCTCTCTTCTCTACAGACGTGGCTGGCACAGAAACACTCACCTGCCCAGTGTCCTGCAGCGGGGACAAAGGTAACCTCTTGTCTGGAATTCTGTCAATGAACAACTCAAAATAATCCTTTTATGACTCTCACTATAAAGTCCAATGAAACTGAATCCATTTTCTTTTTTGTTTTGACCTGTTGGTTTGGTTACTGTAGGACATGAGCGAGTGGACGTCATGTCAAGCTAAGTTAAACGAAGCGGGGAACTTCCTCATTGAAGTGACAGAATCTACAACCAGCCGCACAATGGCAGAGCAACTCAGCAAAGTTAACATGCAGTGGGCTGAATGCATGAAGAGGACCATGTTTGTAAGTACGCACTCTTCTTTCCACATGGACCCAGACTATACGTGAAGACACAGTTAAAGGTGGGGTAGGTCATTCGCTTCAGAAACACTTTTTGTTATATTCCATGGAATGCTCTTAACATCCCGATAGCAATGAATATATGAAATGCTTTGACAATAAATACATAAAAACATGTCCTCTGTGGAAGCCGTGGCGCTGTAAAAAGCACGACCAATCATCTGAGCCGGCCCGGCTAAAGTAACTGGATGGCCTACCTGTCTGTCAGCCTTCCATCTGTGCACAAACTTATCTCGTGCCCTCATTGGTCATGTGCGCGTTCGTGTGTGTTGGAGGAGGGGCTCTGTAAGGAAGTGGCAGATTTGTTCCGGTTGTGTATTTTCAAATTCTAGCGCACTCGAGCTGGTTTCTCCAAAATTACCTACCCCACCTTTTAATGCAATGAACACAAAGGATTTTAAATGTTCATTGTTAACAGAATGTCTGTTGTTGACGTAAGAGGCAAACAGACATCAATAAAGGTTTCATAAAGCTTGTTCTTCTTAGGAAGTATCATCGGAGCCCAGTGTTGGTCCACCTTCTCTTCAAACGATGCATTCACTGACCCAGGAGGCCAGCTGGCTACTGAGGCAGCCGCTGGAGGTGGCCTCCGTCCCACTGAAGGCCACCAGGCAGAAACTACAGGTTGTTAAAGTTACATATTCATTAATGGATGACTAAATACAAATCAGCAGCAGTAGACAATCTTTTTAAATCCTTCTGTGCCTTAACTGGTTTTTCTTTTTTGCTTCTTGTTGTTTTTACTTTTTAGGGACTGAGTAAGAAGATGGCCGAGGTGGACCTTTCATGCCTCAGTCCGTCCACAGAGTTGCAAACGAGCAACACAGTGAACCTCCAAAAAACTCTCCCACAGGTACTCTGCTGCAAACATTCTCTGACCAACTGTGATGCATTTCAATAGAGCGTCTTCCTTCTTGTAGTTGGTGACTAAAGTCATACTGATGATTTATTATGTGTGCAATTCTAAGAGCAAATTAGAAAAAGAGAGAAACACGGTGGTTGTAGACATTGTTGTTTCCACAGATTTTGTATTGACCTCTTATCCTGTGTACATACAGTAGTGTAGCTCTCCTGTATTTTAGTATGATACACTTAGACAGAGGGTTCAGTCCTGATTCCCTGTGTGTGTCTGGCAGGTGCTTGCTGCAGCAGAGACGAACTGTGCAGAGCTGCAGCGGGCTGCGTCGGGGATGGAGGGCCGTCTGGCTGAGCTGGACCGCTGGAGCTCAGAGGCTCTGGACTGGCACCAGCACAGGGAGGACAGGAAGCACAGAGGGGGCTCTGCATTGGAACCTGCAGCCAAAGTCAGCAAACCTTCTAATAAGGGATTAGTTTGTTGTGTTTGTTTGGTTGTTTGTTGTTTTTAGGTAAAAGTCATCATAAATGATCCATGAGTCCTTTTCACAAAATATATTTGTTAACACTTACAAATGATCATAAATAATACACAAATGATAGATGCTCACAAATCACACTCCTGCAGGTCTCTAGCCTGTTCATTTATACATCTAAAGTATTTGCTTTTATTATAGGAATAGTGGAATTAGCAATAGCAAATACTGGCATGTTGCAAATTGCAGCTTGCCAGATCTGCTATACATTTCTAATGTCAGTTTACTAATTATTTACTCGTTATTACTTGTACATTGTTAGGGTATTATAGCAGTTGTTTTTCTATTATTCCTTAGTTGACTATGTTGCCAGATATGACATGTTGTGATCTGCACAGACTCCCTACTGAAAGTCCCGCTTCGACCATTACTGTTCAAACATCACCTTCACTTTGGACTATGTGACTGTTGCCAGCATCCATAGTATATAAAGAACATTGATCTACTTATTTATGAGCAACTAAAAGGCCTTAGGCCTATTACAACAGTATCTGATTGATTGATTGATTGATTGATTGATTGATTGATTGATTGATTGCTTGATTGATCGATCGATCGATCGATTGATTGATTGATAGATAGATAGATAGATAGATAGATAGATAGATAGATAGATACCACAGAGAGGCATCTCTTCCGGTGGCGTGTGATATATATGCCAACTGAAATGATAAAACTGGGTATAATCCTCTTTAGGTGCTGATTTCTCGAGGGCCGCAGCTTGAGAACCAGGTTTTATCTGAGGGACAGGATCTACTGGATCTTGTGGCACGAGTTCGGAAAACCTCTCCTCTACAGAAGCTCAGCACCTCTGACCTGCAGGACAGGATCTCAGAGGCAGTCTCCCACTGCCAGGTCAGTTCAATGAATGTCTGGTAACCTTCAGTTGTTCAATAGTTGCTTTGGCTTATTTTCTTTTTCTTTTTTAGGAGATCTTTGGAATATTTTGTTCTCTTGGGTTTCTGCAACCTGTTGAAACATCCCGTAAGACTCCAGGAGAGCCAGAGGCAGGGTTATTTGTTGTGGCCAGAACCAAACATGTACACCAGATTGGGAATGTGATGCTGCAAAACCAGGAGCCAGGTCTGGCTTCACCTGAGACTCCATCTGTTACGCCTCAACCAAGGATGACAGGTCTTCGAGGTTGGACCAAGAATCAGCCTGCGAATACAAATGATAAACCAACCATTGTTATAACTCAAGCTGAACCTGGACCTGTATTCCAGTTATTTTCTAAATCCAGCACTCGAGTTTCATGTCCAAGTCAAAAGGATCAACCTCTACCTGCTAGGATCCCAGTCGGACCAAAAAGTCCAGTTCTGTCTAAATATGTGACGAGTCCAGACCCAGAGGAAAAGGAAAGCGCCTCTTCATCAAAAAGTCAAACGTTGAAAACCAGAATAAGAGGGCAGTCCGACACTGCACAGAGCGATAAGACCTCTCCCAAGCCTCTGGTGATGGTCCGCAGTGAAGTTCACTCCAAAGCCCAGTCGATGGCGAGGAGCCGGCTGGAGAAGGCCCGGTCTCGCCTGCAGGGACGCATCCAGCAAGCCATCAGGTTGTTTGGTGGCAGAGAGGTGTCCGTGTCCCAAGCCAAGAAGAAACAGGTACAATTTTATGAAACAGAAATCACTTTCCCTAATAGATTTTTTTTAACCATCTAAAAAGAAGTATATTATATACAGTAGTAACATCAACAACATAATTTTGATGATTTTTAATGAATAAAAGTACATTTTTATTTAAGAGTTTTGACCTTTTTTTTTTGTTTGTTGCCCCTGCTTATGAGTGTGAGACATTTCTATTTCTGTCTTTTAGTGAATGTAAAGCTTTCCACCAAAGCTTTCCTTATCAAATCCTTACAACAGAGCAAATGCGTTTTGTGCTACAACATCCAGACCTTGGAATCTCAAAATGAAACTGAAAGTTAGCTTCTTTCGAGCTCTGTGTTGTGCTGCGCATAGCTGCCATTGTTTGCATGTTTGTCCAGCTTGATGTCTTTGTGTGCAGAAAGCTTTAAAGACTCTGCAGCCTGCCATCCTGGATGAGTTCCTCAGTGCTGTGGAGTGTTTGGGGGCCTTTTGCACGGGGCCCCAGCTCCAGGACCTGATGCTCCTCTCAGACTCAGTCAGAAAGCAGTGGGAGGTATGACAGGGACTACACATTAAAAACTGTTTCACCTGCTAAATGAGATGTTATTGATCCTCTCATTTAACTCTCTGCAAGATGGCCAATATGTGTCATTTGACTAAATCTATTTCTGAAAAATAATAAATCCAGTTTCATGTAACTGTTTTACTCCTGTAACAATACAACACAAGTCATAACTAAAAAGCCCAGCAAACTAACCATTTTATTAGTTTTCTGTCAACGGTTTTGATATTGCATGAACCTGGCAACACTAACATTTGTCTTGAAAGTTGAATTTGCTCGTTTGTGTCGCACTCAGGATGTACGCAGAGATATGGCTGCCTTTGTTCCCATCTTTTGGTGTCAGATCAGAGATGGACATCAGTCATTTTCTGCTGTGCAATGTGAAACTCAAACTAACACTCTGCACCTAACCACTGACCAGACTGACCATGACTCTGTGTCGCAGCCCCAGGTACTTCCTAACTCTGTAACATTATCATCTGATCGTGCTGTGTGCCGGCAAGCGGTATGTTTCTGACAGATGATCAGAAAGATACTTTATTTCAGTTTCTCTGAAATTCACATTTCTCCCAGGTCGTCATGGATGGAGCTGCATCTGATGAGGTTGAATCATTACAAGAGCTGTGTGAGACACTAACACAGGGACAGTCCTTCTGCCAAGCAACCGACCAGCTCCAGGAGTCAGATGAAGCTCAAGAAACACAATCCAGTGACGCAGTGCTCCCTTCTGACTGGTAGGATAATGCAAAGGAGATGAAGTGTATATTGTGTGTTTAACTTTAGTAAGTAATCAGCAGCATCCTTTTACAGTGAACATTTACCATTACAATTTACACCTCTACTGTATGTTGCTGTCAATTCCACCTGTTAGTCATCTAAACAAAAGAAATACCCCAAAGACAACAGTCTAATTTTACAGATTTTGCAGCCGGCTCTGTAATATCTTAGAAATAATATAGTTTTATAAAAGTGAACCATAAGATCTGCTTCTTTTGGATGTATTTTGACACGTCTGTTTTCTTTTTTTCAGAAAGGAAGCTTATTATTTAATGTGTATTCTACTAAGTGTTAAAACCAATTTGTGGTAGACAGCACATTGAACATTAAAAATTACATCAGATTTTAGATTATAAAAAAAATCTGTAAAGACAGACAGGAAGAAACAGCATTGTTTGGCTTAAACATGTTCCCTTAAATTAACATTCAGGTTCTATAGGCTACAAACTGGGATTTGAATTTAAGTTCAAATGCATTGTTTAATTGAAGCAGACAACTTTATTATTCAGAATATTCACTGTGTAATCCTTCCTTTCTATTCATCTTAATGAGATTCCTAATTACCCGCCTCGACCTCCCCCTAATAAACCTTTGTTTCCCTCAGCAGGGGACGGCAGCCCCGGGGAACCCCCCTGCTGAGAATGTCGGCCGACACGCAGCACAGCAACCGTCAGACACAAAGCGTGGACAGACAACAACAAGACCTCTCACCTGTGTGTGGCTCTGTGACAGCGCAGCCTCGGGGTGATATCCTCCACCTGCGGGCTCAGGAGGTCCCGGCAGAGAGGGAGGGGGAACGTAGAAGCTGTGGGTTGGAGAAAAAACTGAAGTCTGCACTTAGATCCAAAGAGCAGCCGCTGAAAGCTCGTCTGCTGCACTTCACAGAGAGCAGCCAGCAGACCCGGGCTCACATACAGGTAGGGAGAGAACACGTTCATTAGATCTCCTTGTTGTTTTTCTTGCTTTCTCTCGCTGCACTAGGTATTTTAGTAACTCTGTAAGCTCCTAGAAAAACATTTACAACTGTATTGTAACCAGCAAATTATACAATGTGAAGTTAAAGTCACATAAAAAGGTTATTGGGAGTTTGCTCAGGATGGAGGTGGTGCAAAGGGAAACGGATATCTTTGATTCCTACCTGCAAACCAAAACAATAACTTTACTTCCCTTCAGTTCCTGTGCCTCTGCAGACATTTTAAATTGACATGAGACAGGTTTCAGTCCAGAAAAATGGTAACAAAAAGTCAAATGCTTTTATTCCACTGGTGTATTACAGGCTAATTACTGCATATCAGATTGTTGCATGTGTTCATTTCCCAAATGAATCTTATTCACTTTATACATAGCATTTCAAGTGGCATTTCCTTAAGACTTCCTGGTCCGAGCAGAACTTTGCACCGTGATTGGCTGAGACTGACCTGTGAGAGCAGCAGCAGGGCTAATCCTCAGTAAGTGGATCGGCTCTGCTGTATCTCGTTCTCTTCTTGTCTCTGAACTGCTACTATGTGACCTTCCCATCTCCCAGGCTGTTGTCAGGGGCGACACTGTGGAGACCAAGCAGGAGGCCGAGTGGACCGTCATCCCAGAGACGGCCGCCTCACAACAGGAAGTGATCTCCTCGGAACAGGAAGTACTGGAATGGTAGGGGTTATTATCTCAGCTCTTAAATGTCTGTGGTTTGAAGAACTGTCAGCATGTGAGTTAAAGCTAGACCTGACAGATGAGCGCAGTTGATCATCATCCAAAATTAAATTGTATTGTGTGGTTAACTTTAGGAAGTAATCAGCAGCATCCTTTAAAAGTGACAATTTGACACATATTTTAGACAAATATTTATAATTTACCCCTCTACTGTATGTTGCTGTCGATTCCACCTGTTAGTCATCTAAGCAAACGAAATACCCCAAAGAGAAAAACAGTCTGCTTTGTGAACATATTAACATTTTAAATAACTTAATTTTACAGATTTTGCAGCCGGCTCTGTTCCCATTTAGGTTTTTCAGTTTCAGAGAATGTCATATTGATGTATTGAAATCTTTCACTGCAGGTACAGAAAGTCCTGCTTGGCTTTTCAGTCTCAACTCCAGAAGAACAAAACACATTTGGAGGAGTTTATCCCAGACTCTGTCAGCTTTTCTACCGTGCAGGACCGAAAGAAGCTGCAGGCAAGTTAACCCTCCTGTTATCCTCAGATTGACTTTGCACCCTTTATCCTCTGGGGTCAATTTGACCCCAGTAGTTTAAAAATCAAGACAATGATCATATTCCACATTTTAACCAACATGTATGTCTCTGGTGCTTTAGGTATCTTACCTAAATAACCATTTAAATAAAACATTACCCCAACCTTCCCCCCCACAGACCCCTTTATACATCCAGAATTCCTATTATGTGACTATCGAAGAATATATAAATCACCATAAAATCTCACTGACTGAAATTAAATGTTAAAGTAAGATCTTTCTGATGTTGTTAAACGACCGATAACTAAAGCAGAGGGTAGTTTTGTTTTCAATTATACATTTGCATGTAATAGTCACCTCAATATCATCCTTCATGTTCATTCTATGTTTACCCATTAGTATTTCATGACTTTTCCTAATTTAGTGAGGACTAAGCAAAAAAAAAAATGTGAACCATTCTTTTAGATACGTTAAACATTGAATGGGGTCAGATTGACCCCAAGGATAACAGGAGGGTTAAAACATCACTTTGTTAAGTTCAGAAATGATTTCATGTTATTAAATGTTCACCTTTTCAAATCCTGCTCTAAGCTGTGTATCACTTATGCTCCTTTTTACTTCTGAGTATTTTGTAAAACCTATAACTTAAAGAATGGCTAAGCAGTCATTTTCTTGCATAGTCAAACTTCACAAGGTGAAATTATTGTTCTAAATCAGGGGGGTCAAACTCAATTTCATCGTGGGCCACATCAGCATTATAGTTGCACTCAAAGGGCCGGTTGTAACTTTAAAACTATATAAAAATACATATATAAATATATCATATATATAAAATAATGTATTATATTACATTATTGCCTCTGCATTGGATTATCGGATAAGGTAATAATAACTTCATGATTAACTAAGACTGAAAGCAGAAGTCTAGGGCAAATAATTGCAAGTCTCTTCGGTGAGAATGTCACAAAATGATTTAAAAAGAAAAGCCAAATTCTGGAAAAAAAGTCACAATCAAAAAAAAGAAGTGACATTTTGAAGAAAAAAAGTCAAATTCTGAGAAAAAAGTCAAATTTGAGATGCACTGTGCTCCAAGTAGGGGCAACGTGCCTCTGTAAATCGGGGTGTAACCGTATAATAAACATATATATATTCTTTGCACGCTCTTGTGGGGCCACATAAAATTAAGTCGCGGGCCGGATTTGGCCCCCGGGCCTTGAGTTTGACACCCCTGTTTTAAATGCTTTGTGAAAAACGTTTTCCCTCCTTCACAGACTTTGAAACAGGAGACAGAGGCATCATGGTTTGAGTTTGAGCTCCAGTATTCCCAGTATTCCCAGTTCTCCCATTTGATGACCAAGGAAGATGAAGGTGAGGTGGAAAGAAACAGGGAGCAGCTGACTCAGCAGTGGAGAGGACAACAGATGTACCTCCAGAGCAGGTACAGTGCACCTGATCAATAATAAAGTATTGATTCATGTCTCACGGCATGAGAACACATTTGTTATTTACCTGTCCTTCCTCTGTTTGAGTAACATGTCTTCAACTTTGTCCATGCAGTTTTGTTTTGTTATTAATGAGGGGTTAGGGTTGAAATGTGATCATAGTCCTGAACTACATAGTCTACATATGTTATTCTAACAAGTAAAAGTTGCTTTTTTTCCATTTAGGATGAAATCTTTGGAGAATACAGCTGACCTGATGGAGTCTGCAGATGGTCACATGGTGCTGATCACTGAAAACCTGGAGCGGATCGCCAGAGACCCTGTGGACATTTCCTCCTTCTCCCTGACTGATGCCAGACTGGAATCTGATTTAAAGGTACATCCAGGCTTTTTAAGACACCTAACACTTTAATTCAGATAATGACATATGCAGAAAGTACTATTTATCCCTCTCTTGTTACCTAGGGGATGGATGACGGACTGCGGTCTGAAATGAGAAAGCTTTCAGAACGAGTTGCAGAAGAGGAAAGAACATCCCCTTCATCGCTCTGCCAGGCTCTCCACAGCAGCCTTCATCACCTTCAGCAGCTCAGACAGCGGCTGGAGGAGGTTCAGGCTGCCGCTCGGGCTCTGAAATGCTTCCTGGCCACAGTCAGAGAAGTGGAGGCAGAGATCCCAGCCCTGCAGGCCACCCAGGACTCCAGAAGACAGGAACATGAGTCAGACAGGCAGCTGGAGAGACTCTCTTGGCAGGCAGCGGTGCAGCAGAGGTTACAGGCTGCCAGGACCCAGTCTGATGGCGTTGACAGCACTTTAAAGGCAGCGGGGATGACTCTGACTGTGGACGGTGCCAAGGTGACGTGTCAGGATGTGGTGACATCATTGTCCAAGCACGTTCTGGAAGTCGAGAAAGAGCTGAAGAGGGACGGCAAAGATGGATTCTTTTCAGTAAGAATGAAGCAAACCCAGCAGCTGAATCCTAAAGAGATACTTCAGACAACACCTGGGGAGGATTCAGCACAGCAGGGGGGAGCACAGGGGCATCTCACCGCATGTAAGATGGACGAGGAAGCCAAAAGGAGAAAGCTGGAAGAAGATGATGATAAAAACACACTTAAGAAGGAGGAGGCTCCCACACGGAAGTCTGAAGAGGATGCGTTAAAAAACCAGAGAAGAAGAAGGAACAGCCGAGTTAAGAAAGAAGGAGAGAAGAAGAGTATGGTCCAGAGGAGGTTTGCTTTGTTGGGTTCCCTGAGGGAGATGAGAGGAGCCGCTGAGCAGCTGAGGCTTCAGGAGCCCAGCCTGCCCGCGCTGCAGCACAGGTACACTGATCTCAGAACACAAACTGCTTCAAGCTGCTCAAAGTTAGGAACATATTTGAACCTAAGATGCCATGTTGGTAAAGCTGCACCACAACGTCAACATCTAAATATTCAAATGTATGAAGTTAACATTATTTTGTCTTGAAATGACTTTAGTAATGTCAAGACAATGGTAATGGTTTTCTTTGACTCAGATAAGACTATAATAATCAGAATACCTGTATTAGTCCCACAGAGGGGACATGTACATCGCTACAGCAGAAAAGAGCCAAAGACAGCTTAATGTTACTTAAAAGCTAATAACTAATTAAACAGGATAATGTCGTCTTAGTTTGACCAAAACCAGACAGGACATTTGACATAGGATTAAAACTAAATACAAAACTAGCTGACAAAATGAACCTGTGCAAGCAATGCCTTACTGGTGTACTGAAACGATGACTCTTAACCATGTCTGCCTCTGTACAATAATAATGTTGTAACTTCCTGCAGGACTCGTGCATTGACGGAGCTGGAAAGTCGACTGGCTGGCCACCTCGCTGAGCTGCAGCACATCCGAGAGGAATCCTCACAGTCAGGCGTCTCTGATGTGAGTCAGACCAGAGAGGCCGAGGAGCTCTGGGAGGAGGCCACGAAAGCTGTAACTGAACGGTAAGGGGGGGAGATCCAGTCCTCTCTGATTCATTTAAATATCGGAGCCTTCTCCATCGCTGGCCCCAATCTCACCATGTTCAAATCACAAATTAAACTCTGCTTTTAATCTGTAATTCATGTTTTGTTTTATATATTTTAAGTGTGTTGTTTTAATGATGTTTTTGTGATTTTTTTTTACTCTGTTAAGTGTCTTTGAGTTTCAAGAAAATTACCAAACGTTATATCTTAGCTGAGTTGGTTGAATGTGTGTGTTGTGTTATCACATGCAGGCTGGAGCAGTGTAACACGCTCACAGAGCTGCTGAAGAGGTTTCAGAGCATCCGTGGGGATCTGAGCGGGAAGCTGCAGAGGGCGGAGAGCACCATCAGTGAGCAAGTGTCCTACATGGGGAGAGAAAACCTGCAGAGACTACACACTAAGGTATTCCTCTGGTGCATTTGCATTGAAACCTAACTGGCAAATAAAGTGAAATCAAGATAGATTTTTCGTGGCTCTGGTTCTTTCTAACCCTAACCCGGACTGACCCAGGAAACGGTAACCACTGTACATAACTCATTGAACCCCTCTCTAACCTCCCCATCCCTTCTCCGTATCCTAAGACCCCCGACCCCACCCAGGGTACATACCCCAACCTCCTCCCCTACCCTGACCCCAAGTCATTCTGCCCCACTCAGGGCTCCTACTCAAACCTTGTCCTCAACAGTTCAGTTAAGTGTGTTTTATATGTGTGTGTGGTGTCTCAGGTCCAGGACACTAAATCAGAGCTGAACGGCCTGGGTGACGGTATAGAGGAGGTCCGCAGTGTCTGCAGGCAGCTTCACACTCATCTGCGTCAGATCCCAGAATGCACCATGATCCCATTTGAGGACGAAGCGGATGCTCTCATGGACCGCTGGCTGGATGTGAGTTTCAGTCACTTTTCGTTTTTTGAAAAGCTTAGGCTGATGTTAAATTATTGTTCTCAAAAATATCTATCACAGAAGTAATTCAATTTCGGAAGATTTCAGAATTATTTTTCAATTCTCTTGCAGATTATTCATTATTTTATGAACTGTTATTAAAGCAAGATTTACTACACAAATAGTTTTTACCCCACTGTGTTATCTGCTGCTGCTCTCATATGTAAAGTAAAGCATCCTCTAGTACAGGGGTTCCCAACCTTTTTTCCCAAGAGCCCCCCCAAATGACTCCTGTTGGAAGGGGGGGGGGGGAAACAGCGGTAATTAAAGTTTAAAAGTCACTATTGGAGTGACTTTGATGGTTATTGGACTCAGGATTAATTCATTTGGATTCCCGCTGCATGAAGAAATTAAAGGACGACGCGGAAGTGGAAACAATTCACAAAGGGATTAAACTGTTTAAAACACATGCTCAAAGTAAACCAGATTTTGCCGATGTGTTTATGTGGATTCAAAAGTCATAAATAATTATGACTGTGACAAATAATCCAACTGAAACCGGCATGGACAATGACTATGTTTTAAAAATGTGCTTATCCAGAAAAGCCCGGTTTGGACACTTTACGGGCAGAAGAAACATTTCTATTAAAGAAAGAATTATACATTTCTGTCTTTTTATGCCTTTTAATAGCTACTAACTTGAATTGTTATTAAAATCAATTAATTATTTTGTATATTTTATTGTAATGTAGAGACAAGGCTTTTAGTGACAATCATGTATTGCGTTACAATTATATGTAAAAAAAAAAAAGTCTAAATATGATATTTGGCCTCAAATCATCTGAGGCCTGGCGCCCCCCCCCCCCCCCCTGCGATCTTTGGCGCCCCCCAGGTTGGGAACCACTGCTCTAGTAGATTATTTGCGATCATACATTGCAATTATTGAATTTCTAAGGTCTTCTGTTGAGTTGGGTTGTGTGTGTAAGATCAGTGCTACAGTAGCATTCATTTCAAATACTGTTCTTGCAGATATCAGAGAGAACAGACTCCCACCTGGAAAGCCTGCCTCGGGGCCTGGCTCTGTGGGATGGGGTCCTGCAGCTGGGGGAGGAGGTGGAGAGGTGGACGGCCAATAAACTAGCAGCATTTGCTGAGTGTCCTTCCTTTCAGACAGAAGAAGACATCAATGCCTTGCAGGTAGACAGCATCCCTTATTCGTTCTGTAATACACAGGTTTGGACCCAATTTTTAGCAAAGATTCCTTGTTTGCTTTAAACATTGATCTTCTCCCTCTGACTGTCTCCAGAATGAGCTTGTGACCCAAGAGGAGAATATGGAGCATTTCCATCAAAGAGCCAAAGAGATTCAGGCACTGCTTCAAAGCACAGAGCCCCCTCTGGAGCTTCAGGTACAGCTTCTGATATAATGCTCACAGACACAGTTGATCGGATCGAGTTAGGAACACGTCTCTTGATTGGTTTCCTTTGTCTACGGTAGGTGGTGGAGACCCAGATGAGGAAGAAGAAAGAGCAGCTGCAGGAGCTTGTTTCTGAAGCGGAGGACGTTTACAGGCAGATGGTGGCTGCCAAGGGACAAATGACTGTCAGGATGGCAGAGTGCTTCAGCTCCCTCCAGAAGATTCAGGACTCCCTCCTCACTCTCACTGGTGCAGATGTTGCAGCAGTCCTTGCCAAACTTAAGGTTAAAACAGTTTGTATGTGTTGCAAAGTGTACTACGCACTTGAACAATGTATAGAGAAACGTGTAATAAATGTATAAAATCAAAACTATTTAAGAAAGCTCTGATGTTATGAATCTACACATAGTGGAGTACAAAGCTAGCTTTTAAAATGCTTATCACCATCAATATCTTATGTTTCTCTCCAGGATCTGCTGTTCGAGCTCCAGGCGCAGGACGAGCAGGCGGAGAGTGTGCAGGAGGATCTGAATGTTATGGCCTCCATAGCGAGTCCGGTCATTCTGCAGAGTCTGTCTGCAGACGGGGTTCAGCTGCAGGAGAAAGTCAGAAACACCCAGCAGCTCTTCTCTGAGGCGGAAGAGCAGACTGTGAAGAATATCCAGGATCTGGACAGGTAACCTTCATGTGATGTGTACAAAAGCTTTGTCTAACGCTACTTGGTTACATACAGTAACTGTGTTTTCAAATGTGTTCATCATGAATTTGTATAAAGACACAAAGAAATCAAAACCAGACATAGTAGCTCACGAGGATATTTTGATATATGAGACTTCGTCAATACAGGTTATACTGCCAATTCTTACTATAACCACTTATTTTAGAAACTCTGTTACAAATTGGGTCAATGGAACAAGTTAAACTCGTATTGTACTGCTCTGTGGCGGTACCACTTCTCACTGTTGATTTTATTGACAGTGTATCATGGTTACAGCACATATGAGTCTGTGTCATGTAACCTGCATTTACACTGTGTGTGTGTTCTAGGCTGCAAAGGGAGACTGAGCATATACGACAGTGGTTGGAGGGCGCTGAGGAAAAAGCAGCGAAAGACGAGGATCTAAGTGTCCTGCAGGAGGAAGCGCTTCAACAAAGGTAAGCTTTGTTTTTCTGATTCCACATGACAAGTGACAAGATTTCCCCCTCTAATAATAACTGAGCATCAACTCTGCACTGTTTCCCCTGCAGGGTGAGGACAGAGGAGCTCAACCAGCTTGTGTCCTCCTTGCAGAGCAGCAACCTTCAGCAGTGTGCTGTGGTGGAGCAGAGCAGGAAACTTCTCCAACAATACCACAACTTCCTACAGGGCTCCACGGAGGAGCAGAGCTCTCTGAGCAGGGACATGGGGGAGTTTCAGACTCCTCTGAAGTCCACTCACCCCTCTGATGGAGATCTGAGAGGAACTGTTGATCCTCCGCTTGGTGAAAACCTCTCAACCCAGAGTCTGGTAAAGTGTCATCTAATTAGAATATATTATTACATTATGAAAGACTGAGCTGCCCCATTTTTTGGACATGTTATCTTAAAGGTGGGGTAGGTAAGTTTGAGCAACCGGCTCGAGGTACACTTTTTGTTATATTCCATGGAATGCTCTTAACATCCATAAAAAATATCATCTGTGGAAGCCGTGGTACTGTAAAAAGCACGACCAATCATCTGAGCCGGCCCGGCTAAAAATAACTGGATGGCCTACCTGCCTGTCAGCCTTCCATCTGTGCACAAACTTATCTCGTGCCCTCATTGGTCATGTGCACGTTCGTGTGTGTTGGAGGAGGGGCTCTGTGAGGAAGTGGCAGATATGTTCCGGTTGTGTATTTTCAAATTCTAGCGCACTCGAGCTGCTTTCTCCAAAATTACCTACCCCACCTTTAACTAGCAATTATCTCTGCTTTCATGTAGTTTTTAAGTGGCAGTTGTTATAGCAGTGTGTAATGTGATACAGAGGGTGTGGCACTGTTCTGTGGTTTATTTACTTTCACATTTGTTTACACTTCTTTAATAAGGAGTGCCCATGTGTTGTTGGTGAACAGATTTTGTAATGATGGATTAGTTGGCATAAATCAAAATAGATATTCATCAACACACTCTCCGGTCCCTGCAGTGACAGTTATCATATAATATAATATTTGAAATAATTGATCAGAGTGGCATTGGAATGCAAACCTTAAAAATCCAGTTGTATGAAAATAACATTCAACCAATATTAACTTTTTAGTGTTAACATTAACTTTGAAATGAACACATTTGGAACACGTCAGGTCGGGTCAATGAACGGAGACTTGAGCGCATCTGATTTGTTGTAGATACGCCGGTTTAGTCTCTGAAATCTTACACAGTATACACGCCCTCTGAGTGACGCTTGGTGTGTCATAAATGTCCACAGGGTTTGTTTCCCCGCCTCGAGGAAGTTGTGTGTAATGAGGAACAGCTTGGCCAGACCCTGCAGGCTGTCAATCACAAACTGACATCCCTGCAGGGAAAGATGTCCGCCTGTCAAGCTCAGAAAGAAAGCTCCGCTGCTCTGATCACTGATTCACCGGCTCTGGACGTGAGGTCCATTAAGTCAAGTGACTTTGTGAATCATGAACAAACTTTGTTACATTTTTTATTTCACATTCTTTAGGTATTGAAACAATGAACAATGTGAAGATGATTGAGAGTTTCCCAACATGAAGCCATCTGTATTGTATTTCTATTTATCTGTGTTTATCTGTCATTTTGTAGGCTTTGCTACATGAAGCAACCGACGTAGAAAAAGACCTTTCACAAATTGCAACACTCAAGGACACCATTACAGCCATTTCTACAGCTGAGGCCCAGGCCAGCCTCTCTCAGGAAACCAGCAACCTGCAAAACCACCAGAGGGCGCTAGACAGCAGCATCAGAGAAAAACTGGCACTGCTAACAGAAAACTCACTTCCTGCTCACAACAAGACTTTAATAACTCGGCAAGAGAACATTGAACCATTGCAGACGGACACTATCTTAATCCAGGGCTCACAATTTCCAGCTATTGGCGAAGACACTCCGGAAGAAATCAAATCAACACACTGTGTCACAACTCTAGTTGGATCCCAAGCGACAGAACTAAACCACTTCCCCCTTTCTACCCCTGGAAATGTGTCTGAACATCTAGCAGCACAATCGGTTACAGATACTCAAGAACAAGAGACGCAGTTAGGTGTAACACAGAAGAAAGTGTTTACCATAGTGTTGGACATGGAGCCACACCACATGCAGGGAAATGACAGTGTTGGCACAGCACAATCTGAGACATTGACAACAGTTACTGGTGCTCAAGAAAAGAGGGAACGCTGTGAGGATATCGGTGTGAGTCCAGCTAAAGTGTTTACAATAGTGCTGGACATGGAGATGCCTGACTTCCAGCCACAGGACAACGTACACATGTCAAGTACTCTTGAGAATAAATCCAGAGTCTCTTCAACATTAGATGAGACAGACTTGAACATCCATTATTTAAAGAGCCATGCATTAAATGAGCCTCAAGTGGAGGACACCCGGACCCCAATGGTGTTAAAGGAAATAGAGGATTCTACAAGTGCCAAAGTACCATGCAAAGAAAAGTCACAAACCAATCCATTCATGCAAAATGAGGTGTTGAATCCCTCCAAACCATGCGGTGTTGTAACTGAACGTGAGCTCACAGGTGGTGCACATGCAGCAGAAACAACATGTCCGGATGTGAAGCAAGAAGAACACGTTGAGAAGCAAACAATGAACTCAGTCTCCTCCGCGGTGGAGGGAGAAGCCTTACCTAACAAACAAACACATACTGCAAACATTAAACAGCTGACTGCTGCTGACACTGCTCAGAGCGCAGGTACAGGACAGTGTGAGAGGGAAGAGGGAGGGAACGCAGGAGGAGAGGCCAAACCTGAACAACCCCAGGCCAACGTTTTAAAGGTGCCAAAAGGACGATACAAAGCTGAGCTGCTGTTTGAAGGAAGTGAATGGAAGGGACCCGCATCGCTGGAGGACACAGAGGGGACACAGGGACAGGTAGATGTCATATTAAACGTTTTTTATGTGCCACAAAACCTGTGTAGCACACATTATCACATGAGGGTGATTACAGCGGCTTTCCATGACAGCAGATTTATCAATGCACTACAGTAGCTACATGCCAATCATTTAGAAATCATCCAAAGTAAGCTGAGATCTTAAAGTGTTTATTCAGTGTTGTTTTAGCCCCTCCCACATACAAGTAAACATGAGTTTGTGTGATGAGTCATGATGAATCACAGGTGTATGGTTGTGATTAACGATATTCAATTTGTATTATTTTCGATTGACCTATCACTCAGTATTCTCCCTCCCTGCTGATTGATAGTGGTCACTCGATATCTGTAGAGACAGTTTGGTTACCTCAAGCCAAAGTGCTCAAAGGAATTTAGGAATTTCTCAGTGGGACATCCTGTCATTATTGTGAGTAATGGCAGGGACCCTTCCCTTTGAAAGTACAGACATTTTTTTCTCCAGGGTTGATGTTGAGGGTCCTAAAATATTCCCCCAAACATTTGTTTATTAAGAAACCATAAATGTAGTTTCCCTAATTTGACTGCTGATTAGATTTATTGCAATGGGGTGACTTGTGTTTAAACAGCAGTCTCACGCTTCCCAATTAAAGTGTTCAGGATTCAGAGGACAGTTACAATAAAATTAAAATTCAATAATACCAATAATGTGAGTTCACTTATTCTTAATTTATTCTGCTAATTTTCCAATTCTAAATAAATACAAATGACTTGATATTAACATTGCTCAAAAATGTAACCAGAAATATTAAAGTGCATTAACATATTTTCATAATGTGTACCTCCATGAACGTCAACTGACAGTTAGTACATTGGTCATATTCACCTAAATATTGAAACTGCTTTTGAGAAGGAAACAGTTTGACATATATACCTTTTGCTCTTTTTCCCCTGAGCAAATCAGAAACCTGCTGCAAGTGTTTTCAAATGCTCTTCCCGCTCTACCTGAACCCTCCTCTCAGACACACTTTGGTCATGCCTAAAGTATTTCCCAGGACTCCTCCCCCTTTGTAGATACCTTGCTGCTTGTGTCATGTTTTGTAGCCCGTCCTCTCTATCAGAGTTGTAAAAGATCACTTGTATCTTTAGAGAAACAGGGAAGGAAGCACTTTATAGATTAAAAGCCTTCTCCCTCGGGGGCAGACTGCTCCCACCCAGGCGCATTCTTCTGTGAACTGTACTGACTCGCCGAGCTACCGGCTACATTGTAATATTTACCACTGCAGGGACAGGGAAGCGGCAGGAAGCTCTGTTATTATCTGTGGACAAACACAAGGAAGCAGGAGGCTAACATGTGACCCTGTCTTCTGTGTCTGTAGCTGCAGATGGAGGACAGCATGGAGCCCGAGAGGACAGCTGGGGGGGCGACAGGTGAATCACCAAAGTCCTTCAAACCCAAGTCCACCATGCGGGATGTTTTGTCAGAGATCCAGAGCTTGGTGGAAAAAAGTAACATAATAAATGTGAGTATTAACTTTTTTTATTTTCCTTTTTGTCCCAGCTTGTTGCACATGTCTCAGAGTTAGAGCTACTGGAGGCTTGTTATGTTGCTCAACTGTTTGTCAATAAACTCATTTGTTGAAGTCAGATCTTATGTGTATATCAAAATCTATCTGAATTGATTTGGTTTTAGAAGTTTGTGTGAAAAACAGGTTCTTTAGTTAGGTTAGTGGCACTGGTGTGTTTCCTGTAGTTGCACACATTACCTGTAATAAGCATAACAATGAAAATCCTCATTTAGTTTTTGAGCATATGAGTTTCTGATTTTCAACATAGCTGCATACAGTAGATCAAAAGTGTCCAGACAGGCCAAGAAGTGTTATCTGTGAAACAGGGGACCGATAAGAGCGGCAGTGTTATGATGGATGATTGTATATATTCCCTTGATGCTGCTGACACGAAGGTCCACAGGATGGACCAACGAGCTACAATAACTTCCTGCAGGATCATTAGTGGGAATAATTACTCACAAAATACACAGTCAGTACGGTATACACAGTCTCTCCCTTACACTAACACAAGTTGACTCGTTTTTTGATGCCAAGTGTGATAGTGTTTAATTTTAGATAGATTATTTATCATATTGACAAGTATAACTTTAAAAAGAGAGAAGTTAAAGTAAATCAAACAATCTAAGCTTGAAACAGAAAATATATGACTTTTATTATCATTTGAATCACTTTCAAAGCTATAATACAAAACATGTCCTACAGTAGTTACAGTTTTCAAATATGAGGATTGGACTGTTAGATGTATACATACATGGATTATAACATTTTTTACACCATAAGATCAAGATCAATCAATCATGAAAATATTCTGTAGATGAACTAGCATACATTGTTTTAAACGTTTTCTTCGGGAATAACTTGCCAAATATTTTTAATTTATTTGTGATCATAGCGAGACCCACACATTGATTTGAATTGGTACCTGAAGTCCTCTCCTGGTGAACCAGAGATCCGATTGGTACGAACTGTTCAAAAGGTCCTGGCATGCCGCTATCAACCAGCCCGACTCGATGTCCACGTGATGACCGAACAGCTGCAGGAGGCCGAGGTATGCACGTCTGTTAAGCCCTTTTCCTCGTTTATGTCTAGATAAAGTATATCACGTGATCTGATCTGATGTCTGTTCTCTCCGCTATAGGACTACAGGTGCCGTGTGCAGGAGCAAGTTGCTACTATGAAAAGCATGCGCAGTGCGGGTATGTGTGACCCTGAAGCCCTGAAAAGAGTGGAGGGGCAGTGGAGCGCTGCCCTGCTCGACGCCTCGGCCACAGTGCAGGTCAAAGCAGCTCAGCTGGACCAGGTCCAACAGTACCACAAACAGATGAGGATCACCAGAGCTTTCCTGGAGGTTGTAGCAGCTGAGAAGGACAAGATGGCCTTGTGAGTAATTGTTTGATTTCAAAGTGAGCATTAACTCTACATACAATCCTGTTTGTTTGTGTACCACTTACAATACATTTTCTTTTGTTGTGTGTTTTCCCTTCAGAGGCTTTCTGGGTAGCAGTGCCCTTCAAGCGGACAGACTCAACGCCCTGCTTCAAACCATGGTGAAGAAAAGAGACATAATGGAAGAGCTCCTGCGGTTGAGTAGCCAATTTTCCGTCCATTTGAGCGACGCTGAGAGTTCGGGTGCTCTTTCCGCCCAGCTCGGAGATGTCCAGGAGGAATGGAAGCTTTTAGAAGGAAGCATCCAAAGAGCTCTTCAACATGCCTCAAGCTCCACCTCTCAGTCCTCGCTTTTATTACAAGAGGCCGAACAGCTGAAAGCCAAGCTGGAAGCTCTTGGGGAATCCAGCTTTCAAAGCCATGACAACAAAAGCGCTTTAGAAGTTGTTTGTCTGACAACAGACCTTAAACTGTACAACCAGCTTTATGTGCACTTACAGTCCCAGGCAGACGCTCTCGTCCATTTCTCTCTGGGTCAGAAAGAGAAGGATGAAATCAAACTTAGTCTTCAGGAACTAGGGTCTTTGCTAAGTGTCACCAAAAGCAAGCTTGGCACTTCCACAACCAGCAGTGGCGACGTTTCCTCCGCTAAAATCAGCAAGCAACTACAAGACTTGATCATTGGGGCCAAGCAGGCAGAAAACCACATCTCCATCGGGAAGAAGTTAGCCCTTTTCCCCGAGGAGGCCCGTGTTCAGATTGTCGAGATGAAGACATTTCAGACTGATATTTGGTTTCGAAGGTCCAAGATGCAGGTGGAAGTTGAGCAGATCAAAGAGACACTCTCTGATAAGGAAAAGGACGAAAGTGACCAAGAGTTAAAGACGATAGAAGACCTCTATGAAGCCATCGCTGACAGCTTGGATCATGTTCTCGACACCATGAAGAAGAGTCTGCAGGAGAGGGAGAAATTGTTGAGCCAGCTTGCTAGCATGGAAGCCTGGCTAGCACAAACACATGCCGAAAGAGACCCCTGCACCCAGGTTGAGAATGTTTCAAAAGCTGACATCAGGACGCTGGAGAGCAAGCTGAAAAGTCATACATTAGCCACAGGGGAGATAGAGAGCCAACTTAAAGACGTAGAAGCAATGGCCGACAGTTGCAGGGACATAGCTGTCGGGTTGAGTCCGGGAGAGAGCCGCTACCTCGTCAACAGGATGTCAGGACTCCGCACAGAGTTAGAGGGACTGCTAGCTCATGAAAAGGCAGCCTGCTGGGAACTAGAAGAGCTGATTCATGAGCGAACCACTTCTGATGAAGAGTTATCAACTATCCAGGCCAGTTTAAAGCAAATATCCACAGATTTGGAGCGGCAAAGATTCCCTTTAACGCAGGAAACCCTCACAACATGCGCACAGTTGAAGCACATGCTAATAGAGCATCAGTGTCAAGTACAAGAGCTGCAGCACTGTCAGGAGGCCAGGAGATGTTCGCTGCTGTGCACCATTGGCGAACTGCAAGACCAGTGCAAAGCTCTCAGTGTTAACGCCATTGAGCAAGACAAATATCTGCACCTCAGGAGACAAATGGAGGAATCCAGGGACATCGCCGAAGAGCAAATCCAGCGAGCCAAAGATAAGACGATCAGTGTGGGTGAGAGGGTCCGACTCTGCCAAACACTCTTGGTTGAACTCCCCCTGGTGAAGACGCAGTGTCAGGAAGCAGCAGACCAGCTGGAGGCCATAGCTCAGGAGTTGTACCCGTCTGAGTGTGACTCAGAGAAGCAGAGGATCCGCAGCACGGTGGAAACGTTAGTCTCCTGGGAGCATTCGGTCGCAGATGATATCAAAAACCTCGAGGCCAAGCTTCTGCTAGGTCTGCGGTTCTCCTCCGAGCTTCCTGCCTTAATAGAGCTCTTCCTGACAACACGAGACGAGTTGCAGCGAGCCGAACCGGTAACCCCAGATGAGAAAGCCATAGATATTGCACTCAGAAGGAACTGGATTATCTGGAGGAATATGGAGTCTGGGATGAGGGTGTTGGGAGGTCTGGGGCGGAAAGAAAAAGTGAACCTGAAGAGCTACGAGGAACTTTACTCTCTTAGGGAGGCAGCCATGCAAGAGTGCCACTTAAGAATGGTAAGCTTACATCCATTGAAAATCATACTTTTGTGTTTTGTTTCTCGAAACTGTGCTTGATCGTGTAACATGTATCCAACAGGAGAGTTTATGCCAGGCGAGAGAATCCTTGAAAGATTACCAGTGGGCGGCTCAGGGAGCGATAGGCTTCCTTCATAACGCAGAGGCCACTTTCCTATCAGCTCCTGGAGGCTTCCTCGACTGCACTGAGGAGCAAAGGCAGACTCACCAGGCTCTGGAGGCTCTTGAGGACGGATTTCAGGCTCACATCTGCCACCTTGTGGAGCTGGTGCCCCAACAGCCCTGCCTGTCCCGCCCCAAGACGGAGCAGCTCCACATCTGCATCCTCAGTCAGCTGTTGGTGGGACGAGCCATACTGGAGGCCCAAGCTCAGCTCAGGCTGGAGTCCTTGCAGAGGTAATGCTCTTGATTCGTTGAAGTGTGTCATTATGTCTCAGGTTTTCTAAGTAAAACAACTTAAAGACATTCTTCTTTCTCACAGGTGTGAAATTAGACAGCTGAGCCACAGAAAGTGCCATGAAGACATACGTCAGCGCCTCTCAGGTTTCGAAGCCAAGCTTTCAGAATGTGCTGCAGAACAAGTCACGTCATATGACAAGTGTGTGGCCCAACAAAGAGAAGCAAAGGTAGGTTCGATGCAGTTGTATAATTATGGATTTGTCTACATATTGGATCGTCTCAAACCTTGCTTGCACTACATAGATTTACAAATATAACATTTCAAAATACAGCACTTTTTATGACCAAATACCAGCAATACAAAAAAAGCGGACTATTTTCCATTAGCTCCAGCCCCCCTTGCCACCCCAGCATGTAACAGGAGGACTGCCTGATTCAAACTTACATCTTCACTTCATTTCATCCCTACGCAAAGCTCTTGATGGAAGGCCTCCGCAGCCTGGCAGGGAAGATAGAAGAGCTGAGAGCCGGCTGTCCGATGCAGGGCTGTGGAGTCGGAAAGGACGGCGAGCTTGGCGCCCTCTGGAGGCGCTGGGTGTCATTACGCCGTGGGGTCGGCCTCCTCATGGCGCACACAGAACAGAAAGGAGAGGAATGGAAGGACATCACTACAAGTGTGAGTTTTAGCTACAACATTTTTATTTTGAAGCATTTGTATACTAATATGACCTAATGCAGGGGTTTCTAAACTTTGCCCTGCCAAGGACCCCCATATAGCATTATCCTCTGGCGGGGACCCCACTGTTGCAAATGTTTTAAATGATGAGTACATTATGATGGAAAATATGACAAATTAATCATACAGCTTAATACATTTTCTTAATATATATTTGTGTTAATAATTAATAATCAGTTATTCTCCTAAAAAAAATTGTATTTATCTTTTGTTTTTCATTCATTACATTCATTGTGTCTTCTGTTATAAACATTCTTAACACAATATTAAACAGTAATATCAACAGTAAAAAATATTTTTAAAGCATTTTTCAAATGATTTCTGTCTTTATGATATTATATAATTTTGAACAGTAATATGAACAATTAACATATATTTTTAGCATTTTTGAAAGCTACTTATGCCTTAATAGTGTTATATATATATAATATTCAACAGTAATATTAACAATAAACATATTTATATTCATATATATACATCAATATTTGCTACATCCGTGCTCTCATCCAGCTGCAGAGCGAAATATTCACTATCTCTCACTTGCTCCAAAAGCTGAGCAGATACTCAGTTTCACTCTCAGTAGCGGCAGCTCGATTCTGATTGGCTTGAAGGGCGGTCGTGTGATTTAATAACTAAAACATATTAAAAGATTGGCATCAAAGGTAGATATGCAGTTATTAATAACATCTAAAAAAAAATGTAACTTTAAAAAGAAAAAAAATTCCCATTTCCCTCAAACTTTGCGTGACCCCCCTGGCGCCCCCCGGGGGGTCGGGCCCCTACTTTTAAAAACACCGACCTAATGTACCTTAATATATATAGATGGAAGTGAAATTCAACATGTTTTTCATGTGAGCGGAGTTACATAAATGAAACTTTCTATTAGAGCAAATCTCAAAATGCCCACTTCACTGAGAAAAGGTTTACTATTTTAAGTGCCTTTCAATGTTTTCTTAGACAACATTGAGTTATTGCTGCAAAACAAACCCAAACTACGTATAGGATATATATATATATATAAATATAAATATATTGAGGATTCAATTCCATTTTCTACAGATGAAGCAGTGTTGCAGCTCTTTGGCCGGTCTCCAGGCTGACGTTCCTGACTCCTCCTCTGTGAACTTCACTGAGGAGGAGCCTCTGGAGCTCCTGGCCCAGGCAGAGATGCACCAGACTGGGCTGGAGCAGGAGCAACAGGCCTTAGCCTCCCTGGAGCACCGACTGGAGCACGCACTCAGCCTATCCAGCTCCCAGGTGCCCATCAGCCCTGGACCTGTGGGCAAAACACTGGTGAAGATCCAAGAGAATGTCAGGAGGTGGGGCTTGTTCAACACACATGTGGATAGTACTCACTTGTTGATGTCAGAGATGCTGAGATGATTACCATCACTTCAGTCACATGCTTTTATCACATGGCAATACTTATTGATGTTGTATAAATGTTTTTATAATTGTTATGGTATGACGTTTGTATTTTGTGTTTGTCTTTGCTTTGGTTTGCTTTGTACAGCCCTTCGAGGCATTTCTTGTGATTTGGGGCTATAATATATTTTGATTTGATTTATCCACAGCTTGAAGGAGAGAAACCTGCTGGTGGTCGCTGCAGCAAAGGCAGAGGAGAAAGAGAGAGAGCACTTCCAGGAGGAGATAGGAGAGGTGGCCCAACATATGTTCGCCCTTCTTCCTTCGCTGGAAGACTGTTGGGATCCCAGCAGACAACAGGTCAGACACTTTTTCTGTGCAAGCTTGACATTGGGTATAAAATGTTTGAGTGACTCAAAAGCAAAAAATATGCCGTTTTTATTTGAGCAAAAATATTGAACTAGAGAGATGTAACATCTTTCAATTTATTTTAATAGAATATGTCTGTTATGATGAAATGGTTGAAGTTCTTATAATTAAATAAAGTACAATTTTAATGTAAGATCAATTCTTAAATGTCACAATCGACTTTGAAGTGTCAGTGAGAAACGTACATTTTGTTCACAGGTCTTTTTTGTCAAATCCACATGTAGCTTCCATAATTAGATTTAAGGCCATTAGTCTTTTCAAGTGGACATTGGTCTATACTGTCTTTTATGTGAGAAATGTGCAATACACTAAAGGTTTAATGCCGGATCACTTTTTCAGAGCATAGTTAACTTGTTAGGGGCTGCTTTAAGCTTACATTCAACCTTTAACTGGAACATTATTTAAACAAATTTGGAGGGAAGCTTAACTTTTGACCCTGCCTTTCTCTATGTCTTATATTTCCTGACCTTCTGAATTGTATTCTCTTGCATTTCAACTCTGACAGGAGCTCAGACAGGATGTGTCTTCCCAGAAAACCAAACTCCAGTCTATCACGGCCGGTGTGCAGAGCCGGTACGCTGAGATACCGGCTGATATCAACAGACGGTTACAAGAAGTCCAGCTGTCGATTCAAAGAGAAGAGGAGAAGGTAAATGGCACCAGGAATTCATTTGTTATTAATGTCCCATGAACTGTTTCCTACAAAAACATTGAACGTCTTTTTTTAACGTGCATGGTCATTCCACAGCTCATGGAGACGAGCGACCCAGTCCGTAAGCTGGCTAGAGAAGCAGCGGGGTTAGGCTCTAGTCTGGAGAAAGTGAATGTGTTACTGGAGCAAAAGAGTCCAACAGTCAAAGAAGCTCAAAATGTGCTCAAGGTAAGTTAGTGTACATAAACCTGTTTTATTTTAGAGTTGAAACATGTTTTCAGATTCTTCATAAATGTCTTGAAAATGTGTGTATTTATGAATCTTTTTAAATCAATCTTTATCATTTGATAAAATACCACTATTCTTTTTTTATCTGAACAGTTATCACAACTCACCCTCTTATAGTACCGTTAGCTTTGTTAGCTATTGTGTAAATGTGTGCAGACAAGATGAAACTGCAGTGTAGGAATGACAGATAATCACAGTACACGACTAAATTGAGTCTGCTTACTTCTTACAAAGGGAAATAAAACACCATGGTCTCTTGAAAGCCCTTATATACTTAACACTGTTTGTCCTGCAGCATGCCTGGGATGTGCTGGACGCCTGGCACAGCCGCCTGATGCTGCTGGAGAGCGAGGTGCAGGATCTTGCAGAGGAGGATCCGGATCAAACCCACCTGCTGTTTGACCAACTCACCCAACCACTGCAGCTGTACCAAAACACAGTGCAGAGGACCGAGCAACGCACCGCCTTCCTCAACAAGGTCAGACATACTGGGGTACAGGGACGTGCACAGACATTTGGAGGGGCTATTGCTCTAAACTGGAAAAAGGCCCCCCCCCCCGAAAAAAAACATAAGACCTTTTGAAAATTGTAACTTGTTTTTAATGTAAAAGAAACCAAACGATTATTGCATCAACTAAATTGAACAGTAATTCACATCTCATAACAAAATAAGCTAAGGCGACTACTTGCATTCGGTGACTTGATTTTTTAAATGTTTTGCGGTCCATATCTCATTAAAATATCTAATGTTAGTAACTATTAAAGACAAAATGGGGACAATTCTGTTCTCATGTAGTTTGGCCATTGTAACTGCTGTGCAGACATACTGATAAAATAAGGCCTCTAACTAATTACCTTAAATAAACTCACTAATTAATGAAACTAGTTCACTACGCATTATTCTTATCATTCTTTATGAGCGCAGTAACGGTAAGGTATCTAATTACTTATTTAGTATTCCATAACTTAGTAACAGAGATGGTCAAACTAAAGTGGTAGAGACATGGCAGAAACCCTACAATGAAGCAGGGCATTGAACTGTTCACCCGTGAGAGGGCGATCAAGAAAAGAGAGCGAGCGGCCCGGTTGAGGGAGTTTACAGATAAAAAGACACAGAAAGACAGAAGCACAATAACAACAAGTAGGATATATTTAGGTGTTTTTTGTAAATAACCGACGGTATCAAGAGGAAGTAAAGTCCCCTGGTTTGTCCCTTATACCCTAACTGCAATGAGACAACTCAAAATCAAGTTTCCAAAATCCGACACTGAGGTGGTCTTAACGCACCGGCAGATGACAGCGCTGACAAAGTGAGTTTCCCGCAGCGAGACGCTACAATACTAATTGTGGGCTCATCATGTTGATTCGGCCACAACAGAAAAAAAGAAAACTCTCGCTCTCTCCGCAGGTCAGCCAAAAATGCCAAACGTGCCGTTGCCCGGCCAACATTAGCCCGTACCTGTGCACGTCCCTGCTGTGGTATATTTATAGGTATTTAAAGCAGAAAAAGTGTTGATGATGTGAAGTCAAACAAACCACAGGAATCATGACTTATTAAGTAGTTAAAATGCACACAAATGTACAATATGGAAATGTTTACAAAGCTTCCATTATGCTTCCTTATATTTTCTGTACTCCTTTGTCAGATCCCGGCCTGTCTGCAGGAGTTTGAAGACATTCTGTACAGCGCCACCTGCTGGTTAGACGAGGCCCAGTCATGGCTCAGTTCTCCCAGCTCCTTCACTACAGCCAGAGGCCTCCAGAACCATGCCAACTCCCTGCAGGTCAGTCACAGCTAGTATCGTGCAAAACACACAAAAAACCAGACCAGACATTTCCACATGTTTCTTTTTTTATATTTTATTATTTATTTGCATAAAAAGTCAACAGTTACAAACCATCTTACATTTTAGGGGGAAATTCGACAAAACAAATAACGCAAATCACGCATACATACAAACGAACATGAAGAGACAGAAATACAACAACAATCAAAACTGTGTGTAGCAGAAAGGGGGTTCAATTACAAATAGAGTTTAGTTGAAGTCCGATCTATACGGTTTTACAAACTCAATCCATCCCTTCCAAAACTTGTCAAATGTGTCTTGAGCCTCAGAGCAAATGTACATTTTTCCATATTAAAAATCTCGTCCATCTCATTAAACCAGTCTGCTAGAGTAGGTGGTACTTGGCCTAACCGCTTTTTCATTATGACTTTTTTACTTGCGACTAGCATTATTTTAAACATGTACATTTTACATGTTGTGGCGTCCTACCCAGCAGTGGCGGCGCCGGGGTATGGCTGGGGTGGGCTACAGCCATACCAAGAAATGGCTTAGCCCCACCATGAAAAATGATGTTAAAGTAAGCAAAATAAAGTCCGGCAACTCGCGCGGAGTAAATTGCACAGACAGCAGTTAGTAAGATTGATTTCAGTAGCCACTTGTCTGGAAATACCGAAGACTAGAAACGGTTTTGAAAAATCGTCTTCTCAATAGAACATCTTTGATAATGTCTTCTGGCCAATCAGAATCAAGATAACGGCGTGGTGTTGTTGCAGGATGTCCCGACGGAGAATACTTTTGCTGTAGTACATCTCTATATACATTGATACGTGTTGATTTCTATCAACACGTATCAATGTATATAGAGATGTACTACAGCAAATGAAATAAGACCCCACGGTTTGATGATTGATAGGTGTGTGGGCTGTCTTTCATTTTGACACACAGAGCAATGGGGGCTATCCACCCTTATCCACAATGTAAAGTAATTCACACAGCCTATTTCCTCTTCTCTCTGTGAGGAGCAGCAGGTTCAGCTTTCAGAACAAAGTAACAAAAAACTAAAATGGCATTCATTTTTTAAAAATGTGTAGTAATAGATTTATTTATTTTTCTTCTCAAGAGAGTACCAGAATGTGTATTTTATGTTAGTATTTCAAAAAATCTCCTGGGGGAAAATCCCCTCAGACCCCCCTGCAGGGGTTGGGTTTTCAGCATGTCAACTCTTTCACCTGTGGGGAAATTGCAGGATTGGCTCCAGGTCGCCCTTTTTATTTACTACAAGACAAATGTGCCTTTTTATTTCATACAGTTCAATTTGGATTGAGACAGGGAAATAATCTAAACCTCACGCGTGGCGTTTCACTGTCAAGGGGAGCGATATAGCGTGTATGTAATTACATTGCCCCACCACTGTATGGGTTAGCCCTACCATAGATTACCCAACAAAAATACTCTGGTGCATACACCAGAAATACACTGCTACCCAGGTACAGTATTTCCACATGTTTCATGTTGGTGACGACAATCATTTTAAATCCTGTACTGCAGCTTGTGCTGGACGACTCTGAGAGGATCCGACACACCCTGCAGAACTTCAGGCCGGCCCTGGAGGAGATCTCTGCTGTGTGCGACATCAGCGCCCACGAGGAGAGGGTGAACCACAATGACCAACAAATCCACAAAATGCAGTGCAGGATCCTGGAGCCGCTGGACCAGCTGCTGCAGACTGCGGTGGTAAGATTTCATATTCAAGATTCAAAGGTTTTATTGTGATATGCACAAAGCTACAGTGTAGAAATAGCAATGAAATTCTTCTGACCTGAGCTCCTCCAACAATGCAACATATATAATAAAATACATTACATGTCACTTGTTAGAAGCTTTTATCCAAAACTTACATACTCAATACTGTGGGCAATCCCCACAGGAGCAATTTGGGGTGAAGTGTCTCAGGGACACAACGACATGCTGACTGCAGTGGGGTTTGAACCTGTGCTCCCCTTATCCCAACACCAACGCACTAAACCACTGTGCCACACGCCTCCTTACAAATACAAAAATACAAAATAAAAAGTAGTGCAAAAAGTCTTTATACATGTCAATAGAATATGGGATATGTACAAGAACAGAGTATGAAATTAAATAATGTAAATTTAGACTCAATTAAATACGGATTTATTAATGAGAAGGATTTCAGGGTGTAAGAGACCAAAACTGGCATTGAGCTTACTGTAATAGCTACTTCAATTGAGGCAGATTAACAGACATTTTGAGATCTAATATGAAGCTGATTAAACAGATAGGAAGAGGAAAAGACATTTAATCAGTTACACTTCGAAAATGCTTTGCCTTTTATCGACAAAACCGTTTTCTAGGCCTCAGGCTGTAGCATGTGAGAAACTTGATAACACACTTGATAATTATAAGAGACTGTTCTTATTTAATGCCTGGCAATTTTTCCTTCAGGTGGTGGAGGCGATAGAAGCAGAGCTTAAGACCATGGAGAAGAACGTCCCGAAGATCCAAGCAATTTTATCCTCTGTGGACAACTCCGACATAACTCTGACGGAGCATCTCCAAAACCGACAGGTGATAACGCCTAATACAGCCTAAAGCCCTTGCCACACGAGGACGAAAACGGTCATATCTGCTACAGGTCACTATCCGATAGACGGTTCGGCCACACGAGGCCGACACGGAAACGCAGAAAACGATAACGGGTCCCGCAATAGCCCCGCCTCTCCCCACCTCTCCTGCTCAGAGATCAGCTGCCGGGCTCTCAGAAGAGGGGGAGGAAAAGAGAGGCTCCGTTTTTTATTCTTATATTATTATATAGAGTCGTTATCAATTCGTTTTAAAGCTCAATAAATAACAAAGAAGACCTTTGACCGGCGCTTTTCTAATTTTGTCCGGAAGATTTAAACTTTAATGGACATGTTGACCGGCGAAAGAAAATCTAACTGAAACTCTGCCGCACGGTCCCCTCGTTCCTTGGAAGAGGCGGAGAGGTGGGTGTTTGTCATCTGCTGGTGGACTACCGGAGAGATTTACATCAGGAGCCAGGAGAAAAAGAGCTACAGCGGAGAATAAACAGAAGGGCAACCATGGCAACCATGCGCGGGAAGTCTTCTTCGCTGCTTTTGTGGTAGGAGTACAGCGCCACTTACAGGCCTGGAATATGTACTACAGCGTCTCCAGAGCTTTCGAGCGGTCTCGTGTGAACGGACACGTTTCTGGTGCCTGTTGCGTGTTGACGGAAGACTTTTTCTGATAACGATTGCGGTCCGTTATCGTTTTCGTCCTCGTGTGGCAAGGGCTTTAGATACATCTAAATCAAGATGTTGGACTGTCTCAAATACAAATAGTGTTCTTATAGTTTAAGAACATCAGTTAGACTCGACCCATATGAGGTCCCCCAACTTTCTAAGTAAACACATTTTTGTAATGAGAAAATGGTGAAGGGAATTCTGCATTTAGTTTTTTAAATAAAGGTATCTTTTAAATATAAGAGGACTGTAAGTTTTAAACCAAATGTAACCTTTGTTTTTCTGTTTGAACCTGCAGGTGATCCTGGCCAATATGCAGTCGATGCGGAGGACGTTGGAGGAGATGGAGACATGCAAAGGAGAGCTTCCCCTCCCACAGGGAGCGGGGGGGAGCCTGCTGGTTTTCTCCAGAGCCAGACATCTGCTGCAGCCGCTGGAGGAGCTCGAACATCTCACCCAGCAGCAAGTAACTCTGCTGGAGGTACAGCAGGAAGTCTGAATGTCCAATAATTGATTTGATTTGCAACTGTAGAAAAGTATAGGTTAGATAAAAGTATTTCATGAATGCTTGCAACGACAGAACTTTGTTTGCTGGTCAATTAAATGAAGCAATCGAGGATGTTCTGTAAACAATAGGGGACTAAAGCCAGTTTGTATCTTACAAAACACACTCAATATTTGTGTTTTGTTAGTGCGACAAGTGTGCAGATCTTGGTCTTTCATCAACTTTGTTTCTTGATGTCTTGTTTTCTAACTTAGAACCGGATCAAGGAGGAAGAAACGTGTAAGGATCTTGGCATCAACACAGTCTCTGAAGAAATGCAACAGCCATACATGTTTTCACAAAGAGGCCTATTCCAGGTAATGATAACCACCATCCTAATGAATCATCAAACAGCTAGCACATTGACACCAGTGTGACTGTTGAAATTAAGTGTTGGAATGACCTTCTAATCAAACCAATCATGTCCTCTGTAATCATGTTATGATGCGTTATAATTTCCGTCTTTTCACTGAATTGTCGTCTTGAAAAGGGTACTCACAACAAATCCGCAACAACTTCATCTTCACCTGTTGCACTCGCATTCATCTAGATCCCCGATCTCGAGCCAGTTAACTAGCGGGCCTTCTAGAGCAGGGGTTCCCAAAGTGGGGGTCGCGAGATGATTACAAAATAAAAATGGAAAATTAAAAAAATAAAAAAATAAAAAAATTGATTACTTTGCTTTATAATTTTTTTAATTAATTAATTATTATTAATAATAACGTTAGCATTGGCTACAAATCAATATATGATTGGTTGATCAAACTGTCAGTCCAAACGTACGCTCTCATTCAGTGCAACGGCCAGGGCATTCTATCAAGGATATAGAATACCTTGGTTGAAGGATATTCTACCCAGAGACCCAGAAGAAGATCTGATTGGTTGCTTTCTTTTCTAACACAAAACCACTGAAATGCGTAGTGCGTGGACCGAGAAGGACAAACAAATCAACGTAACACTGTAATATTACAGATCAACAACACAGATACCATTCTCATTTATTCATTTTATATACATTTTATTTATATAATTAAATGGACTTTTTCTTTGTTTTATCTGAGTGTTCCAGGGTATTCTCTGAATACCTTGAAGGCCCTGACGGTTCGCCACTGCAAACCATATAAGTGGCAAACTAGATATATATTTTACATGCCATACAAAAGCATAGACTGGACTCAGTTTACTCATCTTTCGGATGTCTGTAGAAAGACATTGAGATGGTTAAAGAACTGCACATAGCAATTAAAAAAAAAGAAATGTCTATTCTTTTTTTCGAAACAAATGTGTTCACGAAATTAACACGCATACCTCCGTCAAGCCCTGTTCTTGTTATACAGTATACTGTCGTTTAGCACCGGAGTTACTCCATTAGTACTCACAATCTCATTCAACATATGAGGAAAAGCTGAGTTATAGTTAATACAGTAGAAATGAACACATGTTCGTTTGGATCCTGAATCTCTTCCGTTCCCGATATCGACCCTAACACAACATCAAAGAAGAGTTACATTTAGAAGTATTGAGGAAGGTGAAGTCATTAGAAAGACAAGTTATTGGTACATCTTCCTTAAAAATAACAGTTTTGATCATTTCATCCACCCTGGTACTGTAAGCAGGAGATGTTTGTGGTGTCTAATTCAGAGGAAGAGGAGGATGATGATGAAACCGAGAGTTGTCACTCGTCGTCCTCTGACACACTAACATGCAGTATTCCAGAGGTAAACCTTAGATATAGTCACAGCTCAGGAGAGCATGTTTTCTGGGAACCTCTTCACTTTAAGCTTCATTCCAAAGTGTCACATTAACAGTTTAAAAACAACCTTTATCATAAACAAAAATCTGAATTTGAAAGATCCTAAAAAGTCTATACATTTAAAACATAGGAATATTAACAATGTGAATACTTATTCTATGTGTTTTGGAATGAAACTGAACACCTCGGGCTCCTTCTTCTTGTATTTTTCCTCCTTTAATTATATTTTGATTCACACAAAAATGTTTAACATGAATATTGCTTCTGTTTTCTTTGGGTAAATGTTTGTGCATGTTTTTAAATGGTGCGTAGTCAGGCAGGCTGTCCTGTTACCTAATATCACTGTCAGAGGCAGCTGCTTGAAACGTGTTGCTCCTCAGAAACCTTTCATACACACACACACACACACACACACACACACACACACACACACACACACACACACACACCACACACACACACACACACACACATACATACATACACACACATACATACATACATACATACATACACACACACACACACACACACAGGCTTTTTTCATTGTGTGTGTGTGTGTGTGTGTGTGTGTGTGTGTGTGTGTGTGTGTGTGTGTGTGTGTGTGTAAATGGACCATTTGCATTTGTATAATAATATGATTCATGTGCTAGGACCCAGAGGACACACTCAACCTCTCAGATGTTCAAACTGAGGATATCGCTGAAAGGAAGCCACTGTCAGCAGTGAAGGTAACGCATATTTTTTGTTTCAGAGATTGGACTTGTTTGATGAGTGCTTTGGACATTTAGCACATTTGTTTTGAATGCTAACATGACCTTTTACGCAGCATGATGAGAGATTATAAAACGTCTTTATCTACAGACTATTTTAGAGACTAGTCATTGACATCTACATCTTGATTAATCCTTCTTTCAGGCAGTGGAGAGTTGGGCTGCCCAGTTTTCTTCTGAAGTGGAGCCGAGCACAGTCGTTGCTGAAGCTGGACTTAAATCTGTGAAGCCCGGACTTCATATAAAAGACTCCGGATCACAACGTGTTGAAACTGAATTAATAACAATGGATTCTAAAGCATTGAGTCCTGTAACCGTCACAGCTGAGCCTCTCTTGGCTGCTCCGGATCAACGTGGATCACCACGACATGATGAAACCCTTGTCGCTGACACTCACGGAAAGTCTATTCGGTCCGAAGCTGCGGTGGAAGACACGAGACTGATTCCTGCAAGACCAAGAACTCCATTCACTACCACAAGAGCATCTGATGAGTCTTTAGAGGGAGAAGAAGAACATCCGTCTTTGACCACAGCTCCTGAGCAAGATCTGGTAAATGTCTCGGAAATAAATTAGACGCTCTTAAAATGATTTCTTACTTGTTTTTACAATTCATGTAACATTCATAAAATATTCTTTACCCATCAACGACACACAGCTTTTAAAGGATTGGAAATGTTTGAAAAAAAATGATTGTTTACTTTTATTAGTCTTGAATCAACACTGCTTATTTCATTTCCTTGTTTCTCTCCAATGCTCAGGATACTCTTAATGTCTCAACGGAGCAAATCGAAGTCAGCACCAGTCATAGTGGTTTGTTGGAAGAATCCAAATCAGCCCAGGAGTCATCTGAGGAGCCAATCAGGTAAAAGACCCAGTGCCAATAAAATGAATAGATGACTTAAGAGTTTCACAAAGGCAAGGCAAGGCAAGTTTATTTATATAGCACTTTTCAACACAAGGCAATTGAAAGTGCTTTGCAAAAAATGAAAGACATTAAGAAAATGGCATTTAAAATCAGTCATTAAAAATAAAAGTTAATTAAACAAACATTAAAAGAAAAAATACATTGACAAAAGTTACAGTGCAGTTTAAGATGTGAATAGTTCAATTAAAAGCAGCGACAAAAAGAAAGGTCTTCAGTCTGGATTTAAAAGTAGTCAGAGTTGCAGCGGACCTGCAGGTTTCTGGGAGTTTGTTCCAGATATTTGGAGCATAATAACTGAACGCTGCTTCTCCGTGTTTAGTTCTGACTCTGGGGACAGAAAGCTGACCAGTCCCTGAAGACCTGAGAGATCTGGATTGTTCAAAATTTAGCAGGAGATCAGAAATGTATTTTGGGCCTAAACCATTCAAAGCTTTATAAACCAGCAGCAGTATTTTTGAAATCTATTCTTTGACACACAGGAAGCCAGTGTAAAGACTTCAGAACAGGAGTGATGTGATCCACTTTCTTAGTGTCAGTGAGGACTCGAGCAGCAGCGTTCTGAATCAGCTGCAGCTTTCTAATAGATGTTTTAGTGAGACCTGTGAAGACACCAAAGCACATAGCAGACCATATACTCAGGCATACTGTGTTCTCTTTGGTTCTCAGCTTGGCTGCAGATGAAGACATGGAGCAGCTGAGGTGGAGTACACTTCATACCCAGATCTCTCAAAAACTGACCACTTTGAAAAAAGTTAAAGAGGAGCATCAAATCCGCTCAGAGGACACGGTGACCCATGGAAAGGTAACAGAGAACAGAAATATGCTTTGATTGTTGGTGATTTGTTTTTATTTTTCAGCATGTATCACAATTCTGTAAGGTACACAAAGTGTGTGCATACATCTCCCATTGGTGTTTTAACTCTGTGACGGGGCTCGATTGTCCGTATGAAAACACTGGCCTAGTCGGTTGGGTTAAGCTCCAAAACTTTAATAACAGAAGCAAAAATAAAATGACGAACCAGCACAACTTAAACAAAACAAAATAAATGTCCAAATCAAACCGTCCATCACTCATTAAAGTAAACGTGTTCTGGTGTTTCCTTCTCTGCAACCCTCATCCGAACACGTCCCAGCTGTTGCCTTCATTGCAACATTCTTCTGAGTCCTTCTCCAGGGCCAAAACCGTCCATTTTGAACCCATAGCCCCTCCCAGAGGCTTACCGTCAACAGGTGACGCAATTACCTCAAAACCACATTATCAACATAAAAGATCCGACCCAAACATAAACAGGTTAACCACCTCTTAACATAATCATTTAACAAACGCACAATAAATTGCATGGTTCCTTTTTAGGAAGAGAGCAGGAAATGTTTGGTGTGTGTGTGTGTGTGTGTGTGTGTGTGTGTGTGTGTGTGTGTGTGTGTGTGTGTGTGTGTGTGTGTGTGTGTGTGTGTGTGTGTGTGTGTGTGTGTGTGTGTGTGTGTGTGTGTGTGTGTGTGTGTGTGTGTGTGTGTGTGTGTGTGTGTGTGTGTGTGTGTGTGTGTGTGTGTGTGTGTGTGTGTGTGTGTGTGTGTGTGTGTGTGTGTGGGCTGTCAGTGGCGGAGTCAGTCACTCATTTGATCCGCTCCGTCACAAACTCCTTGTCCAATTATTCCTCCATGCTTACTTTCTGTTTTCCATCACTATAGGAGCCATATGTTAAAATGTATAGTTTGATATATTTGTATATTATAATCCTTTGTTGATAGTATTATAAAAATCATTTATTTGAACCAACCGTGTTGAATTGATGGCATAGACGACCGTAGCTGTTTTGTGATTACGTGACGTTATAGCCGACGGCAGTTGCTGGTGATTGGTGTGAGAAGGAGAAAGAAGCACAGAGCAACATAGTTTTTTGACCTGTGAAAATATGTGTTTGTATTTGATACCTTTTGTTTTAAAGTGGACCTATCATGCTATATTTGAATAATATAGTGTAGGACCATACCTATATAAGGCATATTTATACTTTTCATTTTTTTAAATACCAAACAGATCATGCATTTTAGCCATTCCTCATTTCGCTCAATTGAACACTGTCTTTGCATCATGGGCTGATTCTGTGAGAACAGCACCATCTACAGGCCTGGCATATGTACTACAGCGTCTCCAGCGCTTTCCAACGGCAATGTCCGTGGCTGTCTCCTCCTGATCGGTGGAGTTGGCCCAATAGCCGTAGCGCCACTTCTGTGACATCATAGAAGTGTTCAAATCTGGATCAGTCTGTATCAGATCCGTTGCAGCCCCTTTTTAAGAGATTTGGGTATGGAGGAGAATAGAGAGGGTTGTGTTTTCTGACACTTAGTGAGTTCCCTTGAACACCGGGGACACATATTCATGTAGAAAAGACGTACAAAAGTGCATTTTGCATGATAGGTCCCCTTTAAGTAAAGAGTCAAACAAACTATCTTGAGACGTCTTTTGTCCGAGTCAACCTTACTGCTACCTGTGAATCAAATTTTGGGTTACTGGAACTACAATCACTACTAATTCCTGTTTTTTTTTTTGTGTAGGACTCAGAGAGGGAGATAATATCAACAGGATCGTCCTCTGCTGTTCTCCACAGGACACATGAGTCCATCACCGCGCTGAGACAAATAGTACGTACACTGACTTACAGGATATAGATGATAGGTCTGGCTATGTAGGAATAGCACAACATTAACAGATTATACATCTTAGCATACATGTTTGTAACTACTCCAAATGTTTTTTTAGTAATCAATGATAACCTGACAAGGATCTTTGTCACTTATAAAATGGATATTAAAGAAATGCTTGTAGGTTAGTCTTGATATATTGAAAGGCATACTGTAAGGATGTTACTTGTTACTACCACCATATTTAGAAGGTCTGAATTGTTTAATCATATTTGTTTTCCATCTAATCATTTAGGTAACATAATATGATATTGATGATATGTGTGTTTGGTTGTTTTCCAGCTGAGCTCTCCAGGTGTTAGTGAGGAGTTGTACGAGGCGGCACGAAGGGTCCTCCTCTGTCTGGATGCTTTGACTGACCTTCTGTTGACTCCTGCTGAAGAAGACCCTCAGCTGAGGCTGCTACAGCAGGAGGTGAGAGCCTATCACTGTACCAAAGAACACACATACAGTACAGTGATAGGGATAGGGTTAACATACCTGCACATTATGGTGGCTCTATAATATTTAAAATCTATTGTGTTGAAAACTGTGGACAGACTGATGTGAATTGTGTTCATCTCATTCTTGGTTCAAACCACATTTTTTATTTCGTCAGATGTTGATTTGCAAAAAAGTAAAACCAGATAATTATCTTTTAACTTTTTCTATGCTTTTGACTCATTTCCTACACAGTGTGTAGCAACCGAGCTGGCGACTCTGTCTGAGCTGTTGGGTAAAGTGGAGTCAGAGAACAAACCATTAAAGGAGAAACCAGAAGCTCTGCGCTGTTTGAGCTCCCTTCAGGACGGTCTGCACACGGCCCAGCTGCTCCTCACCTCCTCACCCCAGCTCATTGAACATCTGGGACACACACACCAGCATCAGGTTTGAAATACAAATCCGACACTGCGATCATTATAGTCCCCCAAAACATAATGTTTCACAGCCTCCTGTTATAATATCCATTAATCACACACATGTTACTGTATGGTTTGTTCAGATACAAATGGTTCTGGAAAAAAAAAACTAAGTCGCACATTTCTACTGCCATGTATCACTACATTTGAAATAGTCAATAAAATATTATGCATTTCTATAAATCACACAACAGTAGAGAAAGTACTTAAATTAGCCTCCTTCATAATAATATAAAACTGACTAATAATAATTTATTTTCTAACCAAAATATAATATAATTGGACTTTTGCTTGTAATAATGCATTTTATCATATTGGTACTTTAACAAAAGGGAAATATCTACTGCTGTTTACAACAACAACAACAACAACAACAACAACACAACGTATGTTTTTTCCCATAGGAGCCCGCCTCAAACCAGCTGTGTATTTTGGACGAGTTTGAACTGGGACAAAGTGAGATGTTCCCCAGCATACAGGATGCTCCCAGCTTAGAAGTATGTATCTTCCTATGTACACAAATCCTAATTGGATAGCCATTAAAGGCCATAGCTGCCACTTTAGGATTTTGAATATTACAATCTAATATCAAAGTAGGACTGATGCGTCATCTGTGTTTCAAAAGTTGTATTTCTCTTTTAAACCTTATGCTTCTCCTGTATCTCTCAGCAGTGTGTGTTGGGCCGACATCTGAGGGAGAGTCCGGGGGAAAAAGTGAAGCTGCAGCAAGCTTCCCGCTCCTTGCTTCAGGGGATAACTCGCCTCCTGGAACTGGGTGAAGAATGCATAACAGGAGGGCAGAGGGGCCACGTTCACAACCGCAGCCAACTTCAAGCGCCCCTCTGCAGAGACAAGGTACCTCATCGCGCTTTGAGAAACTTCTAAAAACTTGGGCACTTTCCCAAGAGGCCCTTTGATGGTTCTCAAAGAGACAGACAGTGTAAAACAACTCATTATAGACTTTTAAAAACACACATTCAGACCTCAGTCCCACTCTGCTTTCCCACCTCTTCGTTCGTTTTGTATCAGATATTCTGTGCGATTATTTCACTTCTGTCATTAATCTGCTCTCTCGGTGATCCAGAAGCTCCTGCGAGTCCTCAGGTCTCAGTTGGCCTTCGTGCAGCATCTCTTCCAACGTGAGCCAGGAGCGCTCCGGTGTCAGGAGGACGAGCGGGTCCAGCTGGTAGTCAGAGCCACAGCTTTGCAGCATCAGGCTCTGGAACAGGAAGTGGCCTCTCAAAGGAGGACCCAGGTCTGTAGTGAACATCTGCTGAGGCTATATGAGTTCATACATAAACAAACGCACATTTTCTTTTGGAACCAATGGAAAAGTGTCTTGTGTTTGTGCTCACAAATCAAATGTTAAAGTTATTGTGTGGCTTTGTGGTTGGACCTGCTGCAGGAGTGGACCCGGTGGGAGGATAATTGTCGCGGACTGGGCGAGCTGCTGGATGATGTCGACGTTTTTATCAGCAGTGGGGAACCAGAGGGAGACGACGAGAGGTTAGCACAGCAGAGACAAGAGGCCTGCCAGGTAAGCCCTGTCATTCTGCTCACTGATGCATTTAGTTTGTTGTCTCATCACATTGTCTCTCTCTCTTTTCTTTATTATTGAGTCAGCCTGTAGAGAACATGACAGAACTAATGCATGTATGGTTTAATTGAATGGTGAGAGAAGGAAGCAGAGTGAGGGCAAGGGAGGACATTTTTCCAAATTGGATAAAACAAGAGTTTAACTGACTTAAAATGTAACTTGTCGCTATTAAGTATTTTGTGTTGATACAGTTTCAGCTATATATGAGTTTATTTTGAGCATTTTTGTCAAAAGATCTCCTTTAAACAAGTCTTTGAGTTTTTGATTTTGAGCAACTGATACTTCTAAAGTTTACTGGGAAAGCTTGGGTACTCTTAACTTAAACAAAATATTAAAAAGAAGCTAAACTATAGTATCACTAGAAACATAAGCTTTAACCATTCGAATAAAAATCACATCAAACACAAGCATTGCTTCAACGTTAACTAAAATGCCAGTAACCAGTTTTTGTGTGAAACTCTTAGCATGGGTTTATTTCTTGAAAGAATACAAATAATAACAATGTGATTTTTCTTTGTTTTGTCTTCTTTTCACGACTCATGCTCCACTCACACCCAATGTTCTCTACTTAACATCACAGTCAGTCTGTTTCTTCAAATGTCAGCACAGAATTGGCTTCTCAAAAGAATCGTTTGATCTAAACTCAACCTAAGCACTCTTCTTTCTTCTCTCTATAGCAAACCCTGGTCCAGCTGGAAGAGAGCAGAGCTGTGTTGGGGCTGATCCTGGATCAGGGGAAGCGGCTGCAGACCGAGCCACAGTTTGCTGCCTCAGTTTGTCAGGCAGGAGGCGCTCTGGAGCTGCGATGGCAGAGCGCCTGCAGGCGGACAGAGCAGGAGAGAAGACGCTGCACAGACATCCAGGACAGCTGGGCCAGGTGAGACAGAAAAGTACCAGCTTCAAAAAGACGTATTGTTGGCATCTCTACGGTAGAATATTTGTATGATCTGGAACAACCACGTCAGTGATTTTATTTTATAGATACTCAATAACAAATGTTGTTTAGTTTTGGGTTTTGCAATGTTGAGATGTACTGAGACTTAAATTGATTTCTATGCATGTCAAAATATAAAACAGAATACATGTGTACGTTATGTATGACCTTGAAACCGTATGTAAGATGAGAAAATAACTGAAATTGTCCTTAAAGTATATTTCTACAAAAATGAGACATCCTGTAAGAATTGGAATCTCAATAATCTTTTTTGTATTCGTTCCTTTTTTCTTTCTCTTAAAGGTGGGGTAGGTAAGTTTCAGAAACCGGCTCGAGATACACTTTTTGTTATATTCCATGGAATGCTCTTAACATCCCGATAGCAATGAATATCTGAAGTGCTGGATCACTGGATTGCCGCCCTGTCTGTCAGCCTTCCATCTCGTGCCCTCATTGGGCGTGCCGTCATTGGGCGTGCCGTCATTGGGCGTGCATTGCAGCAGTACTTCAATGACTCGCCAGCAACAGGCGGCCACTTTCACCATGGCAGAGTTAGGTTCAACATCGTCTACTGGTCGCAAAAGAAAAAATGTAACGGAGCAAATTAAGAACAAAAAGAAAGTGGAAACTAGGAGAAGTCAAACCAGAGTCGATATCGGAGTTGCTTTGGCTGTGTAGTATTGCTAACCTAGATGTGTTTAGCTTTGCCTGATATGTAACGTTACTGTAGCCTGCTCTCGCGGAGGAGGTGCTCTGTAAGGAAGTCTGAAGGAAGGGGCGGATTCTTTTTGGCGGTGTACTTTCAAATGTTAGTGCACTCGAGCCGGTTTCTGAAACTTACCTACCCTACCTTTAAGGAAATGGTAAAGCTGCGGTAGAAAGTGTCTATGGGAGGCGTTTGAGACAAAGTCTTTAGCAGTTAGGCCTGTTTTGAGAAGGGACATGCTAACATTCCAATCCTATTAAATTAAATGAAATGAAATGAAATGTGTACTCATCTACAGACTTATGACAACGTTTTGGGGCTACTCCTGCATTAGGTTTTAGATAATTAAAAGAGACATTTCTTGGAAAGTTGAGTGAAACACACACTTTGTTCCCACACAAAATGTGCCACCTGAACAACAGACATGGGGGTTGAATTATTATTATTATTATTATTATTATTATTATTATCTAGCGAACATCCTCGACTTTCCAACCCCTACAGCCTTTGAATCAGTATTGGAGCCATGGCCAATCCATCCTCTTTGTTAAGGAGCCCTCTTGTTCTGCCCCACTGGCTGAGCTGTCTTTCTCTCATCCTCCCCCTCAGATTCCAGACTGACTTTGCTGCGGTCAGTGAATGGCTGCTCGGTGCCAACAAACACCAGAAGACCTGGTCCAACCTGGCCGACACCTCAGACCTGAGCCGGGAGTGTGTTCACAACAATCTCATCAAGCTCCTGGTAAGGCTTCCTTACATTTGATATGATAAACAAAGAATAACCCTGGTCAACCTTTTAAGGTCCAAGTTCAAGGTTCAAGGCTTTTATTGTCCTGCGTGCATAGCTACAGTGTAGTTATGACAATGGAAATCTTAGGTCACAGGCTCCTCCAACAGTGCAACACAATAACACAGATAACATAGTGCAAGTAAATCAAATCAAATAGAATAGAATATAAATTGTGCAGAATAGTCTATGTACAAGTAATTGGAATATTGATATATATAAGTTGCAAACAGATGAATTTTATGGATGTTCTTTCAAAAGTTCAGGTTTAACAGTCTTAAGTCCTAAGAACCTCAGTTCCTTTTGAACACGTTACTTTCTTTAAACAGCACCAAATTGCAGGTGAAACATAGGAAAGTGGTACAAAAAAATCAATATTAAAAATGGGGTTATGTCTATAGCATTGATATTTATACCTGGCTGCTAAATCAATCAATATATATGCCGTTAATAACTGTAATTTATACCTGGCTGCTAAACCCTTGTTACTGTTACAAGGTGTGTATCTTGTATTTTGTAAATTGTGTAACTTGCTGCTGTTAAGTACCGTCAAACTATGTGCAATATATACTTTATATACATATGCCATCATTAATAACTGTAATATATACCGGGCTGCTAAATCCTAAGAACTGCTACAGGATTTGATTTGTAGATTTGATTTGTTTTTGAAAATTATGTAATTTTTTTAGTTTTTATCTTTTTTTAGCATATTGTTTATTATATTATAACTTATTTAAGATATGCAACACTAAGCTGTCTGTGGCTCTTTCCTGCTGTAACGCTGCAAATGTCCCCTCTGTGGGACTAATAAAGGTATTCTGATTCTGAACTATAAACTCTCTTTTTAAATAAAACAACCACCCAAATCTGTCTCCGTAAGCATGCGCACGTAGTTTCTGATTCAAACACACACAGCAGTCCAAAATGCATCATCCTCACATGATAGACTTCTGACACTGTTTCGCTGACACCCAGGACTTCTCCATGGAGATTGAAGCCGTGTCGGTGCAGAGGGCATCAGCAGCCAGGAGAGCCAATCAGCTGCTCCACCTGAGGGAGGCCGACTGCCCCGGGCTGAGGGCCCAGCTCACACAGCTAGAGGGAAGCTGGAGCCAGCTGACCTCTGACCTCTCCAAGATACAAGACCGGCTGCAGCAGGTACAGGACACAAACATAGTTTTCAACTTGGAGACACTAAGAGTTGCACTGTGTGATTCAAAGTTACTGCTGAATAATTTCCTTTAAAAAACGAGGCCTTGGTCATGATGACTTTATACCAGGGGCATCGGGTGTCTTATTAACTTAACATGACTTTTTTTCACTTAAATTTACCGGCCCTATTTTCATTGAAGTGCTGTTGGTTTTCAGAAATAATTAGGCATGGAGAAATCCTCTCCAGTGAAGGGGAGTATGAAGCCTGTTTAAATCATTTTGGGGTTAAAGGAGGACAGAGAATTTTGGGAGGACTTAAAGAAAGAGTTGAAGGACTTAATCCCCGCTATTTATCACCAGTGAATGGAACCAGATTTTTTATTTCACAACCATTTTGGCACCAGTCCTGCCAAATGTGTCTTGTAGGATGTTTAATTTAATGTCTTACACTTTTGAAATCCCCCTGGAAGAGGAAGAAAATATGTTATCTACAACAGATGGATTTGAACATCAAGATGTCACAAAACAGATTACAGATTGAAATGGAACCGTTTTTGCTGTATAACTAACTACCTAATTAAAAATGTTCAACTATTGATGTATTTAAGTAATACATTCTCTGCTGTCTGGGGTGTTTTAGCGTCTGCTGGCAGCATGGCCGCCGGTGGAGCTGCTCTCTGACCTGGACGACCGGCTGAAGAAGCTTCAGGCTCAGACGCACCAGGAGAGAGAAACCGTCGCCAAGGCCGAAGACGCTGCTCAGATCACAAAAATCCTGCAACACTACCGGGTAATAATATCTCCTCTGTCCCACTTTGACTTTTTTCTGAGTAGCTCGTCAAGAGCATGTCATTTGAAGAGATACTTCAACGTCAGTGTTTTACAGAAAATCTGCAATCTACCAATTTTGGATACATTTGCTTGACATTCGGTCAATTAGCGTCTCAAAAAAACGATTTGTTCAACCATAAAGTGAAATATATTGGGAACTAATAAAGTTTTGTTTTTCAAATTCTATTCTGCAGTTACTTTATGTCGGGTAATAATATCTCCATTTTTGGATACATTTGCTTGACATTCAGTCAATTAGCGTCTCAAAATAACATATGTTTGTGAAATATATTGGGAATTAATAAAGGTTTGTTTTTTAAAATTCTATTCTGCTGTTACTTTATGTCAACAAAATAAATCGACCAACCATATTCATTCATTAAAGCTGGATTTCTACAAAAACGAATTATTTGATTGGGCGTAACTCCTAAAATATTGAAATGACTTGTTACAAATGAATTTACTTTGAAAGGCAAAATGAAAACTTAGCACTCAAAGAACATTCAATTAATGAATTCTATTTTAATGTAAGGATGTTTCTGGTAGGACACTAAATGAAAGACCGCTTTGAGAGGAGGATGATACATACTGATATTTCACACAATGCAAAATGAGAGAAAACTAGCAACCTCCTGTTTTTCCTTCTTGTTTGTATTGATTTGTATCCGTGTGATGTTCTGTCTCAGGAGTTAAAGGCAGGCTTGTTGAACGGGCAGCTCCTTCTGGACTTCCTGTGCCAGTCGGGCCCTCCGGTGCTGGGAGTGGACGTCCGGGCTCTCCGCTCCGAACGCAAGATGTATGCAGAGAAACTCGGCGCCCTCAGACTGCAGTGGCTGCTCCTTCAGAGAGAGCTGGAGAGCCAGGTCTGTCCTTCAGATATCAAACCAGTAGAAACTGGAATCAAACGATCATACTGCTCTTTAGCTCCGGTGCGTCTCACTCTTTAACAACGCAACAAGAACGTTGTTACAGTAGCCATGAACTCGCATGTATTTTTACTGCCCCCCCCCCCCCCTCAAATAGAATCAAATTCTGTGGGAAACACTGCATAGTTTTATACATTTGGTGAACAGTTGATCGGCTATTATGTGAAATGCTTTGAAGGAGAGTTAATCTTTCAAACAAATGGGGCTCAGATCTGGACTAAGATGTATTTTTCCAGCGACAAAGCCAATGAAAAGTTCTTTGTTATTAAAAAAAACGACTTTATTCTGTCGTCACATATTAGGCTAATGGTTTATAAAACCACTGGAGTCCATGAATCAAACCTTGAACTTAACTCAATTGAGGCCAACAACAAAAAAGCTTTTACTGTTTGGCTCTCTGAGGCGACATAATCTTTTATGTATGACTTTTATTCCTCGACATGAATCAATCTGTTTGGCTTTGCCCCCCTCTTCAGATTGTTGAAGCTGAACAGATGCATCACACTTGTGCAGACAGAGAGAAGCGTCTGCAGCGTCTTCACGGCTGGGTAGAACAGCAGGAAAAAACGCTGAATCGGTGGAAACAGCCCACCAGTCTGACTCTGGCTCGTGAGGCTCTGCTGAAGTGGGAGGTAAAGTACCAGGATGTGAGCAGGTGTGTGTTTGAACTGTCTGTCCTGATACTGTCCTCTGATATCAGACTGCACCTGTTATACTTCCAGGCTGCTGTGAGCAAAGTGAAGGAGGTGGCTGCAGCTTTGCAGGAGTTGAAAGCTACACGAGTCCACGTTGAAAAAGGAGAGGATCACCCGTGTGATATCTCCTTCTCTGACCGGACGGAGAGGGCTCGTCAAGCGTGTGCAGAGCTTAATCAACAGGTACAAAGCAATCTGTTACGGCGGTGACTAGGGTTGCAAAATTCTGTGAATTTTGAAAATTGAAGGCTGACTCTTCATAGGGAACTTAAATATAGTTGGGGAAAGTATATTTTAGCATAATCTTGACTAAAACAAACACATGCCATTCAAGTACACTTGAATATCACATGCACATAGCACACTGCTCACTGCATGGCTATTGAGACCACACCCCTACAGGCACTGTGCATTCCTCCATCACATGCACAGATGATTTCGAGAAGACTGGATCACACTTTGGGACTTTTTGGAGGGAGAAGGGCTCTTTTCATTTAACATGATGAGTGGGGTTGGGGGGGATGAGTAATATTTAACTCAACATTCCTGTTTTCGTTCTTCAATGAAACAAATAATTGTTCAATAAAATAATTAAAAAATTGTTCTGTTCTACTTCTAAAGTAGAAAAATCTGTTGAAATGTCATGTTTTTTGTTTAATTTTGCATCGAATATTTCCAAAGTTCCCCAGCTTAACTTCCCATGGAAACTTTCCGGAAACGTTCCGCCCCTTTGCAACCCTAACGGTGACACAGATTGAAGATTTATTGTCAAGAGAAAGCAGTTAAATGTATTTACCGAGTGATTTAAACTGCATTTTCAGTCAAATATAATATTAAACATTAGGCGGAAAAAGCATAAATCAACTAAATAAAAGACTTGCTGAAACTAACTTGTTGGTTTCCACGTTTCATAGTTTGTTTGGAAAAATTGACACAATGTAGTATGCAGTTTGAATAGGAAATTAACGTTTTCGATACATACAGCTACAATCTGAAAATATGCAAAATTATCTCAAATGAATTATCAATGCAACAACAGAAAGTGATTTACTAAAATGAATTACCACCAACCCTACCTAACTTTCCTATTGAAGACGAGTCCTAAAACTAACCAATGATTTTAGCAAAATTATCATTTTGACCACCATAGCTGTGGAATATCAGTTAAAGAGCCAGAGCCAATGATCTAGCCGGGATACCAGGATGATTTTTTACCAATATTCTTACATTTTTATATTTAGGCAGAACAGTGCTATTTTTTTTACCCTGGTCTTTAAAAACGTAAAATATAGTTTTCAGCTCTGAAGGATGCTTAATCGCCAAACATCATCCTGTCTTCCTCTGTGTTTCTCTGCAGATGGAGGCTCTGCGGCCGGCCGTACAGCAGAGTGTGGAGCAGTGGAGTTGCTTTGAGAGCGATCTGAGGGAGGTTTCTCTGCAGACCACCAGGGGGCGCTGTGCTCTGCAGCATCAGCCTCTCTTCTCACTGAAGCAGGCAGAGGGACACGTGGACTTCCTCCAGGTGAAGAAGCACTGTCAATCATATGTCACACATGTTCCCATAAAAGCTTTACAACTGCCAGAAGAAATCACATTTTATTGGAACAATCGTGACGTTTATTCTGGTAATTGTTGCAGCAGTGCCTTCAAGCAAAGTTTAAAAGGCTTGATGGATTTAAGCTATAATTTAGTAATCGGCAGAAGGAAAAAAAATTGTCAGCCAGTTGTAACTGTACGAAGTAAAAAGCCTCTCCTGAGAGCTTTGACAGGTTCAGTTAAGTGGACGTCAAGCTCACACTACCAGTCACTTCGATTTTGTACCTGAATGTAGCTGTTAAATAAAAATGTTCATTCACAGCAACTCCAGGAGAAGGCCGGAAAAGGAGAAGAGCTTTGGGCAACTGTGGACAAATCCTATCAAATGCTTGTGATGACTCTTCATCCTGGAACAACACAGGCGCTGGATGATCAAATGAGAGGAGAGCAAAAACGGTCAGTGGCTTGAAAATAAGAAAAACAGATATCTGTGTATCAAACTTAAAGACGAATAAAGTTGGAAAATCTCTTGCTTTGTCGATTCAGATAATATTCTTTGTAATAATAGGCAAAATGATAATGCATCGTCACATTGCTGAAAAGAGGGCTGTAGAAAATATAAATATGTTTTCATGTATGCATAATATCTATTAACTATATTATAAGTGCCTTCAAATGTGATCTATGTTACGAGCAGTCAGAGGGACTCAAGCTGCTAGCATGTCCTCATATTGAGCTTTTTTGCTAATGTCAATAAAACCATGTATCAGCAGCCAATCAGACACGTATAGCCTTATTGTATGCAAATAAACATCTTAGAGTTCTGGAGTTCTGGTGTATTGTGTTCAACTCAGCATGATAGAGTTCAGGGGCCTCATTTATAAAGGGATATACGCTCAAAAAATGGCGGACGGCAGTTTCTACGCAATGTTTGCGATTTATAGCACAAAAACGGGAGAGACGAGAAACTGCGACACCGTTTCTTTGACTATTTATAGGCAAACATGGGCGTTACGTGAAGCCCGCAAAAGCTGCACCGCATTTCGAGTCGGTTGTGATTTATAAAGGGAAACCGGCGTAGGAAAGGCCGTACGCACTTTCCTCACCGGTACTCAATGTTTGGTGAATCGGAAAGTGGCGGAAAATGTATGGACCTATTTTTCGGATTTCTAGTACGTAAGCAACATACATGAGGCCCCTGGTGTGTTGTGTTCAGGTGGAGCGCCGTGGTGCAGGAGTTGGAGGATGAACACATGAAGACTGCAGAGACTCTCTCCCTCTGGCAGGAGTTCACTCTCCTCTCTGATCGCTGCTCCTCTCAGCGGCAAACACTGCAGCTTCAGTGGGAGGAGGTAAGGAGATCTCCACCTCAGCAGGACACTCAGACAACGCTTCAGTCACTGGAGGTGAGTTTAAAGCTGCAATATTTCATTTCAGTTTTATTTGTTACGTTCGTGGTATGCACAACTTAATGTATAATCATTATTTACAAGACATGTCTCTATAACCACACCATACCCGACAAGGAGCAGGGAGAAGAACATTATCTGATATGACCGGCCCCTTTCTCAAAATCATTTAATAAATAGAAATAAATGGTCTGTCCTTCATATTTTCTTATTCACAGCCAGTTCATTCAACAGTAAGAGCAACACAGTTTCTTTCACAACAAAATGAAGATGATCAAAGTGTTAGTAGGATGTGCACTTCCATGTTAGCAACACTTACTTGTTTATTTAGGACTCACACATATTTAAAGGTCCCACGTCATGGCCATTTCTACTGATCATAATTCCATTGTTGAGGTCTACTAAAATAAATGTATATTATGCAATTTTCCAAACTTACATTGGTTTCTCATACAGCATCTCTGTATAGTATGTGTATTCACTCTCTGTCCTAAACGGCTTGTTGGAGCTCCTGCCCCCCCCTCCTCCCTGTGAGACCAGTGGCCGTCTGCGAGACAGCGAGACACAGCGAAACCCAGCCCGAAACAAACACACACGCCCGCAGCCTGGCTGGGAGTTTGTGTACGCAGCAGCGAGCCTCGCAACGTCTGCCGTGTGTGTGTGTGTGTGTGTGTGTGTGTGTATGTGTGTGTGTGTGTGTGAGAGAGAGAGAGAGAGAGAGAGAGAGAGAGAGAGAGAGAGAGAGAGAGAGAGAGAGAGAGAGAGAGAGAGAGAGAGAGAGAGAGAGAGAGAGAGAGAGAGAGAGAGAGAGAGAGAGAGAGAGAGGAAGTCAGCAGATTGGTCCAAACGTAACAGCTCCGCGGACGTAACGTAACGGCTCCGCAGATTGGTCCATTTGGAGCCTTTACGTTACGTTATGTCACTATTCCCGTAATACGTCACTATACCCAAGACGTAAACAATGGAAAAAGAGAAATGTCCAACGAGGCGTTCTGGGGCAGCATAGACAGGTATTTTCTGTGTTAGAGTTTTACTCCCTACAGAGTGTACTTTGAGGGTTTGTGACTCTGCAGACCGTTTACATGCAGAAAAACCTTCATAACACACAAGGGGACGGGTGATAACCTGAAAAGCATGACATGGGACCTTTAAGATTTTAAGTAGTTGAATTACAACTAATTTCAGTCATATAGAGCAAAAAAATGATTTGATTATTATTATAATTATTTATTAAATTACTTTTTTGTATACAGATATGAACTCTGATCGACCTTCACATTGTCATTTCATGTTTTTCTCCCACTCATAGAAAGAAACAAACACGATGCACTTTGACCTGTATTGTCCACCTACTGCATTACATGTTGTTTTGTACATTTTCCCAAAAATAATACAAGCTTCAGAGTTTCCATTCATGTCATTTTCCATTTTCTACCCCACTTCAAAATTACTCTCAAGGTGAAGCATTTGAACCATTTGAGGAAAATTCGATTTAATCAGATTTTTCAAGAGGATAAAAAGCTCGACGATGTTTTTTTTTAAAGATTCATTGATAAACATATTTGGAGAGATGATGGCAGGAAGAACATTTTGAGCACAGTAAATAAACATATGGTTTAAAAAGCAAAGCTCATCTTATAGATCCTTCATCGAACAGGTCGTTTCTTTCTCACTCTAACATCAGAAGTTGCGAGATGCTGCTGAGGATTTGCAAAGCAGTGTGGGAGATGTGCTTGCTGCTTCCAAGCCTCTGATTGGACGTCTGGAGCCTCTGGCCGCACATTTGATCCAATCAGAGACCAGACTGTTGTCACGTGACGTCGTGCTGCTGAGCCAGGCAATGTCAGGAAAGAAGAAAAGTCTTCAGGTGAGGAAGACCGCATAAATATCATATCATATTAAAAACTATCTATAATCTTGACATTAAAATCACCAAATGTCCAACTGTTGATGTTCAAACAGACACATGAGTTTAATATTACCAATATCACACCTCTCTCTTGTGTGCAGGATGATTTGGACCAAAGGGAACTTTTTCGTAATCGCCTGGAGGCCATTGAGAAGCAGACACAGAACACACAACAGAAACTCAAGACAAGCTTTAAAGACCCGGATTCTGTGAAGGTCGGTCACAATCCCTATTGTTTTCCATTATTTGTCTTTCTCACGTACATAAATTCATTAAAAACCTCAACTCTAAAGCAGATGTTTTTTAAACACCAACGAGTGGTAAGCCTCATCTACATTATACATCATACCTAATTCAAATCTTAACATACAGACATGGTAAACATATATGTAGATTCAGCGTAACTTAGCAAGCATACAGTGTCTTTATCTCTGATGAGCTTCCAATGCCTACAAATCCATTTAGATATCATAGAAAAAGAGATTTAAGTTTTCTTTCAAATTAAAGTAATGTAGTGGTTTGTATGGTTACTTAGCAAACAGTTAATATGGCGTGATTTCATTAGTGCCAAACAGTTAGGGTTATAGAAATGCGGCTCAAGTGTTAGCCCACAGATAACTAATTGACTCTATGGTCAAATTGTACCAACTGTTTACATTCCCCAAAAAACACATTCTGGGAGCTGTAGTTCCTAAACATAAAAGATTAGTAGGAGTAAAAAGATCCATCGATTTCACATTTTCACTTAGTGTGCCGTTCTCTCATTTTGTTTGGAGGGTGCCCGCAGAGAATTGATTTTGTGTTCTTTTGTTATTTGTATTTCTCGGATGTGCAGCAGGTTCTCCTGGAGCTCAGAGATGTGTTTCCATTACTGGTTGACATCAGGGAGATGAGTGTTTACCTGAGCCTCAGCGACCAGGAGAGGCAGAGAGTGCACACGCTCAGCAGGCTCTGGGCTGAAAGCATGACTCACGCATCGCACAGGAACAGGTGAGGACATTCAGCTCCAAATGGTGCACTGAAGAAAATGCATTAGGTGTTGATATTAATGCGTGTTTTTTCAAAGACAAAAAAAAATGTCTTTGTAGGAGCCCTTGAAGTGATTTAAGTGATTCTGGCCTCGTGCTGGCATTTGAAAAATCATCTGTAGTTTAACAAGATGTTACTGAACACTGAATGTGTCCATTTCAAAAAGGAGCTTCCGGTCCATTTGTCCTTTCATTTGTACCTTTCCCCCCCTAGTGAGCTGCAGGCCGTGTGTCAGCGTTCCCAGAGCTTTCAGGAGAAGTGTAAGAACCTGACGTCCCTCAAGAAAAAGCTTGAGGATGAATCACTGTCGAAAGAAACCCAACGTTTCTCCAGCCTCCAAGAAATGCTCACTGTTCATCAGGTACAATTCCCTTTTCAGATTCTCTACATTTCTTTCATTCAGAGATAATAATTAGAATAGTATCAGACCAACTGGGACTCATTTCTTTCTTGTTTTAGGTCAAACATTCAGCCAAAACTCAGTACGCTGACTATAGAAGCCCAAACCTTTGTCTAATATGTTACTGTGAGTTTGGCAGAACATTAGAAAGCTTGAGTCGCATTTCTTCTAAATAGTGAATCTTATTCTGAGGCATAACGTTTGTCTTAATGACTCTAAAATAATGTAAATGTCTTCAGCTTTTGTTTTATTGTCTGTCTTAGTAAATTAAATAGTCAAATTCACTTTACACCTGTTGTCTCTTTCCCACAGACGCTTGAAGCAGAAACAACGATTGGACACCAGCTGCTGCAGGCTCTCCTCTGTGATGCTGTCGAGTCCATGGAAAAAGAAACAGGACAGAAAAGGTATATAAAGGAACAGTCTTTGAAGATTTGAAAAGGCAGTTGTAATACAAAACAATATCTGGTAAACCTAACCAGGCTTAATGAGAGTAATCTTCCTCCTCTCCATAACTTCACCAGTGCCTCTTTTAAAGGTGGGGTAGGTCATTTTGGAGAAACCAGCTCGAGTGCGCTAGAATTTGAAAATACACATCCGGAACAAATCTTCCACTTCCTTACAGAGCCCCTCCTCCAACACACACAACGCGCACATGACCAATGAGGGCACGAGATAAGTTTGTGCACAGATGGAAGGCTGACAGGCAGGTAGGCCATCCAGTTATTTTAGCCGGGCCGGCTCAGATGATTGGTCGTGCTTTTTACAGCGCCACGGCTTCCATTGGTGATATTTTTTAAAATGTATTTATTGTCAAAGCACTTCAGATATTCATTGCTATCAGGATGTTAAGAGCATTCCATGGAATATAACAAAAAGTTTATCTCGACCCGGTTTCTCAAACTTACCTACCCCACCTTTAAGGACTATAATGAGGTTTAGACGTTTCACAAATGATCACAGCATTCCTCAGCTTCAGGACTGCGCTTAGTTCAGCAAACTCCTCAGTGTGGTTAGTTGGTCTGGTTCATAAGAACAGTAGGTTTTTTTTACTCCATTTTGGCACCAAAATAGCATCCCTGTAGCTTTTAATTGTCAGTTCTGATTTCTTCCTCCTTCACTCCCTCTTTTTGTCATCAAGGGTTCAAGGTTTATCTTACTCTGAATTTAGATAAGAGCCACACGTTTGAAGTACAACAACCAATCAATAGGGCGATAACAAGCATGTGACCATAAGGGTTTAAGATTGTAATACAGGGGAGCTTAAACTGACATCCAAGCAAGCCATGTGAAAAATGTCAGGCCTAACTGCTTTTGTGGGTTGATGAAATGTTTTACTGCTTAGAACTTGGCAGTAATCTGAGTCCTGAGGACGTGTTGAAATGTAGTCTTGTATTCTTCACAGATCCTGTCACATAGAAACGTAATTCGATTTGAAGTTTTCTGGTTTCATTCCTTTCTTTGCTTTCAAGAATCACACACACACGCTGCTGAGGCTGAACATCATGCAGGTGTTTCCTCCCGGGAACACTTGGATATCTCTTTCCCCGAAGCATCCTTAAATCCTTTTTTACAGTCTTTGGAAAAGCGTAGAAAACTCTTAAATCTTTTTTTTCAAAAGAATGTTTTTTCTCTGTCCCCTGCTGGGAATGCTACTTTAGGCTGTAAGTCTTACAATTCTGCTGATTTCGTGTTGATCTGCAATCGCCTGTGAAGGGACTGTGACGAACGCAAGGGCTCTGTATCAAAGAAGCAGTATGTGGGATTTAGTTCGAACAAGGGCTAGGTTTTATGGCCAACGTCTATGTCTCCACATCTCAATCCTAATAGTGGCGGAGAACTAATACCACCAGACACAGAGACGGCTTCATCCCGCAGGCAATAAGACTGTTAAACAACTGCTGAAACAATTTCATAACATTCATCTACTACTCACTAATTATCTATCTATTATTTAATATATCATTCCAATAACTTGTATATAGACTCGTATTGCACTTTTCCACTTTTTTTCTTTTGTATTACTTTTAATATAATATACTTTAATATTGTCTGCTTATCTGTATTATTGTGTTGCATTGTTGGAGAAGCCTGTGACCTAAGATTTTCAACGACATAATTACTCTGTAGCTATGTTAGTTTGACAATAAAGAACCTTGAACTACGGTTATATAATGTCAGGTCCTTTAGAGCCAGTATTTGATTTGTCCTCTGTGAGCTACTGTAGAATCATGACGGTGTGGAAAGGGCTTATTTAAAGCTAATGAAAACACATTGATTCTTAGTTTGAGGTGATCAAATCCTCTACAATGAACCTTTAACCTAATTATTCCAATTATTATTATGACATGTTAGTTGTTAGACGCTTTTACTTACATACTAAATACTGTGGACAATCACCATCGGAGCAATTTGGGGTGAAGTGTCTTGCCCAGGGACACAACGACATGCTAACTGCAGTGGGGTTTGAACCCTTGATCCGAACACCAACGCACAACCAACTGCGCCACACGCCTCCCGTGAATGGTTCCATATTGAATGGAGCACCTATGCTAACAGATGTCTCCTGAATACAACAGTGTTATCTCTAGTATTGTCTCTTCACAGATCTCAACTCATGGCTCAGGTGACCTGTGTGAGGCAGAGCTGGCTACAGTCCGTGGCTAAGGCTGGAGAGCGCAGGTCCTTTATAAAAGAACAACTGGGCGAGTGGAGAGTTTACCGTCGTGGCTCCAAACTTTTGTGGAAGCTTCTGAGAGACGTTGGCCCGTTACTGCCCCCTGCTGGACCCGCTGTGTGTTCGCTGCAGCAGCTACGGAGCTGCGCCGACGATTACCAGGTTAGCATGAATGGATACCAGTAAGAGACGAGTGTAGTAAGTGTTTATGAACAAAACATATAAAATAGTCAAAATCTGTGTCAAATATTATATTTTGTTATTATTTGTTTGTCAGAATCAGAATACCTTTATTAGTCCCACAGAGGGGACATTCACATTGTTACAGCAGAAAAGGGCCAAAGAAGAAATGTTACCTACGAAGCATGCATAACAAAGTATTAAAGATACAAAAATGATAATACATTATTTTTTACAGTTTACAAAATACACATCCTGTAACAGTTCTGAGGATTTAGCAGCCAGGTGTATATAAAAGGCATATTGCACATAGTTGGTTGGTATTTAACAACAACGGGTGTTCTTTGTAATTATTTTTTCTCTTTGTACATACAGTCAGTTCAGACCATTGTCTCATTTGTATGCATATATTTAGCTTTCCACTTCTAAATGACAAACATTACTTATGCATTGTTGAAACGCAATAACAAGATTTTTGATCAGAAATATCATATTTTCCTTGCTGAAGAATAAACAGTGTCTCTCCCCACATCTTTCCAAGTGTGTTGAAGACGCTCTGGCTCTGCACTCCACCGTGTGCTCCCGGACGCTTGAGGCTGGCAGACGTTTGTGTGAAACCACGACAGAGAGTGAGTGTCAGGCCCTGCAGGACGCCTGGGATCGAACCGGCACTCTGCTGGAGAGCAGGGGGGGCCTGGTCCGCACAACGCTCCAGGTAACATTTAATATCAACACTCTTTTAGATTCAAGATTCGAGGCTTTTATTGTCATGTGTGCATAGCTACAGTGTAGGCATGACAATGGACCTCTTAGGTGCAACACAATAACATAGATAATAGTGCAAGTAAATACAATAAAATAGAATATAGTAGAAATAGTGCAGCAGAATAGTCTATATACAAGTAATTGGAATATTGATATATGTAAGTTGCAAACAGATGAATTATATTGAATTTTCATGTTTTATTTTTTATTATTTATCTTCATATTTAGCATTTAAATCTATTATTTTATCATTGCACATTTGTAAGAACATTTTAATGTCATATTTTAGAAATTTTATAGACAACTAAATAAGCACCCAAAGATTATCTAAAATATTAAGCTTTTCGAAAAAAAATGCAAAAATTAAACACTTATCCCACTAATATACCTTTCTATGAATTTAACTAAATTATAAAATAATAGGATACAAACTGTTCAGTCAACGCATAAAAACGCTGCTGAAGGTTAATCCAATGTGTCTGTGTCACTTTGAAATGATTACTGATAATCCATCGTAACATTTATGTCAATAACGGGGTTTTCATATAAAGCTGCTACGAGACTATTTCCGGTTCCGGGGCATTCTGGCTGCGCATCACTCATTCACCAATAGGTAATGTTTAGGTGGATTTAGGAACTTCCCCTTGATTCTATTGGCTCTAACGGTTAGAAAGAGGTGTCAATCATCAAAATCGAACAAGGGGGCCAGAGATATGGAAAATGCACCCAAATGAACCCAGAGGTGTTTTCTTTTTGCTAAATCTCTCTAAAAAGGTGAAATGTCACTTGTTTTGCATCAATCTTGATACAGGGTACTTCTTATATGTTATAGTTTGGATTCCTAAAGCTTTTAGTCTCCGATCCCATCATTCAAGGGCGGTTTTCACTATAAGTCATGGGTTTTATTTTGGAGGGAAACTATAATTTAATTTTTTTTACTATGTTCAATCTGAATTTACTTTAAAATAAAAAAAGATCTTTATTGATTCTGACTTTTCTACCTCCAACTCACAGATGTATCATTGCTTTGAGAAAAAAGATTATTAATGTACCCCTTTTAGAAGTGAAGATATGGTCATTTGCTCTGGAAATGTCATTTTCGAGCCTGAGGCCTGAAAAACAGGCTCAGGGCAATTTATTTCTTAAAATGTCGATAGAATAAACTACCTATTCTAAGTTAACTCACTGGCAAATCATAAAAAGGAAATATAAATATGAACACTCATTTGCTGTAGATGCGGTGAGATCCAGCTAGTGGTCTTTGACAGGAAGCAGAATCAAAACTCAAATGGTTGTGTTTTGTGCAGCTTTGGACTGCAGAAATCCAGAAGAAGCGCATGTGTTACAGTATTAACAAGGGAATGTCAGCTTTACAGTACATGACCCATATCCAGGATCTGATCCTACACACACACACACACACACACACACACACACACACACAACCACACACACACACACAACCACACGCAACCTGGTGTGTTGCGCTGGCACCGACCTCATGCTAAGAGGGATCAAAGACAAGCTCAAATCTGTCCATGATCCACATCACTGTCGGTCCCTTTCCTCCCATCACTGTCGGTCCCTTTCCTCCCATCACTGTTGGTCCCTTTCCTCCCATCACTGTACAGTCTTCTCATACACAATCCAATACAAAATTATTCAAATGAAGTCATATATGCTAAGTAGGCAGGCAGACGTATTGAACAAATACTGATTGCTAAATGTCTTAAGTTATGGCCTTTTCGCCTCCGATGTGACTGATCACTGAGCTGTGTTGATTACAGTGTCAGATTGTTTTGGTGTCCGGGGAAAGGAAAGCTCAACAGGATCCTGCCGGGGGAAAGGAAATCCCTCTGAGCAACAAGTCAAAGATCACAGAGAGTAGCTTTGATGCATCAGTGCAAGTATAACTGCAGAGCAACAGATTGACCTCGTCTTCAGACATTATTACACGTAAAATACTCAAATGGATAACGGTTTTTAGGGTGAGAAAGGTGCTGTGGATTTACCACTTGGAGTTTGTGACCATACTTTGGACTTCTGTCACTTAAACAGTTCGGTTAAGGAGTACCGGTCCTCTGAACTTTTGACGTGAATGCTTAAGTTTCACAAAGCATTCTTTCAGCATCAGAAGGATTTTTGTTTGTGGAAATATGTATTTTACAGAACAGAGAAGGCATTGTACTTCTTTATGTCTTTATTAGGATCCCCATTAGCACTAGCATGAGCATTGGCTATTCTTCCTGGGGTCCTCGCACACACAAAACATACATCGACAAAATTAAAAATGTATAATTTCATGCAATTTACAGTGCTGTATGAAGTGAAAACTAAAATGGTCATCCAATTATTACATTATTACATTACATTGCATTTAGCTGACGCTTTTATCCAAATCGACTTACAATAAGCGCATTCGACCAGGAAGATACAACCTTGAAGAAAACAGAATCTTTTTTTTTTTTGATCATTATTCAACCCAACTCATCACTAGATTTCTAGCAGGGCACAGTATTGGTCAAATTGTGAAGTACACATTGCTTCCAACGAACAATTTATGATACCTAAACTAAACCTGTTCAACACCTATGAAGATGTCTTGGGCTTATCTGGGAATTATCGCCATCCTAAGGCCAAACAAAAGTAAATACAAATAAGTGTACATAGTAACATATGCATACATAGCAACAGGCACAGTTCAAATTTACTTTATAATAAATAAATAATTTTTTAGCAACCTTTTGAAATGTACTTGAGAATGTTCCTGAATGATGTGGACCAGTAAAGAGTTCCAGCTGACCATGGCTCTGTACAATACATGACTGTTTTCTGTCCCATATTTGATTTAGATTTGCAATTGTACAATATATATATTTACAATTCTGCCTTTTGCACTATGTACACCTTATTGTTTCACATCACTTTAACGCAAAGGTAACAGATTCAAAGCCATACATGTAGTATGTATTTATAATATGCCATGTAGAGAAGCAGATGAACTCTGCAGTGATTCATGTTTCAAGGTGGTTTTCAAAATGTCCCCTGTATAGGTTTTCACAACAACTTAATTCCAGAGCTTTCTGGTCAAACCATACAGGTTACAAATCGTAACTTGTCATATATTTATAACACCTGTATCTTACATATACACTCTTTGTTCTGCTGTTTATTTAGAAGTGGTCTCAGTGTCAGGAGAGGCTAACGAGCATCACGTCTGAACTGGATGATCTGAACACCACGCTGAAACCGCCGCTGGCTGACGACGAGACACACATTCAGGTAAACACTAAACAACTAGTCTGTGTGAACCCTGAACTCTGGTTCTTCTTATAAAAGAAGTCACCCCACCAGGAAGTCTTTTCAAAGCCACGTTTAAAGACCTTTATCAACCGGGCTCTGAATAAGAACATCAACACTACAGGTTGTCCCTGATATGGAGGTTTGTGGCTCGAGTTCTCTTAGCAAAATTGAAGCTTGTAAGTTGAATGGTTGAGCACTAGCATTATCCAAAAATAAGGTCAAATAATAAATAGTGTTTTGACTGTATTGATCTTTACCAACTGCTGGAGAACAAGTTGTCTGCACAAAACTGCCATAGTTACATTACATGTTATCCAAAGCAACTTACAATAAGTGCATTCGACCAGGAAGACACAGCCTTGAAGAAAACAGAATCATATAAGTACATCAGGTTTCATAGAGCCAAACATTTCAAGTGCTACTCAACTGGCATTAGAGAAGCCAGTCCTTTATTAGTATATAAGTGCTCTGTTAGTAATTCAATCGCTCGAAGTGGAGTTCTCCCAGTTCTTCCTTTTGTCTGAAAACTCTTGGTTGTAACAGAGCAGAAACCCATGTGTCATCTAATGCCTAAATTCATTCTCCGTTCCCACACTTGATTTCGTAAGACAGGCACTTAGGGTGTCTGACAAGTATTCATTGTGTATCCTGATGTAATAATCAACTTGTCATGGTTTCATAAAGAAATACAAACCATTTTAAAATAATGGTTTGTCTTTATTGTTGGAGCTATTCTACTGGCAGTCATTGATCAGTGTGTATGGAATCAAGTTTGCCTCCATACATACATCAGCTGCAAACTGGCCTAAGCTACTCCATCAGTAGCTTCCCCCCCCATCCCACCACGGTGCCTCTGAGTTTACCCCCCTTTCCCTTATTTAATGCCCCCATGCTTTCACTCCCCTCCCCCTTTTACCCCTTCTCCCCTCCCCCTGTCCCGTCCACAGCCCTTTAATCTGGACGGTCAGAGCGAGAAAGAGGTATAGAAGTGTGTGTGCAGCATGTGCATGGCTGTCGGACCGCCTGTCGCAGTGCAGGGAAGTTGAAGTGTGTGTGTGTGTGTGTTATGCAGGAAACAGACTTCTCTCTGCAGCGTTTGACCGGTGGATTTAGAGAAGTGGCCACCATGAAGACGGACCTGACCCAGTACGTCGCGGCCGGCGACTCTGCTCTGCTGGAGCAGCAGCTGGAACAACTCCACGTCCAATGGGAAGAGCTGTGTACCAAGGTGAGAACTGGCCAAAACAGAAATAGAGAGACAGAGAGAGGCCATAAGAGGAAGTAGAGAAAGTGAGAGGGTGCAGGTGGTGAGGATGGACTGAGGGGAAGTGAAGAAGCGAGGGAGGGAAAGTTGCTTCCAGCAGTGTCTTGGCGCTGACCAGCAGCACAAAGCCTCTGCACCACTGGGGCTGAACACACACACGGAAACACACACACACACACACACACACACACACACACACACACACACACACACACACACACACACACACACACACACACACACACACACACACACACACACACACACACACACACACACACACACACACACACACACACACACACACACACACACACACTCATTTGTTTGACAAAAGAGCAACATGTGGCGGTTCATGGACGGAACATTACCACATCTTGTTATCGTGTAACAACTTGCCTACATATGGGCCGAATTAGTTTGTTCTTTTAACATTTATTCTGCAAAAGTGACACAACTTGTTCTTCTCTATTGGGTTCGATGCATGCTGTGTAAAGGATCTGGATTGAGTTGCTTCATAGCTTTGAAATAGTTGACCGGGTTTCAGGATGTAATTAGCTCCTGCTTTGGATTCAGTGTGCTTACAGAACAATCACACTAACTCTCAAGCAGAACGGGCTGTTCATTCTGTAACTGCATTATTGCTGAAAGTAGCTCTACAGTATATTCACAGGCTCAAATTCCTGCAGTTTAATCTTTTGGCTTTAACACAACAGACTTTTGTTCTTTAGAAACCAACGGTTGTGACATGCTTCAGATTCTTTGGTCTGTTATTTGGGTTATAGGGTCGTGCTAATTGGGTCCCCAGATACACCACCTGCTCCAGTTGGCAGGAGTTTCTGGGACTCACAGATGCAGCCACAGCAGCAGCAGCAGGTTGCTGTTGATGTTGGTTCTGTATCTAATAGTCTCTTCTTTATCTGTGCAAGTCTGGAAGCTGCTCGTCCTTCCTATGTGTGTTACAAAACAATTGTTTGAGTGTTGAGTTTCAAATATAAAAGCCTACATGCATGCTATAAATAAGCTGGATCATATTTGTCACATAACATACTTTAATAGTAACCAGGACTGTACACACCTGCATTGTTTTGACTTTAACCTGCACTCACATCTGCACACTTAAGTAATAACATAATAACATGTTAATTCAAATGCTCAACGTTTTACTGTGACATCTTGTTTCATTTTAGTTTAAAAACATTTTGTATCATCATTTTACATTTCCACTCTATTTTGTCTTTATTTGTACCTTGTGTGATCCTGTTTTTAACTCTGATCCTGTTGCCGCTATAAACACCTACATTTCCCCCAGGGGATAAATAAAGTTCCATCTTATCTTAATGCATAATTACAATCTGTTGCTGAATAGTGAAAGTAGGTTATTTAAAGCAAGCACAGACTTATTTCAGTTGGTTGTTGTGAATCCCTTTTAACTCCTGAAATGGCCGGGGGGAATCTGAGCCATGGAGTCCTCTGCACAGCTAACAGGTTGCAGGTGGGGGAGCCAGAGGAATGGGTCCGCTGAGCAGATGGCCGGGCTGCGCTAAAGGGGATTCAGGGGACGGGCTCTATTGTTCCAGGGGGAGCACAAAGTCCTCTCCGGGTGACAGCAGTTCACAATGCACCCTAAATGCACCAGAGTCCAAGAGGGCCCAGCAGTGTTAGTGCTCACAGGGCTCATTCAAATCCAATAAATGCCAGAAAATAGTCAAATATAGCCGGTTTCCAACGTGCCCCGAGGGCTCGCTAAGTCCTTTAACCTCGAAAAGATCATCAGCCCCCTCCTCAGAGACGTAACGGGGTGTTTTCATGGCGTTAAGCTATCATTAGGAAAATGGACCTTGTTAATTTTGTCTAACAGCCAGAGCCCCTTGGGGATTCCTTTCAATGCAGTTGTATTGACTCAGATGGAGATTAAATGGCACCGGTAATAAATGAAAACACTTCATATTCAGTTAATTTGGCTGTTTTTACATCCACTGGGACATGTCATCTGTTTCTCTGCTCTCATTTACCACGTTATGTAGATCAGTGTTTCAGACTGCATTGATATTAGTCAATATTAAAGGAACCGCTGCTTTGAGGCTTTTGTTCGTGCCGGTCAGACAGTTAAGACCTATTTGGGTGCAGTTTCACCCAGCAAGTCAATCTGGCAATGATGTTGACAACACATCATAACACCTGGTTTGGTTTCTCCCTGAAAAACAGTCACCTTGTCTCCCTGAACTACACTTAAAGTTGGTAGTACAAATATATAACCCATAGTTTTATCGGCCATGTATAATTTTAGAATCAAATGCACAATGTGTGACTTTGACTTTCAGTCTTAGATCTCCTGCCAGACATATAATAGTTGTTAAATACCCCTGTGTTGGTAAAGTCAAATCATAAAAAAATGAAAATGACTCTAAATGCCACTTCTGACTCTTCCCAGGTATCTTTGCGCAGACAGGAAATCGCAGACCGCCTCAATGCCTGGACCATCTTCAACGACAAGAACAAGGAGTTCTGTGATTGGCTGACTCAGATGGAGAACAAGGTGTGCCACAGCGGAGATCTGAGCATCGAGGAAATGGTGGAAAAACTGAAGAAGGTACAAAAACTAATGAGTTGTAATTTCTTCACAGACATACACATGGAAGAACAGGCGTTTTGAAACATTTTCAAAGATCAAGCAGAAAGTATTTTGTGTCAGAGACCCTTATAAGATGACTCTTTTTCAATAAACAATCAACACAACACTAAATCAGGACTTAACATTGGTTAGAGCAGGGGTGTCAAACCCAAGGCCCGCGGGCCAAATCCGGCCCCTGACTTCATTTTCTGTGGCCCCACAAGAGCTTGCAAAGAATATAATATCTTTATTATACGGTTACATGCCGATTTACAGCACGTTGCCCATCAACTACATGTCCCACAATGCATCTCAAATTTGACTTTTTTCTCAGAATTTAACTTTTTTTCTTCAAAATATGCCTTTTTTTCTTAGTATTTGCATTTTTCTCAGAATGTAACTTTTTTTTCAAAATGTCACTTTTTGGCTTTTCTTTTTAAATCATTTTGTGAAATTCTCACAGAAAACACTTGCAAATATTTGCCCTAGACTTCTTCTTTCAGACGTAGTTAATTATGAAGTTGTTAAGAAAATAATCAAATGCAGAGGCAATAATATAATATAATACGCTATTTTATATATATTAAATATTTATATACTGTATGTATTTTTATATAGTCTTAAAGTTACAACCGGCCCTTTGAATGCAACCATAATGTTAATGTGGCCCGCGATGAAATTGAGTTTGACACCCCTGGGTTAGAGTGACTGGTATCTTTTAATTATTTTGGATAAAGTGGAAAGTTAAAGGAGTTCCCTTACTTGAAATGTGAATGCCATGTTTTACCTAATTTGCATCCTCCTATGTGCACATTTTAAAACTTTACACGGGATTCTACTTGACCTTATTTCCAACACTTACTGTAATTCCCACGATGCAGGGCTTGTTTACCTCTTGTTTAGGTTAACATCCATACATGAATGATGCTCTTACAGCAGATGGTGGCCTGGAATGGAAAGACTGCGCTGGCCTTTGTTCTCACACAACAGTTGTCCTTTCAGTGACTGAAAGCCTTTTGTACCTTCCTGTGTCATCTCATGTGTGCATGCTCATTTACTCAACTAGATAATAATTGGGTTGAACATTGCACTGTTTTGTTTAGGGCTGTTGGATGAGATGAGAAAATTGGTGGCACTTGAGGGTCACTTTTCAATGATTTGGGTAGTGATGGATGGCACTTCCTGGTGACAACACACTGCTCCAGGGCACGAGAGCAGGTGTTGAGCAGGATGAATGAATGGGACACTTGACAGAAGAAGTGTGTTATTGACACTTTAAAGCTTTTCCTTCCTTTAACTGCTGATTTAAAGCTGTCATTGAATAGAGCAGGTCAAATTGAAGGTCTTTACTTCTGATGATGTTTGCTATAAAGAGATCACAGATCAAATGATTTGCTTCATTGCAAAGTAATGTTTTCTACTCAGGCTGAGATATACAGTATATCCATGGTATACAGGGAGTTAATAATAATGCCTTACTTATGACACGCCAATACAAACAAGAGTCCATTAAGTTCCGGTATGCATTAGATATATATATTCTTTGTGAGGTTTTTTCTTTGAGTACATGTTATGAAGCACAATACTTTATCATGTCACATTTCCACAGGACTGCATGGAGGAGATCAACCTGTTCAGTGAGAATAAAAGCCACCTGAAGCAGCTGGGGGAGCAGCTGCTGTCAGCCAGCGACGAGGCCAAGCAGACGCAGGTCCACGGCTCGCTGCAGGAGGTCAACCAGCGCTGGCACAACCTCTTCCACGACATCGAGGCCAGGTGAGACCCAGACAGCTGCAGAGAGGCTGTCAGCAGAGGTGTGTGTGTGTGTGTGTGTGTGTGTGTGTGTGTGTGTGTGTGTGTGTGTGTGTGTGTGTGTGTGTGTGTGTGTGTGTGTGTGTGTGTGTGTGTGTGTGTGTGTGTGTGTGTGTGTGTGTGTGTGTGTGTGTGTGTGTGTGTGTGTGTGTGTGTGTGTGTGTGTGTGTGTGTGTGTGTGTCAGTTTAAACACTAGGACTGTACGGTTTAGGAAAAATAACACATTGTGATGATAATGACTGATATATCATACTTTATTGATATTATTGCATTTTTTTTACCAGGATCTTATTTATATTAAGTATGTGGGATACCACTTGTAGGACAGGATATCTTTGGAGCGCCACAATACCTACATTTCATTACATTCAGATGATATTTTAATATTTTGCCCAAATATTGCATTTTGGATATTGTACTAGTCCATATTGCAATGTTCATACAATTAAAGTGAATTATGCAGCTCTACAGAACACCCAAACACATTTAATATTGGACTTCAAGGTTTTTTTACAATCTAAAATATGTGTAGGTGTGTGTGGAAGTACCGCCTCACAATTATCCTTATGCACAAGCACGTTTTACTGCAAGACACTCTACACTAAGAGCATCGTTATACACTGTAAGGCTTTAAATGGAAGCCTTTTAATTAAACAGTAGCTCTAATGTACATCCACCCACCTGCTGTTGCATTAGGGCTCTGCAGCTGTCAGCAATACATGGTTTCTAATGTACAGACTGTAGCTTAAGCCTCTGATGAGGAGCTGTCCCCTCAGACAGATGGAGGGTCCAGAGGAAGCGCTGCAGATACACACATACATATCCAAACTACCCCCCCCCCCCCACCATGAAATAAATAAAAGCTGTGCTTATGTCTCAGACAGTACCATATGTTAACCCGTGTCCAACAATCTCCCCCGCTTTTCTTAGTGGGATGACATGAGGGAGGGGGGTTAGTATGGGGGGGGGTCTGTCGGCATGCATTAATCGCTGATCCTTAAAATGAGCTCCCCTCCAGATTTCAGGGGGCTTGATCCCATGCAGGCAGCTGTGAATTCTTGATATATATATATATCATTTTGTATTCAGTGTCAAACACCATCAAGTGAGTTCTCAATTTGACTGAAAAATACAATTTGAAGTGGTGATTGTTACTATTTGATCAAATATAACCTGTCCTACGGTGCAGCACAGGGTCAACCCAGGTTTTCCAGGGTGACACAAATAATTATAATTCATGAATAACATTTGCTGTTGTCTTGGTTTTGTAAATGCCCTTTCTAATGTCCACTCATGCATTTAAAGCTGGGCTCTGCTGCTATAACATTTCCCTGCTAACAGCAATCTTTTGAGTCTTAATGCTTTAGAATCGGCAGCTAGCAACGTCTAACTAGATGAAATTAAGTAATAAAGTAGTGAGTGTAATAATGTTTGTAAAAGTCAAATGATAGATGAACCAAACACTGAAGAAGCACACGCACATTAACGGGACAACAGTTTAGAGTAACTCTGAGCCCTCCTGTGGTCAGCTGCACTTTGTATCTCCATCCATATATCCTCACTTATCCTCAGCTCGTTCTGCTTCTCTCCGTCCATTCTCCCCGTGTCCTTTTCTCCTCAGCGGGGACCCCTCACCGGGTTTTGTGTCTTTGTTCAGGCCCCTGGCTTTGTTAGGCTGTCACGAGGTAGAGAGGCAGAGAAAGAGGGACGGAGACAATTTAGATGACAAGGATTTTAAGTGCCACATTTATGGTGCATGGTCGTTAGACACAAACTGCAATTTCATAAACCATCAACAAATCCCTATATGTGACTGTACTTGGAATGAATCCTAATTACCACCTGAAGAAATGAAACATATCTTGTCTTTGAGGGTATAAACCTGATAATAAGAGATCTGAAATGGCTCTCTTGAATGCAAACACTTTTCTATAGTCGCCCCAACGTCCGGCACCTGTTGAGACCCTTTCATACACACTTCAGTTTGCCCCTCAGCTTATTATTTAGCTGGAGAGCGTCTCCCTGCTGGACCCCGACAGCAGAGGAAGGATCAGAAAGGGAAATGAACTCAAACTCCCAAAACGGGCACACTTCAGGCTTTCAGAGGGCTCGCATTGTCCCAGGCGTTGCTATGACACCCGTCAGTGTGGCGCAGTGTGTGTGTGTGTGTGTGTGTGTGTGTGTGTGTGTGTGTGTGTGTGTGTGTGTGTGTGTGTGTGTGTGTGTGTGTGTGTGTGTGTGTGTGTGTGTGTGTGTGTGTGTGTGTGTGTGTGTGTGTGTGTGTGTGTGTGTGTGTGTGTGGCCAGTCTCCATGGTAACTTTAGAAGTGCTATTGCAGGATACCTGGGACATTTGTAGGATATTGGAAGTTGGTCTTTCTTTTGATATTTCTCTGTTTGTTTCTTATTTTCTGTATTTGTACCTTTGTACTCCTTTCTTAAATTGTTTGTTTGTTTTAATTGTTGTCTTTCTTGATATCCTTTCTTTGGTCATTTTGGTCTTTCCTGTAATTTCTTTCTTTATATGTATTTGGTCATGGTTATGTACACACGAACATTAATCTCATATATTCAGTAGAGAGGAGATGGTCTGATTTAGCTACTAGCTTTGTTGCAAAATGTTGTCCCAATGTGTGCTAAATGGTTACTAAATAGGACATGTGGGTGCTACCTTTTTTAAGCATTGTGTGTGTGTATATCGTGTGTGTTTAGGGTGAAGAAGCTGAAGGAGACTCTGGCGGCGGTGCAGCAGCTGGATAAGAACATGAGTAACCTCCGATCCTGGCTCTGCCGCATCGAGGCCGATCTGTCCCGCCCCGTCACCTACAGCGTGTGCCACCACCAGGAGATCCAGAGGAAGCTGGCCGAGGAGCAGGTACACACACACACACACACACACACACACACACACACACACACACACGTTTTAATTGTTATATTTTATTTTCATTCGAGAAGAGAACTCAAGCTTTCTGTTTAATTGTTTGTGTTATTATTCCTGTTGTTTCTTTGTCTTTACATTATTGTTTATATTGTTACATTTCAACTTAATATTCTACTCACACAGTAGTTTTTCTACTCACTGTCACTCCCACTAACTCTTTGTCTCTCTTTATGATAAATAATTCATATCTGTCCTTTGTTTAATTTTGGGAGTGGGTGGTCTCATGCAGCCCTTCATCTGTATGTCTGTGAGCTGATGTTCACCACATGGTTTCCCTGGCATGCCCTGATGTCTGTCCTCATGCCCTCGCATGTGTGTGTGCAGGAGCTGCAGCGGGACATCGAGCAGCACACGGAGGGCGTAGCGTCGGTGCTCAGTCTGTGTGACGTTCTGCTGCGGGACGAGGACGCTGCCGGGGGCAACGAGGCGGTGAGCGACTCCCTGCAGGAGACCAGTCACAGCCTGGACCAGCGCTGGAGGGCCGTCTGCTCCATGGCCCTGGACCGGAGGCTCAGGTAGGAGCTGCACACACACACACACACACACACACACACACACACACACACACACACACACACACACACACACACACACACACACACACACACACACACACACACACACACACACACACACACACACACACACACACACACACACACACACACACACACACACACACACACACACAAACACACTGTAGGGAGTCCTCGCACTTCTTACAGTACATGCAAACTTGTTTTGAAGATGTTACACGATAACTAGTGATATGTACATGTAATGTTATTTTTTGTATGATTGTTATACATTTACATGAAATGGCTTCAACTGAGTAACACATAGACTATCCTCTGAGGTTTGTACAGCAGTCCTTCTGCAGGCAAGAAACCTGTCGATTTAGTATTTTTTGTATTATTAAAACAGTGAGTCTTAATTCAAATCCTTAAGACTAAACAGTGTTTGCCACAGAATTTGATTCTATTTGTGGGGGCACCGCACCGCACCCCCGACCCCGGGAAGAAAAGCCAAAGGCCCCTTAACCTATTCGGGTGGTCCATGCATTCACCCCCGCCCCCCTCAAATAAGATAATACATGCGAGTTCATGGCTACTGTAGACAACGTTCTTGTTGCTCTGTGTTGCGTTGTTAATGAGTGAAACACACCAGAGTTGAGGATCTGTGGGGTTTATTCTCCCAAAAATATCATTTACAATTCAGGCATTTCGCAGACGCCTTATTCCAAAACGACTTACAATGATCAATCACAGGGACATTCTCCCTGGAGTAACCGAGGGCTAAGTGCCTTACTCAAGGGCACACTAGTAGTGGTGTTCCAGGCAGGATTTGAACTCGCAACCTTCCGATCATCAGCCCACCTCACTATCCATTAGACTACAAAAAAAAATTAAAAAATATATTTTTTTCTTTTTTTAATGAGATCCATTTGTGTTGGACGATATTTAATTGTGGCGGCCCGCCACCAATAAATCAATGTATGGGAAACACTGCAAAACTCAGATGATTGCAGAAGATGATTAATGGCTCTGTTTTAAGATGAAAGCATGACTCACATGTTAAACATCCATGTATTGGTTAGAAAAGGCTTCATCACTGTGTCGTAGAATAACTCTAACCACAGCACGATGTGTCCTAGTAGGATCGAGGAGACGTGGAGACTCTGGTGTAAATTCCTCGATGACTACTCTCGGTTTGAGGATTGGCTGAAGATGGCCGAGCGCACCGCTGCCAACCCCAACTCTGCAGACGTCCTTTACACGGTCGCCAAGGAGGAGCTCAAGAAGTTCGAGGTCAGTTGTGATGTCAACAGACGGATCACACTTTGCTTGTCTGTTCGACATCATTGTTCATCCCTCTTCCACTGGTCTTCTGTAGGGTTTCCAGAGGCAGGTTCATGAGCGGCTCACACATCTGGAGCTGGTCAATAATCAGTACCGCCGCCTGGCCCGGGAGAACCGCACCGACCGAGCCAGCCAGCTCAAAGCTATGGTCCACGAGGGGAACCAGCGCTGGGACACGCTGCACCGCAGAGTGGCCGCCATCCTCCGCAGACTGAGGGTAGAGACAGGGGCAGAGGGCGGGGCATCCCCATCATTGGTCAACTATTAGCTATGAAATATATTGATTCCCCAAAGATCAGAGCAATATAGTCAAAAAGTCAGAGTCAATATTATTGGCAATCTTTCAGTTTGTGTGGACAGATAGAGAGACCGAAATACCGTTTCCCACAATCCCGAATACAAAAACACAGATATATATAAAAATATGTATAAAATATGTATATCCTATATATACACAATCAACAGACACATTTATACATATGCACACATTAAGAACAACACAACAATCCATATATTAGGGCTGTACCCGAATATCCGAATATTCGCTCGTTGGAGTACTATTCGGGTTTCAATTGCGTTATTTGGTTTTTTCGTTTTTTTAAAAGAATTGAATTTATTGAAAACTCCAATATCAACGTAAGAGCTTGTGCCTCTCCAGGGGGTGCTAACACTTAACCATAAACGTTATTGTTTACTTTCTCCGTCTTTATATGTAAATATAACTTTTTCTCCGTTAATCTCTGTCACGTTGTTTCCATAGCAACAACAACTTCCTGTCAACAGCGCTAACTCCTTCAAAATACAAAAAAAAAATGTGTCCATACAAAATAGGAAGCCAAGCCAAATTACACTTAAGACACAACTGCAACGAAAGTAACAAACACAATGCGATATCCTTTTCAATTTCAAAGAACACAAATTGGGTTAATTACATTAACAAATAACTATAAAACAACAATAGGCCTACTGTAGAATAACAAAATGAATGCGGTGAATAAACCGAAATAAACGTGTTGAAGCGGTTTGCTACTGATTACTACGCCCCCCCCCCCCGGGCGCGCGGGCCAAATATTGGAATATTCGCTGCTGATTACTACCAAATATCCGGAGCCCGAAAAATGGTATACGGGACAGCCCTACCATATATACCAAATAACAGTCACTTCAATATCTTTGGGAATGTACATTAGTGCAAGACTGTCCATAGCAGCACATAAAGTGTCTGGTGCTGGATTTGAGTGTGAGTGTGTGGGGAGTTATAGTCCAGTGGGGAGAGGGGGGAGAGGGGGGGGAGTTCAGCCTCCTGACAGCCTGGTGTAACAAACTGTTCTTTAGTATACTTCTTGTTCCTTTCTGCCCTATTATTCATAATGTGTGTACCTTGCTCTCAGCACTTCACGGGTCAGAGGGAGGAGTTCGAAGGCACCAGGGAGAGCATGCTGGTTTGGCTGACGGAGCTCGACCTGCAGCTCACCAACGTCGAACACTTTTCAGAGAGCGACGTCCACCACAAGATCCAACAGCTCAACGTAAGGACACAACAGATCTATAGAGACACGTGTTAAATAGAGCTTTATTACAATTAACATATGTGTATTGGTTCTTAATTCATCCAACCCTAACCTAATGTAACCCTCCTTCCTGCAGAGTTTCCAGAAGGAGATCACGCTGAACACCGAGCGCATCGACGGCCTGATCGTGTTCGGGGAGGGTCTGATCCAGAAGAGCTGCCCGCAGGACGCAGCTCTGATAGAGGAGGAGCTGGAGGAGCTGCACTCGTACTGCCAGGAGGTTTTCAGCAGATTGGTGCGCTTCCACCAACGCCTCAGCCAGCCCCCGGTGAGCTGACACACACACACACACACACACACACACACACACACACACACACACACACACACACACACACACACACACACACACACACACACACACACACACACACACACACACACACACACACACACACACACACACACAAACAACTTCCATTCATAACTCAATTTATGCAGATATTAAAGGTCCCCTATTATACTGTTTTTCATCAATATATTACAGGTCTCAGATATATACAAAACATGTCTCTGAAGTGTTTGGCTCCAAACACCAAACAGATCATTGCAGCATTACCCATAATCCCCTCTGTTTCAGCCCTGTTTCCAAAGTGCTGATTCTCTGTCTGTTACTTTAGATGAAAATAAGGAGCCCCTCCCCACGCCCCTCTGAGAGAGATTTGGTTACAAAGAACTCAATGGTGCTCTAGGAGGGGAGATTCAGGTGATAAGGGGGGGGGGGGGGGGGTTACCTTGGTTGCTGATTGGCTAATGGTTACACAAGCCAAAACATCGTTATGACATCATAAAGTGGCCAAAATCTGATCAGCTCATTTTCAGACAGGTTTTTATAGAAATGGATCAGGACAAAAAGAGAGAGAATCTTTGTTCCTGAAACTTTCAGAGTCTCTTTCCACAGAGGGGACACATGTTGATGTAGAAGAGACATGAAGAAGAGGGGACACATGTTGATGTAGAAGAGACATGAAGAAGAGGGGACACATGTTGATGTAGAAGAGACATGAAGAAGTGGATTTAGCATAATAGGTGCCCTTTAACATCGCAATTGTTCTATTCTTTAACCGATGTAGTACATTGTGTACCAATTCATACCTGATTAATTTTAGATAAAAGAAGAACCGGAGCTCTCTAGAAGCACCTTCTATCTGGAGTCCAGCCTGGAGCTGATTGGCCGCCCGAGGTTGGGGCGGAGCCAAGGAAGCCTCCCAGCAACGCCCACCCACCTGCTGGCGTGTCCGCTGGAGCGCTCGGGGCGGGAGACCCCGGTGAGCGTGGACTCGCTGCCGCTGGAGTGGGACCACACCGGAGACGTGGGGGGGTCGTCGCATGAGGAGGACGAGGAGGAGGAAGAACATGAGGACGACAGAACTTACTTCAGCGCACTGTCAGGTAGGGTTATAGAAACACAGAGATTTATGGACAAGAACATACACTATTTACCAATTCCTTTTCTTTCTTTTATGCGTTGAGTGAACGGACTGTTTTAAATGTAACAAGGTAATGAAACTGGAATGCCATCTTTAGCTTCGTCTAGCAGACCACATCACAACATTATCCATTAGGTCACGGGTTTCCACATTTTCCAGGGACCCTCTACTGCAATAAAATGTTCCTTGTCAGCATCTGGAACTAGTGAAGTGCCTTATTCATGACAGGTTGACATGAGTTTTCACAATCATATATCAGAGTTTCTATTGCAAAGTTAACATGGCTGGGAGTAATGGCCAAAATATCTTTATCTCGCAGATCCCACTTTAAGAATCCCCTCCTTAAATGACTGTAATGTCTGAGCGGTTGTAGAGGAGAACAAAAGTTAAACGGCCACCCGAAAAACAGCAGAAAGACGGAGAGAAGGAATGCGTTTGAGTCCTTTAAGATATTTCTGGTTACTGGAAAAGCTACTTGTTACTTTCGTTCTGCTGGTTGACAAAATGAATCTGCAGGGGGGTCAAACTCAATTTCACATTGAGCCACATCAGCATTATGGTTGCACTCAAAGGGCCGGTTGTAACTTAAAGACTATATAAAAATACATCTATAAATATTTAATATATATCAAATGATGTATTATATTACATTATTGCCTAACTTCATAATTAACTACGTCTGAAAGCAGAAGTCTAGGGCAAATAATTGCAAGTCTCTTTCAGTGAGAATGTCACAAAATGATTTTAAAAGAAAAGTCAAATTCAGAGAAAAAAAGTCAAATTTGAGATGCATTGTGGGACATGTAGTTTATGGGCAACGTGCTTCTGTAAATTGGCATGTACCCGTATAATAAACATATTATATTCTTTGCAAGCTCTTGTGGGGCCGCATGAAATGAAGTCGCGGGCCGGATTTGGCCCCCGGACCTTGAGTTTAACACCCTCTGCTAGACTTTAGATGAAATGGGATTTCTAAAAAGTGAAAAAAGACAAAATATGACATCAATTTCACACACAATCAAACAATCAAACCCATCCCGACAGCTCTGGTCTGCCCCCTCTCTCCCCCAGAGGTGACTGAGAGTCAGGAGGAGTTTTTCGAGGCCCCAGAGGCCCAGCGAGCCTCCTCTCTGGGTAGGCATCAGGAGATCTTCACCTTCTGCTTAATAAATCCACTCACGGCTGTTTCCATACGTCTGTCATGCTGCTGTCGCTGACACTTTATTTCCTGTAGCTGTGGTTTGGAACATCCTTCACTTCCAACGCCAACACTTTCTACCTTATTTCTCTCACACATTAATGTTTAAGATGTATTTTTCAAACTTGTGTTAAAGTCAATAAACTGTATATCTTTCATTTTGGGGAGAAATACAGAATGTCCATGTCTTTACCCCGACAGCCTTTCTTTCATTTACCGGTCCAATCTGTTTTGTCGTGTTAATTTCAGCGCCTTCATTCATGACCTTTCATCCTCCCCCAGCATCCTGTCTTTAATCTTCCTCCCTTTGACCTTCCTCACTTTGTTTCACCGCCTTTATGTTCCTCTACTTCACTCATTTTTAGACATTTATAAAACTCTAAATGACCCTTGATCCTCAAAATCGTTGCATTGACCATTGAATGTCATGTTTCTTTAAACAGGTTAAAATCCTCAGATTACTAAGGTATCAACGTGAAGCATGTTAAACCTGCTCAAACATGTCAAAGTCAAAGCTACCACACAGATACCAAGCTGTGCATTTCCTGGTGGCGGTTGATTCAAACTTGGGTTGCATATTTTCTTGGCTTTGGACTTCACAATTGTTAAATCATAAAGTGTTGTAACTTGGAAGTACTTATCACGTGCATGTTTTGGGTATGGAGTAATACTGGATTGTCTTTGGTTTGACTTTTCTTTGCTTGTTTTTTCAGTCTCAAGCATGGACGCACTTGAGTCTCCAAGATGGCGGTCCCAGGAAGACGCAGAAACACAGTCCCTGCAGCTGGACTCTGAGGGCCACACTGAGGCCCCCCCCACCCTCACCAGCACCCCTCGGAAGCAGGGCTATGTACGTTCAGTAAACCAGTTAACAAAACAATAACTGAGAATTATGAGTAGATGCTTCAAACCGTTTGCAGCTCCAGCTCTAAACACTTACTGTGTGTGTGTGTGTGTGTGTGTGTGTGTGTGTGTGTGTGTGTGTGTGTGTGTATGTGTGTGTGTGTGTGTGTGTGTGTGTGTGTGTATGTGTATGTGTGTGTGTATGTGTGTGTGTATGTGTGTGTGTGTGTGTGTGTGTGTGTGTGTATATATAGCTGCATCTCATGTCTCAGTGCAGCGGCAGCATCGAGGACATTAAAAGAGTTTCTCTGATCCTGGATGATGAGGAGCGTCCGGAGGAGCTCGGGCTGACGGGACTGAAAGCTTCAGACAAACAGTCAGGTGAGACGCTCGGAGAGTCCATGCTCACTGTGTCGTTTAAGGTGCAAAACATAGCAGTATGGTTAGTTGAGTGTTAAACACGTTTTTCCTGCATAACAAGGGGAAAAGACGTCTCTTAGGAGAGATGCACCTGTAGTTTTAGTTTTAGAGTTTCTGATTTCAGCTTTAAAGGAACAGTTTAAAGTGGATATTAATGCAATGAGTTGCTAAGCAGTGATGATATAAATACACCTTTAAACAAAAACACTAATGTCCGTGCTCTCAGGTGTGATTGAGCGCTGGGAGCTGATCCAGGCTCAGTCCAGGAGCGACCTGCACGCCGACCCTCAGGAGCCCCAAAATCTCTCATCTGACCTCGATGACATCACTTCCTGGTTGGAAAAGGTCACCCCGGAGCTGGAGCGCCTCCAGCAGTCCGACCCAGCAGCCAGTATCGAGGACATGGCAGCCAGAGCCAAAGAACTAAAGGTGAAATGAAAGACCTAATCCAACAGATCTGATGATCAGCATTCAGCTGTTGCTTATACTCATGTCTGTTCTGCCGCAGGAGATGCAGAAGATGTTTACCCGCTACAAGTCCGTCATGCTGTCAGTGAACCTGCGGGCTCCGGAGCTGCAGAGAGCGGCTGCTATGAACCGAGGGTGGAGCAGAGCCTGTTCCAGCCTCCAGCTGTGGGACAGCAGCCTGAGGGGCACGCTGATGCGCTGCCAGGTCAGGAGAAAGTCTAAATACACCATTACTACTTTAGGCTTTAGTTTCTTTGAAGATTTTAATCAATAAAAGAAATCTAATTAATCCAGATTTTTTTAGATTGAGCTACCCATCAGTATATAAAGTAATTACAGATCCACCTTGACCAGCTGCAACATTAAAGCCATGCACACACAACTGCATCAATAATGAGATAACATTTTGAAATGAGCCATTCTGCATAAGTACTTTTACTTTTGGTATGTCAAGTGTTGGAGCTATATATCTCTTTATATTATTTACTAGTTTAACATTTATTTTCTTGCTGTTTTATAGTGTTTATTGTAAATGTATTCTTAGTTAGTCTCATAGGTTAAAGTCGTTTCTATGCTTTTATTTTGAAGGCATGTTTTGGGCACTGGGTGATTAGAGCACCTGGTGTAATTGTATATATTGGAGACAGGTGGAAGTGGAAGCCAGAGCACTAGTAGGCAAACGGTTTTTCACAGGGTGTTTCGAGCCACAGGGTTTTCCAACCACAGGAAAGGAAAGCCATAGGAAAGGCTTAAGGAACAAACCATAGGAAACCTGTTCATTGTCAATGATATTGGATCATAATAAATGTACAACGGAGAATCTTGTCTGGACCTGGATCATTGCCCTGCGTAAGATCTGCTAACTAGTGCCTCAGCGGCTGTATTATTTTTAAGTTAATTGTCTGTTTTATTTCTATATGATTTTGGCCGCTACATCAAGTATATTTTGATTCTAATACTGTATGTTTACTCGAGTATTTTTTCCCTGTAGAATTGGTACAATTATTTAAGTAGAACATCTAATATGTTTCCGTCACTGTCTTCTCCCTGCAGGAGTTCCATGAGCGCCTCCACTCCCTGCTGCTGTGGCTGGCCCACGCAGAGAGCCGGCGCTACGCAGTGGACATCAGAGACCCACACACACCTGTGGCAGCGCTGCAACAACACCGCAACACACTCACAGTAAGCACACCACCATGCTTTGTTGTGTATTCATTCTCCTGCTGTTCTGCCCCGTCACCCTGTGTAATGTTTGTGGTGCAGGCTCTGCAGGCGGAGCTGCAGGCCAGGCAGGCGCAGCAGGTGGAGCTGCAGGCGCTGTGGGCGCAGCTGCAGCCGGAGGACGGGGCGGAGGAAGAGGAGGAGGAGAGCAGAGAGGCCCAGGAGAAGCTCCACGTGACGGGGAGCAAACTGAAGCTGCTGCTGAGGCAGGTGAAGCAGGACCTCAGCACCCTGCCGCCACAGCTGGTGAGAGCTTACAAATATCGTACTCACGTCAAACTAATGTATAGACCTTATATATTTAAAAGCTAGTAGCACTAAAAAAGCCAAGTATCTGTCATAAGAGTTTTAAGCCCGAGTATTATAGGTCGAATATATCTTAAGAAAAGAAGCAAAAGTCAGCTGTCAACTTAGTACTGTATGTCAGATAAATTGTACGTTGTTTTTGGACATGTTGTCATGAGAGATTGTGAAACAATAACATTTCTTTGTCTCTTCAGAGTTGTGGATCTGCATCAGAAGTCCAGGGACAAAGCGCCTCTGCAGATCCAAAGAAAGGTTCCTCTCCTAAAAGGTATGCAGGAAAAACTAAATGTAACATTTTAACACTAGACATTTATCAATGGCCCAAACAAGTAGAAACGGCAGGTCAGGAAGGCTTTACTGAACAGGAAAGATTCCAGGAATAAAACCACCTTGTATAGATTCAGTGGAAACGACGAATCAAACAAAGAAATCTCCTCAAGGTGAATCACAGCAATCCATTAGTTGCACTAAATAACAGAAATTAAGTTACAGAAAACCAAGCATTGAAAGGGCACGGTGTGTAAACGGGTATGAATCAGTGTTTTCAGTCAATGCTGTGAACTGTGGATGACTTGCAGTTCATTTAGTGTTGGCAGTCTCTCTTGATTTGAATGTCTTTGTCACTAAATCGTCATCCTGACCTTTATTCCTGTGTTTGATGTTGCAGAGAGAGGAGGGACTTGTCTCCCCCCCGCTCCTCCTTCTTCTACAGAGTCCTCCGCGCTGCCTTCCCCCTGCACCTCCTCTTCCTCTTCCTCCTGCTACTCCCCTGTGTCATCCCGTGGTCGGAGAGCGAGCCCGGCTGCACCACCGCCAATAACTTCGCCCGGTCCTTCTACCCCATGTTAAAATACACCAACGGCCCCCCCCCCACCTAACAACCCTGAGGACCAACTGAGAAACACAAGCCACCTTTCTGTCACACTGAAACCCCTGAACAAACGTGTACAAATAATGTAAAGAAGTGATAGTCTTCTAAAACTAAAATGTATTTCTATTCTTGAAGATTTGATCTTAGAACAGATTGTATTTATTTTATAAACAAAACCGTGCATTTGACTGCATTTTAAATCAGGAAAAACACCAGCTTTGAACAAAAATGCAGATATTCTAGTTTAATAATGCAACGTCTCTACACTACTGCAGCCTCATCTCCTCTTAAGAAGAGACACAGTAGACGCATAGTGTAGCAGAGACAACAAAGAGGGCGTACAGTAACAGCATAGAAATATGAGTTACTGGTGAGATAGTTTAAATATTAAATATATTCCATTGAGTTCATTGGACAAAAATGAGAGGAGGAAATCAATGATAATATATTTGTACTTGCTTCCAAACACAGACTTATCAGTGGACTTGCACTAAACAAGTCCCTGCTTGGCCTTTTCAAGATTTTTATTTCACGTGTACAATATCTGTCATTTACATGTTATTTTATGAACTGCTGACATTTCGTGTTCCCCTAAAACAAAAGCATGCTTGATCTTTTTTATGTCAGATATTACATGTCACGCAATCCCCACAGGAGCACTTTGGGTTGAAGTGTCTCAGGGACACAACGACATGCTGATTGCAGTGGGGTTTGAACCTGTGCTCCCCTGATCCCCAACACCAACGCACAACCCACTGCACCACACACCTCCAGACTGAACTCTTTTTAAAAAAATGTGGGGTTTATTTTACAAGAAAAGGCACAATACTATTTGAATGTTATCTTTATAAAGCCAACCGTACAAAATGATGGCAGTTTTATACACACACACACACAATTGTATATTTTTTTAGATGCTATTTGAGTAGATTGTGAGCACTGCTGAAACACTGTAGATTTATCAGGATGATGTGTATGTACAGAATGTGATAATGCTTATTTATAACATCAAACGGTGGATTCATCCTAATCTTCTGGTAGTAAACACTGATTGTCTTAACCCTGTCTGAAGTATTTTGTTTGGCATTGAGGATTAACAGATATACATTTGTTCTTGAAAGAGAGAGGATGTTGTGGTCAGTGAAGAGGCCTTAAAAAAAGTGAATTCGGAACAAGAAATACACAAAATAAATCTAATCACCAGTGCAAAGCCAAGGTGTTTAAAGGGGGGAACTTACCTTTTACTAATATTTCCAATAAATGAAACAGTTCAATATTAAAAGAAAACATTTCATGTGAAGTTGTAGGTAATGGGAATATTTGTATATTAATAAAACATTCTACTCAGAGGTAAGAGCACTTGTAGGCTAAGGGTTTAAATTCATGAAAAAAAATCTGTAGGTTCACTTACTAGCTTTAATAGCGTTCAGCACTTTAAAAATCATCACATCATGAATTTGTTTAGTAAAGAAAATACTTACAATCCAAGTACATGTAGTCATGTACACATTGAAAATACAGTGTGTGATAGATTGTGACCAGAAGAAAAGACACAGGACTGAACGAGTACAGAGGTTCATGGGAGGAGGTTTAAAAGTCTACATATTTACATATAACGCACTCAGTGATCCTGGTGGTTTAATCATGATTGTGCTCACAATGTATACAACAGAGAGGTCTAAAATATAAAAATAACTCTCTTCAAGCAAAAATTGAGAAGTGCAATTGTCTTAAGAGCAATAGTAGTGATCTTCTTCTCAGAAAACAAGAGGGGGAAAGTCTGTGATGAGCAGACTGTGCGCGGACATGTTGAGTCATCTGCAGAGTGTGCTGTACAGCGCCCTCTAGTGGCGATCTACTTGTTACAAACAAAATCTTCTTTTCAATGTCTTTTAGTGGCTTTACTAAAGGTTCAGTCTATTTTCTAAGCTTATTGGGTAAATCCTATTATACTGAATTGTAAAAAAAAATACTTAAAATGTTCAACAAGACGACTGTTTGTCTTTGGCTAGAACCGCTATGAACAACAGGCATTCTGTCGAAATACAGGAGCTATAGTTGTTAAATGCTAACAATATAAATATATTGTCTTTTCTCAAGGTTTATGTGACTTTGTAAAACAGGTATAGTTTGACATTTCAGGAAATACAATACACTTGTTTGCCTTTTGTGGCCAAGAGTCAGATGAGAAGATTGTATGCTAATTATGCTACAGCTACTAGCCATTTAGCTTAGCATAACACGTTTTTAACAGCAACTATAAAACAAACATTGTATTAATCTGTAGAAATAATAAATGTGTCCCATTGTTTGTTTGTATTTGTACAGATTCAATAAGAAAGATATATTTTAAATATTAAGTAGTGAGTTTTAGAGTTGCTGATAGCTAGCTAGCTAGCTGTTTCTAGTCTTTATGCTAAGCTAAACTAAACAGTTCCAGCTACGTTTTCATTCTGAAAGTTGGATCAATCTTAAATCTTGACAAGCGAGCTAAAAAACGCATTTATCAAAAATGTTAAACAGTTCCTTTAGGTGGAAAATGATATTAATCTCAATCCCAAAAACTTTTTTATAGAAATGACTAGATGGGAATGTTTGTCTTCCTGTGAATTAAATACCTGACATATCATTGTATTTAAACATGTTCATAACAAACTTTAAACCCAATATATATATCAAGAGGTATACAATAAATAGCAGCAACCTTGATAGAAGCTGTAGGTATAGTTATTATCTATTTTGTTCTCATGTATATCATCATATGACTCAAGCCTATCTGTTTTTCTTGGCCCGGTTGTTTTCTTCAGTCATTTTTGGTACAATGTTTCTTCTGTTGGACCTACAGAATAACATGGACGATGAATATGAAAATGATCTGATGTGAAATAAGCTGCTCAGCCCGAGAGAATCTTTGTATTAACATATTGCATGAATTGCAAATGTAAGCAAGAACTAATGCTGCTGACCGAATAATGTATAATAATAATTATTAGTAAGGCAAAGGAAACAGCAAGTTCAGGCTTTCTGCAGAGTAATATCTGAAATCTCCAAAGTTGAGTTCACTTCAATAAGTGCAGCGTGTGTCAAAGTTTCCTCTGTGAATTCCACAGAATGTTCCAGTAAAAAAATTATCAGTCTTGTGAACTATGTGCAAAGCGGTGAATTCATTGTGGTTCACCTCCACCCCCGGTGCTGCCAGGCGTCCAGGTGTTGGACAGGGAGCTGCTGGAGCTCAGGGGCCGATCAGGAACCTCTGTCAGGTCCCCAGGCTCCTGCTGGGGGCGAGAGGGCAGGCGGGAGCTGTGCATGATGTGGGCGTCCAACATCTCCAGCAGCAGGTCGTACAAAGGCACCATGTTCTTCATCTTCATGCAGTGGAGGTGGTCCATGCCTTTGTTACTGCAAGGTGAGAGGGAAGGAAGAGAGAATTAAAGTGAACATCGTGAGGTTTGATTACGAGATTAGTTCCCACTCATTTTTTATAACAATTAATAAAAACTAAGAATAGTAATATCATGAAAAACTAATTGAATAGTCTGTTGAAAAATATCAAGGAAAAAGTAATTGTTTTGTATTTGAAATGTTTGGATATTTGAAAAGGTCTGTATATTTTAAGATGCATATCCCTCAAACACATTTGGTCAAAAGGACACCTTATCAGAAAATCTGTATTTTAGCTCAAGTACATCATCAATCCTGCATTCAGGACATTCTGACATGGGGTCTTTGTACCTGACATGGCGGACGTGTGACAGCAGCATGAGCAGGTGGGCCAGGCGGGTGTACTGCTGGCGGTATGGGAGGCCTGATTTGGCGATAGCCCACACCAGAGCGTCCGTCACGGCGTCCAGGAGCCGCAGCAGCTTGGAGCGACTCTGAGGCTCCTCGCTGCCCTCTGACGAGATCAGGCACATGTCTGTCACACAGAGGCGGACATATTTAATTTAATAAACAGGTAATGCTTCATTTAATACAACCCTTTGGAGAATGCTGCATGTTTTTCAACTGATCAACAACTTTATGATGATTTGTGGCTTTAATTCAACTTCATTTAGTTATAATTTATATTTTGAAAAGAATCCAATGAATGTAAGAGATTTCTACAAGTGGCAGAGAGTGAAGCATGATGTGCAGCTGGTGAAAGTATTTTGTTTTTATATTCTCTGAAAAGGATTAACAACCGTTAAATTGCTTAAACGCTGGTTCTCAGAGATATTTAATTTTTTTCAGCACTGTAAATGTTCAAATGGGCAAAAGAGATAAAACGCTGGTGGAGGAAATTAAAAGGGAAACAGGAACATGAGTCAGACGTTAATTACTGTGCGTTGATTCTGCTCAGTGGAGAGGACTCTGAACCTATCGGCCCTCACTCTGCCAGCCTGTTACTCAGACACTCCAATAACACACAGTGTTCCCATTAGGGGGCTTCACTGGTGAGTTATTTAGCCCGTCCCCAGGCCAACCATGTGCAGACTCATGCTCGGACCAGATTAAATGCTGAGACACCGATCAAACACTCCGCTGTGAATCCACGTACTAAATCACACACACATCTCTTTGTCTGACCTACACACATATCAGAACAAGGACAGGACACAGACTGCTCATAAATGAGGCCTGATAACTGTGTACACACACACACACACACACACACACACACACACACACACACACACACACACACACACACACACACACACACACACACACACACACACACACACACACACACACACACACACACACACACACACACACACACACACACACACACACACACACACACACACACACACACACACACACACACACACACACACACACACACACACACACACACACACACACACACACACACACACACTTACTGGAGTTGAGGAGGATCATGGCCTTGAGGCAGACGTACTCCTCCCTCTGCAGCTTGAGTTCTCTCACCCTGGATGTGGCAGCTATCAGCATATCAAAGATCTCTGAGAAGCCCTGCACACAGTTCCCCTCTTCTCTGCCGAACACAAACACAGACAGATATTTATCAGACAGACACTTGTTTACTTAGACTATTAAAAGGCACATTAGACAGATGAACGTGCATGACTCCAAGTTACCCTGGGATGAATTAGTTTTGTGACACATCTGTGATTGAAGGATTGAATGTGAAGCTACACAAAGAGCAGAAGACTCCATTCATAGAACGAAGCTTCGTACATCTAGACGCTATTTGAGTCAAATGTTAAGGTACTGGCACTATTGCACTATTTATTCTATTGTAACACATTTCAAAAGCAAATAGTGTGCGTTTTTACTGAATTAGTTACCAGTGACCTTAGAGAACGATATCTTACTCACAAAACATGAGTTGCATTTTTAAAACACAACAATTAAATCTGTATATGATGTTGAATCAATACAGTGTAAGTGGGGAGGCGTGTGGCGCAGTGGATAGAGCCTTGGTGTTTGGATACAACATACTATAACATTCTGCATTACAGGCACTTTCAATATTTTACTGTTTGCTCTACTTTAACATGTTTCTAAATGTCTTAATGCCAGACTTTACAACAGTAGTTTACATTGTGGTTTTAAAGCTCTTACTAGTGTTAATTACCTAACTACTGCATCCTACACAGACAGATACTTTGTTCCTTTGAGCTGTGGACTACAGAGCATGCACTGCATCGTTTCTCTGGTTAGCTGTGTTGATGAAGAACCCACAAAGGAAGTGTTGGGGTGGTGCAGTGAGAGAGGTCAGGGCACTTTGTAGCAGCTTCAGAAGCGGCTGAGCACCAACAGAAATCTCCCTTAAACTAAATGCGAGCACATAAGAAGGCAGAGCTGCTGCTGCAGTTTCTGAATGACACACTGTGGTGGGGTTGTCAGTTTTCTCTCCTAAATTAGGAGGAAATGAAACTACACCTTCATCATTAACAACATGATTGAGATCAGACTGTGGGTGGATGATCTATCATTGCTTCAAAACTGTCCAAAGGTCAGAGCCGAGCACACGGTGTTCTTTCTGTTGAAAACCAATAAGGATGTTGATCATTGAGCTAAAACAATACAAGGGATAATGATGTCGTTGCCAGTAGACCTTTTCCCATGTAAGGAGTCATCCTTTGAAAGTAGAGTGAAATACAAACACACATTTTCCAGTCATTTTTCAGATTATTCTAAAATAAAATTGGGTGGAAATGACGGATTAATGATGAAAACATCTACAGTATATAGAGAATGGATTACAGAAGGTAAATACATTGAATGGCAACGGGTCTCTAGTGGACAAATGATCTAATGGCATTATCTTTAACATGCCGTTTCTTATTTATAGGCCAATATTTATGCTAACACCAACGACTTAAACTTTAACTATATATTTATTTGTTGTTCCTTTTTTTTCTTTTCTCTTCACTATATCTGTAAAGCGTCTTTGAGCACCTGTAAAAGCGCTAACAAATTAAATCTATTATTATTTGTATGTGTGAGGCTAAATCCTGCAATGAGAGCGATTTTAAAAGGAATGGTTTCAGTGGAACACATGCAAAGGAAAATGTCATTTTCTATAGCCCCTAAGTGACCGTTTGTGTTTTAACCAAAGCAATAACATTAAATATACTATTTTAACTATGTCAAGAGTGCGATCAAGGTAGCTAGCCTCTCTGTGGTCGGCGGTCAGTGTTACTCAGTGTGATACTTTTTGGATCAAACAAGCTACATCAACAGCTGTTTGTTTGTTGCTGTGCCTTTATAAGTGATTGAGAGCCCTAATATTCAAAATAATAATGACACACTGTCCCTTTAATGAAGCAGTAGATATGTGAGGTGTTGGGGGGGGGTACCTGCTCAGGCTGAGGTCGGGGGAGAATATGAGTTTCCCTGGATGGTCCACGGACCTCCACATCAGCCCCATCATCAGAACCTCCAGCCAGCAGCACTCCAGCAGGTGCACCTGCTCCAGGAGGCCGAACTCCACAAACCCTGAGGAAACACAGGATCAAATATTAACTGTGTCTGATGATTTATAGGACTGTTACATTTCTTTGCGGTTTATTTAATTTTATTCGGCTTTGGGAAATTGTCAGGTATTTTTATAAGGAAAACAATTGTTCATTTCAGCACTAATTTACACACACACACAATTGTAATGTAATGTATTATGCCCCACATCATGTCACAACCACTATAGTCTAGCAGGAAGGGCCCTCAGATTTTGAGATACCCCTACCCGAGGTAGAGCAAATGACAACAATGATTTTTCTTATCTTTAGGGTCTCCCATTAATGAAATTGATTGTTGTCAAATTTTATTTGGGGGAAAAAAAAAATGTTTTGGTTGTTCTTTAGAACTACCCCAATCCCTGAAAAAGAGCCAAATTAGACCAGGCCGAATGTGGGAAAGGTGACTAAAAAGCCCATAACTTGAGAATGACCTCTCTTTTCCTCTTCAGATTTGCTGAGGTACGAACCAGGTGGCTGTCCTACATCACCAAATAGTCAGACAATTATTTAACTAAAAAAATACTGAATTATAGTCCTGTAAACTTAGCTTTAGTTTAGACGGAAATTGTACTTTTTGGTGATAGGAACATAGGACTCCATCACTTTTCTCTCATTTATCAGAAACACAGAAATCCCTAAAAAATATACATTACTGAATTGTCTAGGGTGCTATTGAACACTAACCAGTAGTTGTATGGAAATATCTGGTACAGTTCTATTGCAAATGAGATTTCTTTAGACATAGGCCTACCTCTTCTCTGAGACAGTCACATTCAGAATCGGGGAGAAGTGGCACAATAGCCTATAAGTTAAGAATGCTCACTCTGATGGTCATTATATTTGGAGAGGGACATACCAGGTGGCTGAACTACATCAACAAATAGTCAGAATAAGAGTAACCCAATACAATCAAGTGTATTAGTTCTAAATTGCAAGCCTCTAAAACATAGGTGTAAATAGTACAGGTTTTATTGAAACTGGAAACTTAATTCAAAGTACAGTATACAAATCATCAAATAATTCAGTGAGAGGTCAAGTATATAGATACTAGAATATAATGTTAAATGTCAGGTTCCATGTGCAAAACCCGTACAGGGAAGGCCAACAGAGAGGCACTGGCACTTGCCATGCAATGCCATGCACTCACTGGCTGTGGCACAACAAGTAGTTTGTACAGAATAGGAAAGACAACAGCATTCACCAAACTCAAGAACCATCTCAGCGAGCTCAAAGATCTGGCCCATTGTGGACTCTCTGCCAGCTTGGAAGAGTCTTTGCCAGTCGCAAGACAATTTGCGCTTCTGCTATACGGAAAAAGGAAAATTGGACTGATGCACAAACTTGGATGAACTGAGGTTCATAATTGCATCACCAACAGATGCAGCCTCGGAAAATCTTCCACCAACAGAGGATGCATTTCAACAACATGTAAAGAGCAATGTTTCAGACAGCGATATGGTGTCACAGCCCGAACCCAAACCCTTGTTATGGAGTCCTGTTGGCAAGGGGTGGATTGTCAGAGATGGGGCCATTCAACCAGTGCTATTTCCAAAACCCCCAGCACCTACAGAAGTGAGAGACATTACTCACTTGTATTGCAAAGTGTGGAGAGAGTGGAAAGTGCCAGTGCCTCTCGCTTGGGCTTTCCTGTACGGGGTTCTGCAACATGCTGTGCAGAATGTCAACATGTGTCCCCTAACGTTTCTGAGGAACCTGACATTTAACATTATATTCTAGTATCTATATGCTTGACCTCTCACTGAATACTTTGATGAATTGTTTACTGTACTTTGAATCAAGTTTCCAGTTTCAATAAAACCTGTACTATTTACACCTATGTTTTAGAGGTTTGCCATTTAGAACTAATACACTTGATTGTATTGGGTTACTCTTATTCTGACTATTTGGTGATGTAGTTCAGCCACCTGGTATTTCCCTCTCTAAATATGATGACCATCAGAGGGAGCATTCTTAACTTATAGGCTATTGTGCCACTTCTCCCCCATTCTGAATGTGACTGTCTCAGAGAAGAGGTAGGCCTATGTCTAAAGAAATCTCATTTACAATAGAACTGTACCAGATATTTCCATACAACTACTGGTTAGTGTTCAATAGCACCCTAGACAATTCAGTAATGGTATACTTTTTAGGGATTTCTGTTTTTCTGATAAATGAGAGAAAAGTGATTGAGTCCTATGTTCCTATCCCCAAAAAGTACAATTTCCGTCTAAACTAAAGCTAAATTTACAGGACTATAATTCAGTATTTTTTTAGTTAAATAATTATCTGACTATTTGGTGATGTAGGACAGCCACCTGGTTCATACCTCAGCAAATCTGAAGAGCAAAACAGAGGTCATTCTCAAGTTATGGGCTTTTTAGTCACCTGTCCCATATTCGGCCTGGTCTAATTTGGCTCTTTTTCAGGGATTGGGGTAGTTCTAAAGAACAACCAAAAAAAACATTTTTTTCCCCCAAAATAAAAATTGACAACAATCAATTTCATTAATGGGAGACCCTAAAGATAAGAAAAATCATTGTTGTCATTTTTTCTACCTCGGGTAGGGGTATCTCAAAATCTGAGGGCCCTTCCTGCTAGACTATAGTGGTTGTGACCTGATGTGGGGCATAATACATTACTGTGTGTGTGTACCTCGGGTAGGGGTATCTCGAAAACTAAAGCCTTTTTTGAGGACTTGCTGCTGGACTACTAATGAGCAGTATTTTTATTCTGTGGAAATACTGACCCTGTGGTTTCTGTGTCATATTATTTGCCTGAAGCAAAGAGGAGGCTTAAATAGCCTGAAGCATGCACTTTGTTCAAAACGTTAATATTGTGCAGACAACAAGTCGGAATCAATTAGCACGGACCCGACTAACATGCTCAATAAAACAGAGACAATCACAGAGTCCAGACAGAGCCGCTCTGCAGCCATGAGCAGGAGGATGAGATAAACAACATTTTATTTATTTAAAAATACTCTATCTTGGACTTATAATATGCTCTATGATAGCTTAAAGAAAACCCGTCAATATATTAATTCTGGACTCAAAAAAGATGAAAACTAGAGAAGTAAGCAGCTACCATTACCAAGAATGAAGTGGATTGTGAAAGGTCCAGATGTTCTATACAGACACGTTGATGTTTATATAGACATGTCTCTAAAACTGCTGCAGGTTTTTTTCTCAACTCTTATGTGACTTGAATATTATCATAAGTGAGGAAGTCTTTATTTTTAAGTTGGGAAATATTCTCATTTGTAGTTAAATGAGAAGATTAATACCACACTCAGGGCAGTGCATTAAGTGTGCAGCTACATCGAATGGATGAAAAGGCGGTTTAATGTAATGCCATTTTTATTTATTTGAGAAGGGACCGTAGATATGTTTTAACAATAGCACTTGAGTCCGTTATGGTAATGTGACATGCTCACTTCCATCTGCAGGACCTGGTAGTTGGATGGCATTTGTAGAGAAAAAAAACAAAAACACAATTATATAAAAATAAGCACGGTGATAGAAAACATAAGCACAATTATTGATTTGCTTCTTTTTTTTTGCCGAGAGTTAAGATAATTAGCATTTTGTCATTACTCAGGGCAGTGCATTAAGTGTGCAGCTAAATCCAAAGGACGAAAAGAATCAGAAACGGGTTTATTGCCAGGTAGGTTCACACGTACCAGGAATTAAAAAAGGTAGTTTAATGTAATGCCAATTAAATGTTTGTTTATTTATTTGAGAAGGGACTTGAGTCCTTCATGGATATGTGACGTTCTAGATATGTCCCGATCCGATCACGTGATCGGGGATCGGAGCCGATCACGTGATTTTCAAAAGATCGTAATCGGGAGAAAAAAATCGGGGATCGGGATTTTTTTTTTTTTTTTTTTTTTTTTATAAATACTTTTTTTTTTTTTTATTATTCAATGTTACAAAACAAAAATGACCATGTTCAAGTCTTAAAGTCATCCTGAGGCCTTAGTTTTGGTTTCAAATTACACAACATCATGTATGTGTTGCTTCTTTGGGGCTTGTTTTCATAGACCTGGTTGCTTATTTCTCTCAAATCTGGCAAAAGAGTGGGCAGGGCGAAGTGTCTAATAGTACCAGTAAGCTAACGAGTACTGAAAGCTTTATTTTGTTTTGATCCAATGCTGCACAACTGAACTGATCCAATGCTGCTGTGAAAAAAAGAAGCTATATCCATGTTGGATAGAATATCCAATTTAAATAAAAAAATAACCTTAAGGGACAACTTGAATGCTTTTTTTCTTTTTTCTCTCTTAATGCATTGCATAAAGATCGGATCGGGAAAAATCGGTATCGGCAAATTGTCAAAATCAAATGATCGGAATCGGATCGGGAGCAAAAAAAAGTGATCGGGACATCCCTAATACGTGCTCACTCCCATATGCAGGACCTGGTGGCACATTTTAAAACACATAAGCACAACGAAAGAACATCAACACATTGATAGAAAACATAAGCACAATTAATAGGACAACGGATAACTCCAGTAGACTTTCATATTTCTTGATGCTATTTAAAAGTCTCCCCTGCACCCCCACACCCACCTGGGATCTTCTTGGCCCAGCTGATCATGTGGACCAGCTCCTTGTCGGCCAGGTTGGTGAGCGACATCATGACGTTGGCTTCAGTCAGCGGCCGGTTCATGTCCTTCATCAGGTAGATCTCCGGCGGCTCCGCCTCCATTATCCTGGAGATCAGGTGCTCCGGGGTCAGAGCCGGAGGGAGGGGTGCGTTTGATAAAACCACCACTGGTCCGTTTAACGCCTTTGGGAGGTTGGTTCTGCTCTCAGAGGACAGACGGGTCACTCGCCTCGTCTGGGGATTCCTGCAGTTTGCACGCTCCTTACGCAAACCTGACATAAAGAAGATGTTCACATTACTGCTAGCATCCTTTACTAAAGTAAGTGGAGAAATACTACAGTCTAAGCCAGTGGTTCTCAACTGGTCAGGCCTCGGGACCCACTTTTTACTTGGTCAATAAATCGCGACCCAACATTTTGAAGCAATCAAATCTATTCAACAAAAAATTGTGCTGTAATATATACGCTTTTCAGCATACAATATTAATACAAGTGAAGTACAGTGCATATATCCCTTCACAGAACTAAAGTATGCTTTTCCGGGAGATTTTTATAAATACTAACAAACTATGCATTCTCGTACACTCTGAGAACAAAATAAATAAATCTATTACTACCCGACATATTAATAATATTTTATGCCATTGTTTGTTTTTCACTTAGTTCTGACAGCTTGCTGCTCCTCACAGAGAGAAGAGCAAAGAGGAGATAGTCTGTGTGAATTACTTTAAATTGTGGGTAAGGGTAGATAGCCCCCATTGTTCTGTGACCTGTCAATCATCAAACCGGGGGTCAGATTTCATTAGGTGTTCATTTGTATCTGAAGTTGTACCCATGGATGTATAAAGAATAGTTCTACCGCAAAGTTATTCTCCGTGGGGACTTCCGGCAACAATCTTGATTCTGATTGGCCAGAGACTCGAAAAAACATCAGCAAAGATATTTTATTGAGAAGATGATCACTACGTGACTACTGGTCTCCGGTAATTCCAGTCCAACGCCTACTGCATGCACAGCGTTAGAAAATTGGGCCTTCAAAATAAAAGTTTGACATTTTTCCCCCCCAATTTAAAAAAAAAAAAAAAAAAAAAAAATGTCTTCACTCACACATCTGCGACCCACTCGAAACGGGTCCGCGACCCACTTTTGGGTCGCGACCCACCAGTTGAGAACCACTGGTCTAAGCAATAGTCCTGAATTCTAAATATTATTTGAGAAGAGAAGTATTATCAGCTAAATGCAGGGGTAGACATTAAGGGTAAAATGCCACTGGCCTGGAGCATTCGTCCAAAAAAAATCGACTTATAATGAAGAAAATTAACACATTTGTTGCAATAGTAATTCATGCACTAACTACATTACTACTTTTACTACAACATTTGAATCATCAGTTCTTCCTCATTTTCCTCAATTGTTCATATTTGGTTTATTAAAATAATGATATTGTGGTCATTGTTAAAAAATGTCTGCTATTATTATGAGTATTATTATTTGTATAATGCATTTTCTGCCTTCCTGTCATTAGGAGTTAGAAATGAAATGGCTATGTAATAGATGAGATTAGAACCTTCATTCTCCTAAACTGCTGGGACATTTCGCCAATACCTTTTATATTTTCTACTCTTCACTTACTTGTCAGCATAGGTCGGCATTGATGTACATAGCCGACAGAAGACCTTGTTTATATTGGCATATTTGAGAGGTGCAGTGACGCGTCCTAAAACCAGGAAGTAAGCTGCTGGTTCCCTCGACAAAAAGCAATGGGATTTCTCCTCAGAGTTTTGGAAAATAGCTGGAAATAAGGTCTGTGGAAAACGAACCTGTTTGATAAATGCACGTTTTGTTCAGCCGGATAATCTCCACATGTCTACCCTACTTTTATAATTTTCGAATCATAAATCTAATCGATAGATTATAAAAGGGTTTTAGGACGTCAACTCCATCGATCAAGCTGGCTGAAACTTTCTCTCCCTCTCCTGTCACTCTCCTTTAACTCCTCCGGTGACTTTATTTTATTTGAAGATTGTTTTTTGCCTGGCGCTTGACCGGTTACCGCTGGTATTAAAAGCCTTTTTGGCGAATGGTTAGCTGGCGCGATAGTCTGTAGTGAAGGAGCGCGCACCCGCTCACGGGAGCCTGCTCGCGCTGCGCAGCAAACAGCTGTTTGCTTTTCACCCAACAACGACAACCGACTAACAAAAGCGTTAATAAACGAAACAATTTAACTAAATTGCAAGTCAAAATACCAATACCACAGGACAATTCTTTTTTTTAAAGCAATATTTTTAGTGGCCCGAGCGGGCAAGTAGAAAGTACGTTATGCTGGCCCGGGGTGTCTAAATAGTGCTTCCGGGCCAGCGGGCCATTTATAATGTCGAGCCCTGAAATGTACATCAAATATCAAAAGTAAAAATAATTGCTATGGCTCTTTTTACATTATGAAAGAATATTAAGTTATTCTCTTATTACTGCAGAATACATGCAACACATGTTTAATAATTACAATATGTAATCAATAAAAAATATAATATTAAAAGATAATACATTGTTTTTCAAAGTGGTACCAATTGTAGACACTTTTAGAAAAACTGGGTTTATTAGAAGTACAGACCTGTCATATCATTTTTGTAAAAGTAACATAATAAAAAGCAACTATGAGTGTTATATAACTTCCCTGCATCTGAAATGTAGTGGATAAGAAGTATAAAGTAGTACGGAAATACTCCAAACAATTGAGTGACTGAATACAGTGAGAGAGTGTACTTAATGACATTCCACCACTGCATGTCACACCATACACTCTGTATTTGTGAAACATAACTCACACTGTATGTATATTTACATATTTGTAAATTGCCATGTTTTAAATGCTATTAAAACCTGCTAAAACTGATATATCTGGCTTCTTGGAGGCAGAACAATATCAATCTGTGAACATAATACTGTCATCATCACAGTATGGTGAACCTATTGCAAACAGTTGCTTATTAAATCATCCAGCAGATAATGACTGTTATAAACATTTACTGCCAGTCCTACTTCCGACCCCGATTAATTCAAGTCCAATAAATCTCTTTTTCAGTTTCATGTCGATTCGGATAGCAGTAGTTTATGGTTTCCACTAAAGTCCTGAGGGAGGTGTCTGGCTCTTTAGTTGCTAAACGCTCCAACATGTTCACCAGATAGTTGCCGACTTTTCTGAGCAGGTAGAGAACAGAGGGTGTTGTTGATAAAAAAAACATCTGCCTGCTAATCTGAAAATTACACAATGAACCAAACACTATCGGATCTCCCCATGGCCTTTAACTATACTGACAAATGAATGACTAGAATTCCTCCACAGCCACAGAAAGCCACTTCTCTTCATGCAGCTGTTGAACCAATCAAACTCACATGGAAATAAACAACAACACTCCCGGCTGCTGCTCAGGGAAAAGGACATTCTTGGACAAACTAAGCCACGGGGAACTGATGACACAGATGACAACCATTACAGCAAGTTGCTTTAAAGAAAATGAAATAAATATCCTGACTGGAGACAGTTTCTGGTTCCTTTGAGGAAGACAAAATGCACGAACAGAAGGAGAAATAAAACACACATTCAAAATGGACACGAGAAAACAAAAAGACACTTACCACACTTGGTCATGCCGACTTCACAGCATTTGCGGAGACGACATGCCTGGCAGCTCTTCCGGCGGTTCTTGTCTATCGTGCATTGATTAGTCGCCGGGCAGATGTAGTCATTGTGTCCTGAAACAAAGAGAAGCACAAAATAGAGGACATGACGACAAAAAAGGACGGAAGACATATGACCATTAAAGAGGGTTTCATCTATTCCATAAAGCAGATATTGACATATTCTGGATCAAATTGAATGTTTCCCTGCAGGTGGAGGGGCTGGGAATGTGAGGGAACCATCTGGGCCCAGGAGTTCAAAACTTTTAATCCCTATCTGATCAGATCAGATTTGGATTTTGGGGAGTTCAAAACCAAAAAACAGGATTAGGATCAATTTGATATCCGATCAGATCAGGAAATCCAATCCAAGCTTTAATCTGGATCAAATTTTCAAAACGGGTAGTTCCAACCGACAACACAGGATTGGGATCAGTTTGATCCCAAAAAACTGGATTATCCTGATCCCACCAGAGGGGTGGATTTCCAGTGGATTACCAGAGCAAAATGTACTGTACAATTTATTTAAAAATATGTTTCAATATAAATAAGATGGCAAAGTTTGTTAACTGAAATAATAAACAATTTTTTGCCTTCATGGCAAATCAATTTTATTTTTCATTTTTTGGTCATGTTTGTGGTGGCCTATTTTTTGTTTTCAACCAAATGTTGATGACATAAATGTTTATGCTCATGAAAGTATCACAGCAAAGATTGTCAATCACAAATGTAATTTAGATTAAAGAAAAAATACCTTCAACAAAAAAAAAGTCCATCTGTCATCACCTTTCAAAAGTAATTGCGGACAATACAAGGTATATGCAGGAATCCTGAGGTCAAATTTAATACCTTTTAAGTCCTTTTTTAAGACCCTTTCCATACATTTTAAGACCTCATCCTAACTTTGAGTTCTAACCGGTTACATTGGCTACACACTTTACCTCACATTTACTATATTGATTGTAAGATAGCACAACTAAACAGAGTGCAGACAGACTACTGAAGCCTCCTCTCCACATGAACTTCAACCTCTCTGTGAAGGTCAGGTTTAATGCAGTATGCTGCTTTGTTGATTCTGTACTCTGTGTTCTTTCATTCCAGTAAAACTCCTCAGAAACCATTAGAAACCAGTATTTGACCAATAAACAAAACAATTGACAAAACTTTGAACTATGAAATATATTAAACTTTGGTGAGCTTAAGCAGGGTAATGCCATAAAGGAGCTCCCTCACAAATACCCAGGGTTTAAATTGGGCTGGGGCTGTCCGGAGCTAAGCCCTGGCACATAGGACGATGCTCTGACGTCATCACCCTCACACATTTGTCATATGTTTACAAAAAACAATATGTTAAGACTTTTCTCGTTCTTAATATAGACTATATTAGGGTCGATATGTGTTGACTTTACTTTAAAATAGCAGATCTCTGTGACCGGATATAGTTTGGCTTAGACCCCGGCCCCACGTGAGTCTTCCGTTCACACGCATTCGATTCATTAATGTGTCCGTTCACACTAGACCGCTGGAAACGCTGTAGTACATATGCCAGGCCTGTAAGTGGCGCTGCTGCCGCCACAAAATACACCAAAAGCAGCGAAGAAGACCCCGGAGCATGGTTGCCATGGTTGCCCTTCTGTTTATTCTCCGCGGTGGACGGCGTGTTCTCCTGCTGTATCTCTCAGGTAGTCCACCAGCAGATGAAAAACACCCACCTCTCGGCCTCTTCCAAGGGACGAAGGAACCGTGCGGTAGAGTTTCCGTTAAAAAAATGTTTCCGCCGGTCAACATGTCTGTTAAAGTTTAAATCTTCCGTACAAAATTAGAAAAGTGCCGATCAGAGGCCTTCTTTGTTATTTATTGAGCTTTAAAACAAATTGATAACGACTCTGTTCTCTGTATAATATAATAATATTTAATAAACGGTGCCTGCCTCTCTTTTCCTCCCCCTCTTCTGACAGCCCAGCAGCAGCAGGAGACGTGGGGAGAGGGAGAAGGGCTATTTCATCGTTATCAGAAAATGATCATATAGGGCTTACACACGGAGCCGTTGGAACCCCAGAGCGTTGCTTATGCCGGTCTACCCTCCTTGGACCCCCCCACAGAGCGGAGCAAGGCAACGAAACTTAAAATAATAAGCAGCATTTTACGGCGCGCTATGCATGGGGCCGCCTTGAGGGGGTTTCCCGACATGACGATTCAGTAAATTAAAGGGTGTTTCATGTTGTCGTTGCTGTGGGAATTCTTAATACCTTGGAAAATGCCGTTTAATACTTTTTAATAGCCTTAATTTTCGCTAAATTGATTTATCAACTTTTAATACTTTTTAAGACCCCGCGGACACCCTGCAATAGATGTCTGCAATGTGGTCTCTTGTCTTCCTTGTATTATTTTTCATGTCCACTAGATGGTGATCGGTAGGATTAAAGCACTCAGGATCTAGTCATCTTGAAAAATCGTAATCTGGATCAGGCTGATCCTATCGTGAATTGCTTTGAACTCCAGGGACAAAATCTGGCCGATTTGTCTGATCCTGGATCACAAAAAATGGGATTTCAAAATCTGATCGGATCTGATTGAGATTAAAAGTTTTGAACTCGTGGGCCCTGGAGATTAAACACCACTTGAAAGTCTCAACAAAACCTGAACATGGAGATCTTCAGGAAACTGGTGCTCCTGACATAATGCCACCCCCTGTTTGTTTGTGTATCACACACTCAAAGACCCCGTGTGTTTTTGAGTCTCACCTTGGATGCTCCTCTTGAAGAAGGCCTTGCACCCCTCACAGGACCACACACCGTAGTGGTAGCCCGAGGCGTAGTCGTGACACACGGCGCAGAAGTGGAGGTCCGCCTTCCCTCCGGACGACACCACGGCCTCCTCGTTCTCCTGAGAACGCCTCCTCGCACTCTTACTAACAGAGAAACGGGCGTCATTTCAAAGGACACAAGGAATACAATCAGTTCTCAGTAAGAAATCAGTTCTCAGTATGAAATCTGTTCTCGGTATGAAATCTGTTCTCAGTATGAAATCTGTTCTCAGTATGAAATCTGTTCTCAGTAAGAAATCTGTTCTCAGTAAGAAATCAGTTCTCGGTATGAAATCAGTTCTCGGTATGAAATTTGTTCTCGGTATGAAATCTGTTCTCAGTAAGAAATCTGTTCTCGGTAAGAAATCAGTTCTCGGTATGAAATCAGTTCTCGGTAAGAAATCAGTTCTCGGTATGAAATCTGTTCTCAGTAAGAAATCAGTTCTCAGTAAGAAATCTGTTCTCGGTATGAAATCTGTTCTCGGTATGAAATCAGTTCTCGGTATGAAATCAGTTCTCGGTATGAAATCAGTTCTCGGTAAGAAATCAGTTCTCGGTATGAAATCTGTTCTCGGTATGAAATCTGTTCTCGGTATGAAATCAGTTCTCGGTAAGAAATCTGTTCTCAATATGAAATCAGTTCTCGGTATGAAATCAGTTCTCGGTAAGAAATCAGTTCTCGGTATGAAATCAGTTCTCGGTATGAAATCAGTTCTCAGTATGAAATCAGTTCTCGGTATGAAATCTGTTCTCGGTATGAAATCTGTTCTCGGTATGAAATCTGTTCTCAGTATGAAATCAGTTCTCAGTATGAAATCTGTTCTCAGTATGAAATCTGTTCTCAGTATGAAATCAGTTCTGAGTATGAAATCTGTTCTCGGTATGAAATCAGTTCTCGGTGTGAAATCAGTTCTCGGTATGAAATCAGTTCTCGGTAAGAAATCTGTTCTCGGTATGAAATCTGTTCTCGGTATGAAATCAGTTCTCGGTATGAAATCAGTTCTCGGTATGAAATCAGTTCTCGGTATGAAATCAGTTCTCAGTATGAAATCAGTTCTCAGTATGAAATCAGTTCTCGGTAAGAAATCTGTTCTCGGTATGAAATCTGTTCTCGGTATGAAATCTGTTCTCGGTATGAAATCAGTTCTCGGTAAGAAATCTGTTCTCAGTATGAAATCAGTTCTCATTATGAAATCAGTTCTCAGTAAGAAATCTGTTCTCAATATGAAATCAGTTCTCGGTATGAAATCAGTTCTCGGTAAGAAATCAGTTCTCGGTATGAAATCAGTTCTCGGTATGAAATCAGTTCTCAGTATGAAATCAGTTCTCGGTATGAAATCTGTTCTCGGTATGAAATCTGTTCTCGGTATGAAATCTGTTCTCAGTATGAAATCAGTTCTCAGTATGAAATCTGTTCTCAGTATGAAATCTGTTCTCAGTATGAAATCAGTTCTGAGTATGAAATCTGTTCTCAGTATGAAATCAGTTCTCGGTGTGAAATCAGTTCTCGGTATGAAATCAGTTCTCGGTAAGAAATCTGTTCTAGGTATGAAATCTGTTCTCGGTATGAAATCAGTTCTCGGTATGAAATCAGTTCTCGGTATGAAATCAGTTCTCGGTATGAAATCAGTTCTCAGTATGAAATCAGTTCTCAGTATGAAATCAGTTCTCGGTAAGAAATCTGTTCTCGGTATGAAATCTGTTCTCGGTATGAAATCTGTTCTCAGTATGAAATCAGTTCTCGGTAAGAAATCTGTTCTCAATATGAAATCAGTTCTCATTATGAAATCAGTTCTCAGTAAGAAATCTGTTCTCAGTATGAAATCAGTTCTCATTATGAAATCAGTTCTCAGTAAGAAATCTGTTCTCAATATGAAATCAGTTCTCATTATGAAATCAGTTCTCAGTATGAAATCAGTTCTCAGTATGAAATCTGTTCTCAGTATGAAATCTGTTCTCAGTATGAAATCAGTTCTCAGTAAGAAATCTGTTCTCAGTAAGAAATCTGTTCTCAGTATGAAATCTGTTCTCAGTATGAAATCAGTTCTCAGTATGAAATCTGTTCTCAGTATGAAATCTGTTCTCAGTATGAAATCAGTTCTCAGTAAGAAATCTGTTCTCAGTATGAAATCTGTTCTCAGTATGAAATCAGTTCCGAGTATGACATCTGTTCTCAGTATGACATCTGTTCTCAGTATGAAATCAGTTCTCAGTAAGAAATCAGTTCTCAGTATGAAATCAGTTCTCAGTATGAAATCAGTTCTCAGTATGAAATCAGTTCTCAGTAAGAAATCTGTTCTCAGTAAGAAATCTGGCCTCAGCATGCAGGGCAGTTTAATGAAGTGTGCGGCATGTTGCATTCTAATGATTCATTATCACCTGATCTGGAGAGTGATTACTGATTATTTTAGATTATTGCAGCATTTGTTAAGCAGGGAACACTTGAGGTGATGAGAGAAATCTTATTTATCTCATTCTAATTTACATGCATTTATTTACACAATGTGTCACTTTTCTCTATTTTTACTTGTTCTTATGTCTTGAGTCAATTGTTGTTGCATTGTAAGAGGAGCCTGGCCCTTAAGATTTACAATTCCAAACTCCGCTGTAACTATTGTGCATTTGGAAATAAAGCTTTGAAATCTTTAAAATAGTATCTTTTCACATTGGAAAAGGTTATATTTTGACTGGTAAGGGAAAATGTTGGGTCTAGATAACGCAACTTTGAAGACTAACGGCCCGTCTGCACTACAGGCATCAAAAAATGCTTTCAACGCTTCGCCCATTCACTTGAATGGGGTGACGTAGAAGATTTTTAATCTTCGCCGAACTGCATTGTGGGAAGCATGGCATGGCTTTGCAAGCATCACGAGCATCTATCGGCATCAGGCTCGATGCTTGGCATCAGCCAATAAAATCCTGTTTATGCAAATCCCGCCAGTGCAAGCGCAGCCAATCAAACCGCGTGCAAGCTGGGAGAGCCAGACCGCAGTTCATTTCCTCATATTCCAAACGAGATATTACGGAAGCAAATCACCCGGTTCTTTACGACCGGAACTATTTACCGGGATACAAACCGGAGGAACCAGGCATGGAGGGAGGTGGCAGAGACAGTGGGTGAAACTGATAGTTTTTTCGCCTGTTTGGAGAGTTTATATCCAGTTTACTTCGTTTTAACATTGCTATTGCTTTGTATGTCGGGGGCGGGAGATTCATGTGATTGGTTGCTCGCAAAAAATCGCCAAGCTTCAGACACGCCCAGCTTCAAGATTTGTTCATGCCTGTAGTGTAGACGGGCCGTTAGTCTCAAACTGTTTGTCTATTAGTTAGTAAGTGTATCAACAGATATTTGTCAATAATTTAGATTTGTTGACTTATACGTTCAGTCATTTGTTTAAAAATTAATAATTGAATTTTTTTATTTTTTTATTTCTGTTCTAACAAAATGTGCAATTTGAAGACAAATTTGAAATTTGGCTCTAGGAGTTATTTGACTTAAACAATAGCTAGAAGTAATGCACCATTTTAAGCATGCTTCTTGGTTAATATCAAGCTGTCTTTGGCTCCTTGCTGTAACAAATACAAAGTTCCCCTCTGTGGGACGAATAAAGGGATTCTGATGCATCCTACCTGGTCATCAGGACGCCGTCCCGCAGCTCCACCCAGGGGCTGTGGACCGGCTGAGGGGGCCGAGCCTGGGCCTGGTGCAGGGGGAGGGGCCCCACATGGCTGTGACTGGGCCAGAACAAGGAGGGGCTGAGCGACTGATGGACAGAGGGGCATTCGGAGATACCCTGCCCGGCGTACGTGAAGATGGTCGGACTGTAGAAAGGGAGGGGGGGAAAGTCGTGGCCGATGTCGGTGTACGGGGAGGGGATGCAGATGGGCTGGTTCTCCATGGATAACCCAGGAGAGGAGGCCCTGAGGGGAGGAGGGAGGGCGCGACATCCAACTCGACTGGAGTCCACCTCCTGCAGCTGGAGGAGGGGATGCTCCTTCTCTTGAAAAAGGGCGGCGGCCATCATGATTACAGACGATCTCGGTATCACAAGATTTTCCACATAATCGATAAAAGATAGGAGTGTAGGATGGAGTTATCCCCCGGTGTCTTATTAACGAGAAATGGCCATAAACACTAAACCAGCAGATCTACCTACACAGAGCGGGGGTGTTTAATGTCACTCAGGTGATCACTTTGTAGACTCCCAGAATGATGGATGGCTTTAATAACACCTGCGGCTGATTCAACCTCACTGACTGAAGTGCTGGAGTGAATCACCTGCTGTGAAATCATCCCGACGAAAGTCTGTCCACTTCAGAGAGACGAAGATGTTCAGGAGTCTGACATCATTAAGAGTCAGATGTGTGGCAAGCCTTTCCACCTGGGAGAAGAGAAAAACAAAAATACTGTTATGAACTGCGGAGGTGACGCATCATTAAATGTCGCTTAAGGAAGGCTGCATCTAGCAATTCGGTAACAGTTTACAATAACATTACCCTTGTTATGTGCCGTAGTGGGTTTGTGTGTGTGTGTGTGTCTCTCTCTTTCCCCCTGATTGTCTCCAGGTGCAGCCTCTCCCTCAGGTGCTCCCAATCCCCAATCAGGGCCTCCATAAAGGACCTGAGAAAGGCTGCAGTCGCTCTCTCCTTCTCCTCTGGCTGCATGTGTGCAGCATGGTCTCTGTGTGAGGCCTAGTTTAACGTGTGTGTTGTTCATTGTTAGGAGATGTGTAACTTTGTACCTTGTTAGTCACTTTCTGTTAGAAGAATGTTGTTTTAGTTTACTTTGCAAGTTGGCTGGAGAGCCCTTTTTCTTTGATCAATTAAAAGACCATCTTGTGGCTTCACAAACCGGTTTCTTCTCCTTTTCTCTCTTGCCCGGTTTTTTTTGTATTTTGTTACTTCCCTTTGGTTCCCCTAGTCCAGTAGGGAACGTAACAACCTTATAAAGGGTTTATAAATTAGGTTGTAAACACTTTATTAATCATTAAGAACCATCTATAAAAAAATTCTAACAGTTTTCATACATCAACAAAGGCTCACTATTTGGCAAGAGGACTAAGCCCTACATTGGCTACTTAACGAGAATCAACTCAGTGAGCAACAGATACCAAGGATGCTAGCTGATGACGAAGTATAAGTAGCCAATATAAGGCTTAGCAGTACAGATAAATGTGGGCTCACTATTTGGCAAGCAACCGGTCACAGTTGCCCTGTTTATCTCATGTCTTATAAAAGCTTATTAATGATTTATAAAGTGTTCACAACCTAATTAATAAATGAATTACAAACTATTCGTAAACCTTTATAAGGGTAGTCTTATTGTAAAGTGGTACCAGCAATTCTTCAAAGAAAATTCAATATCTCAAGTTGTACCTCGTCTCATCAGCAATATGATGACATGATATACAGTTTGTTTTATTCAAATATATCCGATAATATTTTTGGAAAACACTAAAGTGAGGTTTTTGAAATTCAAGAGATGATATACAGTACTATGGCAACATTTATATTTTTCTATAAATTAAAAGTCAAAATTGTGACTTCAACCCTGTCCTAAACCTGCCAAAGAAATACAGATTCAGTAGGTGAAGACATTTTTTTATTTACAAATTACTTGGCAATATTGACCCAGATTCTGAATTCATTCAAAAATATTTTTCCATTATACAATTAAACATTTCCTATTTGTGCATAATTTTTTAGATCAGTAAAAAAAGTGTTTCTTTTAAATGTATGGAGGTTCATACACTATATTAAACACATTCAATCAAACCCCATCAACCACATGTAATTTAATAAAAAGAAAATGATTCTCAATGTTCATTAAATATATATTGTTCTGGCTTTCTACGGTCAATACCTTAAAGGAAAACATGTCATCAAATGTAATCAAAATCTAATTTTGATGCAATATTAAGGATATGAATACTGTACAAGTAAAAATCCAGGCTTCCAGTTGCATTCAAATACCACAGCTTCAAGGTGGAGTTTGACTCCTTATAAAGAAATTCAGAGTCTGAAAAGTGACAAGCGGAAATACAACGGCAGAATTTATAATGTTCTTCAGACAGACAGATGGTAGATCAATAAATACAACACACACACACACACAATCAGAGGCAGACGCACATGTTGGTTTACTCTTACGACACCAGATAAGTTAATCATTCCTGTTCTGCAGCAGTCTGTCTTCAGTCAGAGTTGGTACACATTATCTCCCCCTGCCTGGCACTCGGCTCACTTCTTAAAGTCATCATTCACCCAGAAGAACACGGATCTGGTAATCTTCCCAAACGGCTGAGAGACACTTTAGGTTCGTCTCGCCAACAAACCTAATAATCCGTAAGAGAAGCCGCAGTTCGTGCTGTGCAGAGCGTAAAATGAGCACTGCAGAAATAAAACTGCGAAGCCGCAGCAGGGCACAGCTGAACTTTCATTACATTGGATACAACAAAAAAGCACTAAATCCTTATTTTTTTATGATAACACATTAAAATGTTATCGGAGAAACCACTCTTACAGCTGTGGAAACATTTGGGGAGAAGGAGTTATTTAGGTGTGCTGATCATTACTCTCGTCGTCAGGTTTTTATTTCTCCAGCTACTACTTGAGTTATTGTACGTGAAAGTTATGACAAGCTACTGTATATCAGATATAACTGGAATCTGTATGGACACATTGTGTTCATGCTCTTTCATTATTGTACCTTGATTGATGTTTTGAAAACAAGTGAGAAATACATTTTTTATTGCATCCCATGCTTCATTGTGGACACATAATGTGTCGCTACGCACTTACATGGAAGGAGACAACAATCCTATTTCACTTGACAAACCCTATAAGTTAAAGATTTCTAATGCATTTTTCTCCAATAGCAGAGGCACACATGCCTACTGTATCTAACACACACTTGCTTACCCCATTAAAATCTAAAAAAAGTTAATTTCTGTATGTTGGACTTTAAATGGTTTCGCTTGTTTAAAGTTAATGCACCAGCACTTAAATTGATATGTGAAGCTAATGTGTTTTAGGGTTATGGCTGTTGTTCTGAATTTGAATCCTTGCACTTATTGTAAGTTGCTTTGAATAGTGTCACTTTAATTAAGTGTAATGTAATGTAGTAATGTCTTGAACCTGACAAATAAAGTGGTGAATACAAAAGAAGTATTAAGCATCTAAAAACACAACTACATTTTTAAATGTTACTACATACTGTATTGCATCTGCGTTAAGGTTTTTAATGTTAACGATATACATGTGAGAAACTTCCTCTGAACTTTGGGATGCTTAACATGCACCTATATGAAACACAGAAAAGAGAAAACTCCAAAAAGCATAAGGGCCTCTTTAAGATACTGAATATATATATAGCGACTAGACTTGTGTCTGTGGTGCATGATTGTGGATTCAGATGCCTACACGTAATAACAAAAAAAGCATTACTCTAATCTGTAACAGCAGCTCAAAGGCAACTGAATATTTGTTTTTTTAAATGACATTTACAAATGACCTATTTCTGGATGATAACACGAGAGTTTCTTGGCAGCGGGGAGATGGCTTTACCCTCGTCTTCTTAGAGTTTATCATGTCTGAGTTCTAGACTGATGACTTTCCACAATATCAAAGAGTTGAAGCAATTCTCCGTTTGAGGTTTAATAATCTCGCCTGCCAGCTGATCTGTTTCGGCCCGAGTCATGGGGAATGATTGATATTATAAAGTAATGCACTGGCTTATCAACACATGCAGCCCTACCACCAATAATACAACAGAAATAAGACCCAACCTAAAGGTTATTAAAAAAGTAAAGACTGCTGATATGGAGTTTCCAATGACCTTGTCACTGAAGCCAATGAGCAGACTACTAAAACAAATGAGATAATTTAAGAGATTATAAAACAGATTGTGGAAAGATTTAGTTGCTTCATAACGATTAAAAGGGTAAAAGCAGATGTGGAAAAGTTGTTGTTTCCTTTGAAGCGCTGACCTTGCCTTGAAACCTCCTTACTGTATCAATCTCCAGCCGCTGGCAGCTCATTTAAAAAGGAAAAACTACCACATTTCCTCTACAACGCTGCTCATCCTGTCACACAGATGCTGAAGAATAAACATTTTGCTCCATTAAAGAAACAATGAAAAAAACAGTTTTTTATATGCCGAGTATAACCAATGTCACAGACCTTTCATAACGCCTAAAACGTTTTTTTACTTTATAATGCACGTGTTACTAAATATATTTAAATATGGAAGGTATCTTAACCACATTTTTCCGGAGGCGGTAAGCAGCTAGCGCTTCTGATCTAAGCTAGGCTAGTTAGCATTCAGTTTTTAGCATTTTTTTTTTTTTCCCCTCCATTATAATTTGATTAAGCTACTGTCTCAGGTATGTGGGATAGAAACTCAATTACTAACAGCAAGCATCAAAAATACATTTTTAAATCGTAGGAAAAAGGAAAAGTTGGAGGATTAACGTTGGCTAAGGCTACCTCACCAGCTAGCCGTAGCTAACCTGGGTCCAGTCACTGCAGTTTGCATGCTGTAAATATGAGACAATTCCTACGGAGGTTTTTTATAAAAAGATGCAGTTAAAACGTTTTGTTTTTTTAAGGGCAGATTCATTTAGCTACAAACGAATGCCTGCACACAAAGAAATCTCACAAACACACATGAACCAAACATGCATCTCCTCCAACCTAAGGCCAAAGATCAAAGCCAAATAAAGCGAAATGTGAAGGGAAAGAACGGTTCCTGGTCGTTAGCCAGAGAGGCATGCCTTCTAACAAAAGCTCAAGGCCATGTCGTTTTCCCATCCAAATCCTCACTGCCTCCCTAAAATCAGGCGGAAACGGATGCTAAACGGCTCTGCAGAAAGAGACGTAGCTTACTTTACACAGGGAGGGAGTACGAGTGGTGGTTAGCGCCAGGGAATGTGAAAAATCTCATAGAATTGGTCGCCCTGCGGCAGAAAAACCTCAAGGTGACAGCAAGAGATTCATGTGTTCATGTCATGCTTAATACACATTTAATGTTGTATAAAAAAGCCGCATGATATTTGATATGATGGTTCCTGAATGTGTGTTTCACCAGAAAGAATTGAATCAACTAAGCATTTACTAAATTGCTGTATTATAAAATATGTTTAATGTTTTTACCACCTCAATACATCAGAAACTAAAAAACAGTATCCAAATAACCAGAGCTGAATCAACACCTATCTGACAACATCACAATATCAGCAAATGCCTTTTGAATGTCACAACACCGAGGTCATGAACTCTTTCTGAAGAAATGTTTGGTCTGAAATATATGTGAAGATCTGGGTAATTAAAAATACTTTATAAACGGTGGAAGATGTGTTGGGAATATTACTGTTGTTTTTAAAAATGAAAACCTGTAATCTTGAGTAAATGCTGAGTAGCACTCACAATAAAGGCAATGACAGTAACCTCCACTCATACGTTTTCTATTCATCTAAAAAAAGATGACAACCTTGACTGTAATGTCTTCTCTCAAAGCTTGTTTAATAAAAAAGAAAACCAATTAAAGTGCTGCTACCACAGAAACATTTTCTTTGTGATTGTACAGACAGGTTAGAATGAATTTGACAGTGCTTTTGATTTGAATTTCTTCTGAATGGCAGCGATAAACAATTTCCTTCTAACAATGTAAAAGCCAGGCATTCAACCTCTTAAAAGTTTAAAACACTATTAAAAACTTGTTTTCTTTCATTTCCCAACCTTTTGAAGCCCTGCATTTCACCACACTTCAACACGTTGAAATCACACTCACAGAGTAAACAAATGACAAATTGCAAAAACATATCTCTAAATAGAAACAGGTTTGTGCAAACTTTACTTCAGTTTGAGTCTATCCAAAGGAAGTATAACATATGCAATCTCTTGTTTGACTAGAGCACTTTGGTGGGATAAATAATTGATTTAACTGGAAAACGTGGTTCAGATCCAGGGTTCAAACCAGGGGAGTCCCTACGATAGCAGCCGCATGTTTACAAAAAGATAAGTGCTTTTTGAAGTAGGCTAATATTAACATTAGGATAGTTAAACATTAAAAAGCCTGATTCTCAGACCACATTAAAGACCCACAAATAGAAACACATCAGATATTGGATTCACAAGGGTACACAAATATAGTTATGTGCATATTTTAAGATTATAGTAGATGTAAAAATGCATGTTTTAGAAGATTATTGTGGTGAAATACTTATATTATAAGCAGCTAACTGCCTGCACAATTGAATTATATTCCACCTGATCCCTGGTCTTACATTCGCAGTCAGGCCTTTTGCTGATATCATTTATACACAAAGTTTTCAAGAAGCTGATTATTTCCAGCTAAATATTATTATAAGTATACAATTAAATAACACCTCATTGTCCAAGTAGTGATTTCCTGCATTCTGTCACAGATAACCAGTTTGACTACTTTTGACACAGGCAGTCACAGGCCTCCTACTTGTTGCATGCAGTCTAAATATTATTAACACATCAGAGGGACAGTTGAGACTTCAGCATGATGTCCTGTTTGCAGAGCTGCACGTCGCATGATGTTACCCAATAAGTATTTATAAATATTGAAATATTCTTACCTCTTGTTCCACAAACAGCTGTCCAGCTGTGGGAGAGAGGCTGATAGAAGTGTGAAGCTGTTGTTTGTGGATCTGTTGTGAGCTGCAGGGACAGAAAACACGCAGTAAGTTCGCTGACAGACAGAGTGTTCATATAAAGACACTGCTGCACGAGCCAAACCAGCAGCTGCGTTCAGGGAAATCAATGGGATGTCAAGAAGGACAAAATAACATGCACAAGATCCAGTCAGTGCCTTCAAAATAAAATCCTACCAGACTTTACTTGGTTTTGTTTTATTTGAATACATTTGAACATGATAAAATCCCAAAGATATTAGGATAGTGAAAAATAAACCGATAAAAAGGTGTTTCTTCTTTTTATAATCAGTGTTAGATTGTTCTTTTCTTTGTAAATTGGTTGTGCTTTTGAAATAGAGAATACTAATAAACACCAAAGGTCTAAATTCTGTCATATTTACTTATATTTTCCTCAGATTTTATACTTTTGTATAAGTAGGTTTGCACACCTAATGCTGCTTGTTTCTATATTGTCTTCTTCTCAGGCTCCTTGTCCCTGTAACCACTCTTCTTTTCTTCTCTTAAGCAACTGTAAATATAACCTCTTCTTTATTAAATATATGTTATATATATCCTGTTGTCTTCGGGTCAAATCTGAGCGATTTACTACTTTCATCGATCATACCTTTTTAGTTTTACATTCGATTGCATTAAGGCTTTATGATATCCTTCACAGTAGACATTTGAACATATCAAATGGCTGATCACCACTTTCATTGAATTTTGGATGATTTAGTCAACTTTGTAACACCCATGGTGTTCCCGGTCAAGAGCGCCATAAAGAAAAGGAATTAGTAACCATCCGGATCAGATAAAACACACACACACACACGTATACAATTTGACACATTTCCCGCTCTTATGTACCCATCCCCCGCTCTTATGTGCCCATCCCCCCACATGGATCACACCTGGCACACGCAATACATGTTCAGTGTCTATTCTTTGTATATATTTACTGCAGTTTTTCATGTATACCAGTAGTCTCATACAATATGAACAGTTTGAAAGGGTGTTAAATGAAATTTGGTGATGATTAATGGTTTTTGTGTTAATGTAATAGCGGTTAAAACAGGACCGGTCAAATTTGACCGCGAACATCAAAGTAAGGGGGGGGGAAACGAAGACAATAGAAGGGTTAAGTAACTGCTCTCGTGTGATAATGAATGAGAGACTGCCAATGCTACCAAACGACTCTGCCAGATGAAACAAATATTTGTAATGCTAAAATATGCTGCATGTAAATGAGTTTTGTAAAGAAATGGCATGAATACAAAATATTTTGGAATAAATGTCAAGATGGCTCCCCCAAAAACCTACTAATATGAGATATATTTTTTATTTGAACTATGTGTAACTTTTATTTTGAAGGGATCGTGTTAGTTCCTGTCTTATATTATCATGTAAACTTGACAGCAGCTCAGGGAAAGTGGCCCAAAGACGTCAGAAGAAACCACACCTTCCTGGCTGGTGTGTAACCATACCACTGGGTCAATCAAATCTTAATGGTGCCTTTTATTTCAACTACATAGTTTGGAGGCATAAGCAGTGCAAATAGTGTCCCTGTTACTACCTTAATCAAATGTACTTATAACATGCACTTGAGTATTTAAGGACACTACCGTTCATGTAAAAGCAACAAGAAGTCAACTTCTAATCTTTCCCTTTTTTCTCTCTTCATTGTAAACCATTAAAAAACACACCTTTATAAATGCATCCATTATCAGAGGTGTCGTTAAAAAACCCCTATCAAGTCTTTATTTATATAAAAAGTTCAAATGTATAGAGTCAACAGTGGGTTATTTACTGTATATCCATTCTGTATATTCATTCATACCTATTAGTCCCATACTGTAGGTATGAATGTGTGGAGCTTTTGGTTAGGCATTGTAGTATCTCATCCTAATGGATACGCTTGAATATTTCAGTTTTATGGTATATAAAAACATTCATTTAACTTTTTTTATTTAAATACCTTTATGGATTTTCTCATTTTTTCTTTTTACAAAAGCAAGTGATGCCAGCATGTACATTCGGTTCCAATTCAAGTAACGATATATACACACATGCTGACAAATCTAAATCTCCATTTCAATCCCACCACTCTCCCGCACCCATTAACCCATTGAGTTACAATAAATATGAATTATTTATCTGACACTTATTGACAACACCCCGTCATTCATTCTGAAAAACACGAGGGAAACACATGTTTGGTAGCTGCATTGAATCCTGGTCTCCTGATTTGTTTGTTACTACTTCTGACTGTACAAAAAAATCCCTAAAAGTTCAAATCTAATTAAGGCAAAGCTGTAACAAACCAAATCATTATTGGTACCATCTACGGCCTCTTATATTCCAAGTCTTTACATCCTCGTGTTGTTTTTTTTATGCACGATGTTTGGAGCAGTGCTGTGTTAAATAACGCCGCTCACTGTTCACTAATCTGGAAGTCTGACCTTTGTTTGCCCCTGAGCTCATTAGCTGAGTCCAGAGAAGAAATTGCTTATGATCCTACAGCCAGGGCTGAAAACATTACATGTTAGACGCTTTTATCCAAAGCGATTTACATACTCAATAATGTGGAAAATCCCCACAGGAGCAATTTGGGGTGAAGTGTCTCAGGGACACACCGACATGCTGACAAAAGTGGGGTTTGAACCTGTGACCTCCTGATCCGAACACCATCGCACTAGTCCACTGCGCCACACGCCTCCAGACAAACAATGCCAAACCTAGATCGCACTCGATTTCATTTCAAGAGGGATTATGCAAAGGAAAATTAAAGAACTAAAGAAAATTGATGGACGTAAAAACAGACAAAAACGAATTGCAAATGTTTGTGTTTTGGCTTGAAAATGACTTACAAGGTGAATGGTGGAGTTGTATTGCACACAGACAATCAGCAACTGCCATGTGTGTGTGTGTGTGTGTGTGTGTGTGTGTGTGTGTGTGTGTGTGTGTGTGTGTGTGTGTGTGTGTGTGTGTGTGTGTGTTCTAGCATTACTATCCTTGTGGGGGCCTACATCTGTTTACACAGTCTCGTGTGGGGACTCACCTCCCTTATGGGGACATCTCTTGAAAAAGCATGCCGATAAACAATACAGTTAATAGAGCAGTGTTTAAGGTAAAAACGTGTTTTGTAAAAAATGCACACAACAAAACAAATTCATGCTGAATAACCTAGTAAAATAATCAAATAAAGAGATACATAAAAAAGGGTTCGGGTTAGACATGTGTTGGTTATGGTTAGGATAAGTCTCCAGGAAATGCATGGAAGTCAATGTAATGTGCCCTGAAGTGATGTAAATATGGTGTGTGTGTGTGTGTGTGTGTGTGTGTGTGTGTGTGTGTGTGTGTGTGTGTGTGTGTGTGTGTGTGTGTGTGTGTGTGTGTGTGTGTGTGTGTGTGTGTGTGTGTCACAAATCATCAGCCGCATTCACTCATTCGTTTAGAGGCAGAGCATAAAATTAGCTAAATATAATAACATAACACAAGCTATGGTAATCAACCTTAATTACAGCCATTGTTGTTGAATGGTTTAATGTAAATCAATCAGTCCTTACAGCACTAAACGGGACAAGAAAGGCAATAAAGAACAATATGTACCCAAAAACCAACCATCACATGCACTTTTGAGTCTTCATAATGTACTTTCGAAGACATTTTGACATGCAAACCTCTCCATCCAAGAGGAGCACTTTGAGACAATCTGTCGCTGTACAAAGTGTACCTTCATCCAGTTCCACATCATCATGCCCCTTTGCTTTGTGCTAATTGTAGGGCATCTGATGGTTATGTACGGGCTCTCTGCAGGCTGTACACACACAGAGATGTGGATCAGCAGATTCATCAGGGCTGCACATCTGATGCAACATCCTTAGAGGAAAAAAAAAACTAGAAAAAAGCACAAATGCACTATTTTGCAATTTCAGAAGTAATGTAATACATAATGCACTGTTTATTAGCTCTAGTACCTGGAATACTTTCTCCAGATCCAATCCCCCTCTCCACCTGCTCTCCCAGGAGGACAGAGTGTGTGTGTCTAACGGAGCGTTTTACCCTAGCAATTTTCTTAAAGTAAAAAAGTAAAAAGCTTTTACCAGTCACGGACTAATGGCGCACACCTGTCGAGATAATCATTCAGAATTACGATGCGCTCGTTTCTCACCTCTTAAAATCCAATTTCGGTGATTACATCTTGTGGCTGCGCAGCATTTAGAAGTTCATTTGACCTTACCAGGTAATGGACTACAGTCTTTACCTTCTGACCGAACCTGCATGAGCACCGCGGGTTGCAGGGTGCAATTGTGCCAGGAGACTTCTACCATCCTTCTGTCATTTACTTTACGGGGACTGAAGGAGCAATTTGCCTCCTGAATTGGGCTTTTAACCCTCAGTTGTCATGATGACGTATTACGAATGAACATTACTTAGACCCTCCAGAAAAACGCAGAATTTACCGCATAATCAGCAAAATGGCGCAGATTTTTAAAAGGCCGCATATTTATCAAAAGGCCGCATAATCCCCGCATTTTTCCACACAAAGTTGAGAAAAAAAAAAGTAAACTCGTCTTGACGTGACGTCATCAGCTCGCGCATCACAGAATGTAAACAACACTGTATAGAGTGAACGTGTGGAGCTCACACGATAGAGAAAACATCAAGATGAAAAAATCTAATCCATCTCATTTACCGACGAACATCTCTACTAAAGACCGGGCAAAAAGTGGGGGGAAACTATTCTGCACCCCGTGTAACTGGTTGTTGGAGCATAAGAGAAAATCGACCCACTTTGATTCATTCAAACATTCGAAAATGCTTTCTGCTGCTGCGGACAAGAAAGCCAAACAACTCACGTTCACCGAGGGATCAACCTCTAAAACCCCCTTTCGAGGGCTACAAGAAACGAAGTGAGTAGCCTACAAGATTGAAGCTGGTCAGATAACGAACGAGTAAATGAAAACAGAATGAGGCGGAGAAGTGTGTGTGTGTGGGGGGGGGGGGGGGGGGGGGTGTGAGATTAAAATAGCCCAATTGCTTTTACAATAAATAAACATTGAATGTGTTTAATTGAATAGTAAAGGGGTTTAACGTTAGTGGCAGGTTGTGTGTGAGAGAGAATAAATAAGACAGCCCAATATTTTAAAAACTGTTATTCTTTTTTCCCACATATTTAGCATATTTTGCAACTTTCCGCATATTTCGCAACTTTCACCGCATAAAATCACATAAAAACCCCGCATGTTTAATCGCATAATCAAGGAATTTAGCCCGCGTTTTTCTGGAGGGTCTAATTACTGAGATTTAAACACAGAAGTTTCATAATCCCTCCACTTTTTTATACCTAAGGTTTACTATTTCTTCTCCCTTGGTAATCTTTCAACGCAAAGATGGTGCTGTGTTGGTTTAACGATTTTGTTTTTATTCGCCAACGCAGGGGCTAAAGAAATATCCTCCCACTGGTGTGTGCTGGACTTTGTTGTTTTTCCCATTAGTGTAAAATCTAGGGTGAATAGATTCAACATTCTGTAACCACGACTGAGCTGAAGACTCGTAAACAGAAAAACAGGAAAGCAGTTCAGGCTTGTGCTATGTTGTCAAAAAAGCCTTTAGTGAGTGCTTTACTCTCTCTGGGCTTTTTTTCATGGCCATCAGTCCCCATGAGAGGCATTTGGGGAAACTTGAAATTACATCAATTGTTGCTTCTGAAAATGCCGCAAAATGATACCATGTCTACGCTTAATGGACGTCTTTACAATCAGGAGCAAAGAAGGTAAAAAAGTAATATAAGAAAGTGTATCAAGAGTTGTTGAATGGCTCAACAAAACAGGTCTGATGTTGACGAAAGAAAAGGGTTAGGGGTAGGGTTAGGTCCTTTCCTGTAACCTACCGAGATTCAACTTAAAGCTGGGAAATAAAATGACTTCAAAAAGGCAAGGTATTCAACCGGCATATTTACCAGAAATGTTGCCATTGCGACTGTTTTGGTATTTATGAGTAGCACAAAACAAAGCTGAAGAAGACTCCTGCAGCTTCTTAAATAAACAATGCTTGCTTACTTTTCTGATTTGGAACCAATAACAAATACAGAAAGTAACCCCATCGCAATGTCATTATGGGCAGGAGCGTTGGGATCTATGTCTAGGAACACTCTCAATCTTTTCTCTCAGCTTCAATTGTAATGCTGCATTATAGTGGGTCGAGGAAAATGAATAATAGGTTCAGGTTCTCCTTATTTATTTGTACCAATAGATGGAATGGTTTGCAGATAAATGACAAGGAATCCATTATGCTACATGTTTTAAAACAACACAGACACCAGGTAAATCTTTAAAAAGAACCCGAAACACGAGTACGAACATGAACAATCCAGCAAGTAAATAAATAGGCATTGTCTGTGTGACGCTGCTACGACTTAAGATGCTACTGTAGATTTCTAGTGGGTTAAACAACTCTGAATCAGGGACTGTGCCTTTAACTGATAAGAGTAATGATGGGAAATTGCAATTGCATTATAATGTTGATGATCTTGGATTTTAGTGCGGAAACAGCTGGCCCAGAGAAAGGAGAAGTCCTCTGTGTCCAGGGAGAGATGGATCCATCAATAGAGGAACACAGAAGGTTATGCCCCTTTCAAATCTACTCGCCCCAAAGAGCTGACCTCTATTACACTGCTGGGTCTATTTAAGTATAACAAAGATTTGAAAAAAAAACTGTATTACAGCATTTATAGGAAAGTAAAACTGCCAGAAATCTGAAGACCGACCCACTTTTACAAACCCCACATGAGAATAAAGGTGGATTGCCTTTCCACAATCTGCTTTTTGTATTTATTTATGGCATTCAATAATTTCCTGGGCTGAAAAAAGAACATGGATATTGAGAAATGTGTCTCGTCAGCAATAAATTGAACGCAATTTGAGTTTTTAGTTGAAATGTATTGTAATATTATTGTGCTGATAAACGCTGGTATATTTTATAGATCCGTACCTTTATGTGTCTGTAAAAGTGTAAAAGTAATATTTGAAGTGTTTGTTAAACTTTGCTAGCATCTATATCTGACATAAAGCAGCTCTTCTCTTTTGGATATGTATGTATTTGTATGCATGGTCTTGGTTTAATGAAGACATAATAACTTAAGTCCTAAACTTGCTGCAAAACTCATTTTTGGGGCAGCCTTACAGTATCCCTGCAAAAAAACGAATTATCTATAAAAACTCATAAACAAATATGCGAATAACAGTTGTGTGAACAATGGGCATCAAAACAAGGAATCAAAACTACTGACCCCCGGGCCGGATGGTCCAGCGGAGGTCAGAGGTCAGGTTGACCTCTAAAGGCACGGGACTGGCACGTGTCACATGCTGCCAGCTTTGTAGAAGTGAGAGTGGGAAGTTGTTGCTCTTATTGTGGCAACCTGGTACATGAGGTGACACTGAGGGCACCGCTTTGCATCTTGGGTAGCCGGGTTCAGATGCTGACCGTAGGTTCATGACAATGTCACTCCTCGACTCCTCTCTCCTTGGTGACTTGACCCGGAAATCGATCGGGACACGCCATGTTGAAGGACGTCCCAATCGCTTAAATGCACACGGAGGAGTCGAGGAGGGAGGAGGCTTCCAGAGGAGACGAGAGCGAGGATACACGGGTGTAGACTACGCGGAAGTGTTTTGACTCCTCGCGCATCAGAGCTCCGCCCCCAGCTGCACAGCCTCTGCTCACTGCAGCCTTTCTGACTGTTAAAGGAGGATCAGAGTCATTCAATGTTTAAAGTGCTTCAATAAGAGTAAAATATACAAATCTCTTAAACTAATTATCCTACTCTATTAAGATATCAAAGTGTGTGAAATATACTAACAAATTCAATAATAATGTTTTGATTATAAAAGAATATTGGGGGGCGCAACTTCCAACAGGAGTCATTTGCGGGGGCTCTTGGAAAAAAAGGTTGGGAACCCCTGGTCTAATGGATAGTGAGGTGGGCTGAAGATCGGAGGGTTGTGAGTTCAAATCCCACCTGGAACCCCACCAATTGTGTGCCCTTGAGCAAGTCACTTAGCCCTTAGTTACTCCAGGGAGAATGTCCCTGTAATCAGTCATTGTAAGTTGCTTTGGATAAAAGTGTGGGCTAAATCAAATGTAATGTAATATAGAGGGGCAAAGTCCCTCCCCTTCCGGTGGACCTCCATGGAACCTTATTTCAGAAAAAAAATGTATTGAAGTCAATAGAGAGAGAAAGATTAATTATTCAATCTTGTTTGAATTGTGCCACGAATTACACATATAATGTTTGTCAAAAAAATTAAAATGTGTCGTAAAACTGAAGTAACACTTTTTTTTGTGTGAAACCGCTCAATGAACTACATCTCCCATCTCGCACCACACACCAAGACGGCTGTCACGTTGGCACATTTCACTTCTTTCTTTCAGAATGAGGCGAAAAGTATTAAAAGAGGTGAAAATCTCTCCAAGTCTGGGCATGTTGAGAGCTGTACATACACACAAGGGGAGTTAGTCGGTTCCGTGAGAGCCAGCATGCGGGACCGGGACTCTGGGATTTGTAGTCTTTCTAGTTGCGTATTTTTCATAGTCTTATATTTCAACAGTTTTACGACAAACTGTGACTTTTTTGACATGGAAATTATTTTTTAAGATTGACAAACATCATATGTGTAATTTGTGGCACAATTCAAACGGGATCGAAAGATACGTTTTCTGCCCCCATTGACTTCAATACATACTTTTTCCAAAATAAGGTCCCTTGGGTCGGAAGTAGTTGGGCGGGACTTCGCCTCTCTATAATAAAAGAGATGGATAGAAAAGAATGGACGAAATCATTTCAATGAGAAACTAAATCCCAGGTTTGAAGGGGTTTCTGTGGAGGGAAGTCCACTGACAGGTGATAAAAATGCGCTTACGCCAGAAGTAAAGGGCGTTGATTATGGTGACGCTGGAGTGAACGAGGACATCCCAACTCACACCTGAGGTCTCCTCTGTCCTCGCGTCTCTTCCTCGTGTCTCTTGCTCGTCTTACGGAGGCGGAGCTAGCTGAGGCAAAGGAGGAGGCGAGATAATCTATTGGGATGAACCTCCAGTGTGGGAACTGTTTTCTTCTTGTAATTTAATTGGGGCAAGGATGAATCAGGGCCTAAACGGATCCAGCTGGGTTTGGTGGACTGGTGCTTTCAGATAGAGGGACGTGGGCGGAGGATAATAAATGCTTTTAGCTCGTCCAACCTTTACCTTTGCAAAACATAGTTTACCTACTTTAACCAGAAACTACACATTTCCACAGTTTTTATCGTTCTACTTTTTTTATTAGGATTATTACAGAAAATAAGGGGGGGAATCTTTGGTGCATAATGGTGGGCAGTTAAGAGGTATAGATGATTACAGGAGGATGTGCACAGAGCATATGAAGAGAATATGATTCACACTGTGGAAGGATAGGGAAACTTAAAGGTCCCTTATTACACAGTTTTTCATCAATATATCATAGGTCTCAGATATATACAGAACATGTCTCTGAAGTGTTTGGCTCAAAACACCAAAAACAGATCATTTCAGCATTACCCATAATCCCCTCCGTTTCAGCCCTGTTTCCAAAGTGCTGATTCTCTGTCTGTTACTTTAGATGAAAATAAGGAGCCCCTCCCCACGCCCCTCTGAGAGAGATTTGGTTAAAAAGAACACGATGGTGCTCTAGGAGGAGATTCAGGTGATAAGGTGGGGGGGTTACCTTGGTTGGTGATTGGCTAATGGTTACACAAGCCAAAAAAAACGTGGCCAAATCTGATCAGCTAATTTTCAGACAGGTTTTTATATACAGTGGGGCAAAAAAGTATTTAGTCAGCCACCAATTGTGGAAGTTCTCCCACTTAAAAGATGAGAGAGGCCTGTAATTTTCATCCTAGGTACACTTCAACTATGAGAGACAAAATGAGAAGAAAAAAATCCAGAAAATCACATTGTCTGATTTTTAAAGAATCTATTTGCTAATTATGGTGGAAAATAAGTATTTGGTCAATAACAAAAGTTCATCTCAATACTTTGTTATTTACCCTTTGTTGGCAATGACAGAGGTCAAACGTTTTGTGTAAGTCTTCACAAGGTTTTCACACACTGTTGCTGGTATTTTGGCCCATCCCTCCATTCAGATCTCCTTTAGAGCAGTGATGTTTTGGGGCTGTCGCTGGGCAACCCAGACTTTCAACTCCCTCCAAAGATTTTCTATGGGGTTGAGATCTGGAGACTGGCTAGGCCACTCCAGGACCTTGAAATGCTTCTTACGAAGCCACTCCTTCGTTGCCCGGGCGGTGTGTTGTCATGCTGAAAGACCCAGCCACGTTTCATCTTCAATGCCCTTGCTGATGGAAGGAGGTTGTCACTCAAAATCTCACGATACATGGCCCCGTTCATTCTTTCCTCTACACGGATCAGTCGTCCTGGTCCCTTTGCAGAAAAACAGCCCCAAAGCATGATGTTTCCACCCCCATGTTTCACAGTAGGTATAGTGTTCTTTGGATGCAACTCAACATTCTTTCTCCTCCAAACACGTCTAGTTGAGTTTTTTCCAAAAAGTTATATTTTGGTTTCATCTGACCATATGACATTCTCCCAATCCTCTTCTGGATCATCTAAATGCTCTCTAGCTAACTTCAGACGGGCCTGGACATGTACTGGCTTAAGCAGGGGGACACGTCTGGCACTGCAGGATTTGAGTCCCTGGCGGCGTAGTGTGTTACTGATGGTAGCCTTTGTTACTTTGGTCCCAGCTCTCTGCAGGTCATTGACTAGGTCCCCCCTTGTGGTTCTGGGATCTTTACTCACCGTTCTTGTGATCATTTTGACCCCACGGGATGAGATCTTGCGTGGAGCCCCAGATCAAGGGAGATTATCAGTGGTCTTGTATGTCTTCCATTTTCTAATAATTGCTCCCACAGTTGATTTCTTCACACCAAGCTGCTTACCTATTGCAGATTCAGTCTTCCCAGCCTGGTGCAGGTCGACAATTTTGTTTCTGGTGTCCTTTGACAGCTCTTTGGTCTTGGTCATAGTGGAGTTTGGAGTGTGACTGTTTGAGGTTGTGGACAGGTTAACAAGTGGAGGACAGAGGAGGCTCTTAAAGAAGAAGTTACAGGTCTGTGAGAGCCAGAAATCTTGTTTGTTTGTTATTGACCAAATACTTATTTTCCACCATAATAATATAATAAATAATAAAGTCTTTAAAAATCAGACAATGTGATTTCCTTGATTCTTTCCCCCCATTCTGTCTCTCATAGTTGAGGTATACCTAGGATGAACATCACAGGCCTCTCTCATCTTTTTAAGTGGGAGAACTTGCACAATTGGTGGCTGACTAAATACTTTTGTTCCCCACTGTAAATGGATCAGGACAAAAACTGAGTGAATATTTTTTCCTGAAACTTCCAGAATCTCTTTCCACAGAGGGGACACGTGTTTATGTATAAAAGACATGAAAAAGTGGATTTTGCATAATAAGTGACCTTTAAAGAGGACACATCATGCTCATTTTCAGGTTCATATTTGTATTTTGTGCCTTTACTGTGCCATAATATTCAAAAAGCTCTTTATTTTTCTCATACTGCCTGTGCTGCAGCACCTCTTTTCACCCTCTGTCTAAAACCAGAGCCCAGTCTGCTCTGATTGGTTAGCTGGCCGGCTCTGACACGACAGGAAAGGGACAAACAGGGGGCCCAAATAAGAGCTGTAAGCTGATGGTACACCGCCGTGGGAGGGCCAGGGAGGGCCAGGCCCTCCCATTTGACATTCCTGCCCTCCCCCAATAAACACGATTTTTATTATTTATAAAAACCAACGCTGTCCTCCGAGGCACAGCTCCTTGTGCCCCTACCATCACCACCTGCGTTGCCACACCCTGTACCACACCCGCCAGCATCCTCCTCCTCCTCCGTGCCGGTGCCTCCAGACGCTACCTTGCAGCACATCAACAGGTACTATTGGGCCAGCAACCGCTCAAAGATCAACAGCCCCAGGTGATCTTGGGGGTAATAAACCCAACCAGATGAAACTGGATAGTTATCCATGGAGATTGGTTTCAGGAAATAAGCGCACTTTTGCCGCTGCATGGTACAACAACAGGCCATGGCTTGAATATTCGTTAAAAGCAGACGCAGACGCAGCCTCTTGTTTGTTTAAGCAAATACGTCTTCATCTGATGCGGCTTTTACTGTCAAAGGTTTTTGCGACTGGAAACATGCATTACAGACTGATAAAGGACTGCTAAGGCATGCCGCATCAAAAGAACACATTTCATTTGAGAGTTTGTGGAGAGAGAGACACGCGAGCAAACAAATAAGGAAATGAGTCCTTTGGTGCAGATCAGCTGGCACTGAACCGTTATTACGTGTCAGCTGTCGTTGATATTATAGCTTTTTTAGCTGTCAACCAACTCCCTCTCAGAGGTGACCACGATTCACTCCACAGCATGTCCGAGTCAGGCAGTGGGCTCTTCCTATCGCTGTTTGAGTATACGCTGCAAAAAGATGCAGAGTTGGCCAAAATAATGGAAAGCATTCCCCACACAGCAACATACGCCTCTCACGACACGCAACATGCCATAATAGAACTAACAGCAGTTCATCGTCTCCGTCTCCACTATTTCTCTCCAAGTGCAACGATGAGGAAGCTGCCATCCTTACCCAGTGTTCGTGCTGCCACGCACACAAAAGTTTCAAAAGTGGTTCCTATGTTGCCCTTTATTTCTGTATGTATTTGCGATAAGTGTGTGTCTTTACGCAATGCTGTTGGCCTTGCTGTTTGATATATATTGTGCCACAGGCCCGCAGCACATGACGGTTTTGTGTGCCCTCCCATAAACATCATATGCCCTCCCTTTAGATTTGTTCTGGCGCCGGGTCTGTGGTACACTCTCTATAAACTAAAAGAATAATAAAGTATAAAGGAATTAGTGGGGAAAGAAAAGGAGAATAAACAGAGTTAAGGAGGAAGAATTACTTTGATCAGAGGACTCAAGGTCAGACACTGCTTTAAGTATTTTGATTTACAGCTATAGTTCTGGGCTATCTATGAATCTTTTGTATCTTCATCAAACACATTCTAGAAAAAGCGATTTTTCAGGCGAGATGAGAGCACATGTATAACGCGGTGTCAAAAGGTAATGCTTAGAGGCTTAATCAAGGTTCATTTGGCCTTGGTGGAAGTATGTGCTCTCCAAGTGTTCTAGTGAAAAGTAAAGAAATTGACCAGATTGCTTTGAACACACTTCAACAACTTGTGCGCAGTGATGTAAGCTCAAACGTTAGATATAAATCAGTGTGATGGAAAGCAAAGATCCCAGCCACTGCATTACGTTGGTTTTTCCCAGACAACATATATTTTGGGAAATCTGACCTTGTTATGAAAAGACTTCTCCGTTCATATTCAACAAGTGAAGTAAATATGGCAGGCGGACGCTTATGTATTGATACAATTATCAGCTCATTAAAATCAAACACTAGCAGCGAGTGTAGTTTCCAATTTATGTCACGTGGCATCCGACCAGCCATGACATTCAGGATTTACTTCTAATTCGCGTAGGAAATTTGGATTAAGCTTCCACCTATGCTGCATCCATAAAAAAACACATCCCACACACGTAAAAGACAAGACAGCTACAGGAAACACGTCCAAGGACATAATAATAAAAACATACGCTGATGCTAAATTAGATTAGAACTATAAAACCTGTTGCCATTGGAAAGTAGTCTTAATAAATAAGTCTAACGTACTGGCGGTGGTGAAAAAGATACTTTAAGAAATACAGTTTCTGTACGGTTTGACTTATTCTACAAACTGGAAAGACTCAATTATTTCCACAAAACCTTTCTTGCCACAGCGGTGTCGAGCAGACTGTGTGACTGCTGGACTGAAGTGTGCCTCTGAAAGGGGAATAACAGAATATGTGACAAAGAAAGTAATGATAGAGGAAGAAGGAGAGATACTGTCCGAAAAAGAAAAGGTTGAAGAGGTGTGTGTGTGTGTGTGTGTGTGTGTGTGTGTGTGTGTGTGTGTGTGTGTGTGTGTGTGTGTGTGTGTGTGTGTGTGTGTGTGTGTGTGTGTGTGTGTGTGTGTGTGTGTGTGTGTGTGTCTTGGATTCTCGGCTGCTGGCTTCCTGTTACAGGCTGAATAAGTTATTTATTGCTGGAGAGCGCCGTGCCTGGCATTCTCTCCCGGTAGACGTTGTGATGTGGGAGTAATGCTGCTCTGCTGAAAAGTAATTAAAACCATCCCGGATGAAAATACTCCAGAGCCTCCAGAGTTATTTTTCTAACCCGTTGGTCGTGTTTAGGCTTGGGTTATTTCTTAAATATGCCCTATTGTTCTTTGTTTTTTTTCCTTTCTGTAGTGGGTTACATACGTGATCCATTGGACTCCTTTGTTCACTTCCGTAACACAATGACCTGACTTTGTAACACAGTCACGCTTCTATTGGGTAGCGCTCCAACACATTGTACGTGATGTTGTTGACCAATCACAACAGAGCTGGCCAACCATCCAATCAGGTTTCAGACAGAGGTCGAAAAGAGGTGCTGCAGCACAGACAGTATGATGTGCTGTTTACACGGGAACGAAAACGGTTGTATCCGCTACTTTTCTCTTTCGTATAGCCCGTTCGTTCACACGAGGCCGTAGCGGAAACACGGAAACGGACCCCTAAAACGATAACGGGTCCGAAGGTGGATAGATCTGCAGACGGAACGCTCTGGGGGGCCAAGCGGCTCAGTGTGTACGCCCTATACGATAATTTTCCTGATAACGATGAAGCCATAGCCCCGCCTCTCCCCACCTCTGCTGCAGCATGGTCAGTAGCTACTGTTACTGACCATGCTACAGATGTTAGTGCAAAATCTACAGCTCCTCTACCACAACCATCAGCAACAAGTGGACATGGAGAACTACATGAACTACATGTTGCTAAATCCACCGTGGAGAATAAACGGAAGGGCAACCAGGCAACCATGGCAACCATGCTCAGGGTCTTCTTCACTGCTTTTGGTGTATTTTGTGGCGGAAGTACAGCGCCACTTACAGGCCCGGCATATGTACTACAGCGTCTCCAGTGCTTTTGAGCGGTCTGGTGTGGACGGAAGACTTTTTTGATATCTTATTCGGTTCGTTTGCGTTTCCGTGTAAATGGGGTCTGAGAAAAAGAAAGAGCTTTTTGAACATTAAAGCATGGAGACATGTCACAGTAGAGGAACACAATACAATTATGAACTCAAAAAGTTATAGGTTGTTCATTTTACTGGTTTTGCAATTTCTTCACTTTATCATTGACAACTATATTCAAATTATCATTCGGTGATTTGTACGAAACAATCTTTATTATTCTTAACGTGGACTGTTTTAATACGTTTTTAGAATGCATGTTTGTTAGCTGGGAATAACTATTACAGTATAAATATTCACATGTATTGCCTTAATAAAAAAAAATGCACTTAATTTGGATATTGCACTAGTCCATATTGCGATATATAAAACAATTTTGTCTGCTTTTTACCCTTTGGTTTGTTGTCTGTTTGCCCATGTTAACTATAGCAATACCAAATAAAACTCTATTCATGTTTTCTGCAGCAGAGCCACATCTGTGCATCATAATTATTCCTCTTTCAATGAAAGACTTCAACATTCAATCTTAAATTTCACAAAAACTCATTTCAATGTCAGCTTGGTTCAAATCAGATTCAGCTGAATCTATAACAATAGACGTTTCTGGAAATCCATAAAATCAGAGTTATTGTGTTTCCTTTGAGAAAAAGTTAAAAAGCCATTTAATTGTTTTATGCAGTTTCACATTGCTGATGAATCACTAAATGTTAACACTGAGTAGGAGAGCGAGACTATTCTGTTTCATGAGTTGTTGCCCCTCGACAGATTAAAAGCCTGTTGGCCACGGTTCAGTCTGAAAGAGAAGAGTCAGCAGGAACAGACATTATGTTATTGACTTGTTTTATTAAGTGTAGGTGATGGATAATCTCTAATAAAGAACGTAAGGCCGACTCAGACTCGAAAGTGACCTTGAATATCTTATTACCAGGCCAACAAGAATGTCAGGAAATACCAACTAATATTCATCCAAAAATGAATGAAAAATATTTAAGTTAGAGTTAAAATGGTTTTCGTGATTTTATTATTATTATTATTATTACTATTATTATTACATGTCATTTGTTAGACGCTTTTATCCAAAGCAACTAACATACATTCAGTACTGAGGAAAATCCCCACAGGAGCAATTTGGGGTGAAGTGTCTTGCCCAGGGACACAACGACATGCTGACTGCAGTAGGACTCGAACATGCTATCCCCTGATTAGAAGTCCAGCACACTATCCACTGAGCCACAGCCTCCATTGAATGCAGCCGTTCTAAGTTGTTAAGTAGCTGCTCATCATTTTAGCCATGGATGTGTACTTACCTACTTATTGTCTTTATTTGTATTGTAGTAAAACTAATGTGTGCTTTTCTCCTTTATTATTGCATGCCTTTTCATACCTGCTATGCCACTTTTTGCTGTAACACTGTACATTTCCCCGCTGTGGGGAGTCTGATATTCCCTTAAGGTTAGCTGAGCACATATATTACTAAATCAAAAAGGACTGCTAGTTGGATTAGGAATATAGACTAGAAGAAAAGGGAAGCTGCATATTAGAGTGATGGAAAAGGTTAGTTTCACTATTACACCACTAGAGGGCAGCAGAAACAAGCTGCACTGTCATGAAGCAACGATCATTTGGAGTCGTATACTCTGGTAATATGACAAATGAAAATCCAATATTAAGTCTATTTTAGCTCTGATTTGGTTTCCTGCTACTTCTGAGGAGAGTTTGTGGCTCTTTAGTCGCTAAACCAGGGGTGTAAACTGTACACCCCAGCACGTGCACTCCGCTCTGCATCAGCCAAACGACTCGCTGCACCCTCGCTGCGAGGGGGACCCAAGTTCCCATCAGCAAAAACACGTGGGTTTGCTAACCTGGCTACAAAATGGTGGAATGAGCTCCCCATTGAAATCAGGACAGCAGAAAGCTTACACATCTTCCGGCGCAGACTGAAAACTCATCTCTTTCGACTCCACTTCGAGCGATAGAATTACTAACAAAGAACTGCTAACAGAGCACTTATACACTAATAAAGGGCTGGCTTATCTAAAGCCAGTTGAGTAGCACTTGAAATGTTTGGCTCTATGAAACCTGATGTACTTATATGATTCTGTTTTCTTCAAGGTTGTATCTTCCTGGTCGAATGCACTTATTGTAAGTTGCTTTGGATAAAAGCGTCAGTTAAATGCAATGTAATGTAATGTGTCCAAACTACGGCCCGGGGGCCAAATGCAGCCCGCGGAGCTTTTTTAATCGGCCCTCAGCAAATTCAAAAAGTATAATGGATGCAGTTTTCTCTTGGGGCCTTTTTTCAAGGTCGGTTTCTGACATAAGTTTTTTAGTGCATTTTATTGTCAATTAATATTGTCTCTAAAATAACAGAACATAAATTCCTCGTCTGAGATCATTTCTTTACATTTCTTGTTTAGACATTAGTTTTGATCCTCAGTTTAAGTGTGAAAGTGTCTTATTTGTAGTAAAATGTACTTAACCCTCCAATTGTCTTCGTTTCCCCCCCCCTTACTTTGGTGTTCGTGGACAAATTTGAAATTTTAACTGCTATTACATTAACACAAAAACCATTAATCATCACCAACTGTACATATTGTATCAGACTACTGGTATACATGAAAAACTGCAGTAAATATACAAAGAATAGACACTGAACAAGGACCTCTGCAATCGGACTGGAGTCCAGCTGAAATGGACAAGACTCAATACACAGACTGAAGTCCCCGTCTCTGATGAACTGATCACAGACCCCAGTGTGGTTGTGAAGGCCGACATCACCTCAGGAACAGACTGTGGAACTGCACATAGACTCTGCAAGGAGGGTTCTGCTCAGCATGAAGCAGTCTGAGATCAGGCAGCACTGGTGTGGACTCAGACTACAGGGAAAGCCTGTTTGGGGTTTGCTGACCACTCAGTCTCACACTCAGTATTTAAGAACGCCACTGTTGGTGAGGATGTTCTGACATTTACCATCAAAGCAAGACTGCGGGTATTACCCACTAAGTACAATCTGTCCACCTGATACCCTTGCATTCACACTCCATTCTGTTTAAACCATCAGGATTCACAACAACACCTAGAATCCATTGCACAGATAACAAATGGATGTAATGCATACAAACGCCTGTACACAGCCCGTCATGACCGTATTGTGGACATTGTGTCTGATGCGGTACAAAACATCTAACCATCTAGCGCAGCAATGTACAAGCACACTAGAGTGTTACCAGAATGGTTTGGTTTTACCAATGATATCTTTGCTAACATCCCAAACACACCTGATGTTGTTTTTGTTGACACCAGCCACAGGGAGGTGCTAATATTAGAAGTAGGCTGTGCCTTTGACCTGTACATGGACCAGACTTTCCAGGAAAAGTATATCAAATACCAACCACTGCTCGATGTGATAACCAGCTTTGGGTACAAGTGTAGATATAGCATACTCCTATTCGGAAGTCTTGGCCATGTATATAAATGCACCATGATTGGTCTGAGAATTGCTGGAATGTCAAAGAGAATAGCCAAACAAATTGCCAAATATTGCTCTGTTTCAGCTCCGGCAGCTTAGCCGTGTGGAGAAGGAGGTGCTATGTGTTCCCTTAAGGCTGCTGCTTAGCCGTGTGGAGAAGGAGGTGCTATGTGTTCCCTTAAGGCTGCTGCTTAGCCATGTGGAGAAGGAGATGCTATGTGTTCCCCTAAGTGTGCTGTGCTGCTTAGCCCCATTTGATTCCCTGTATTATGTAATATAATTTGTGGAACCAAATAAAGTATTCAAGTGTGTGTGTGTGTGTGTGTGTGTGTGTGTGTGTGTGTGTGTGTGTGTGTGTGTGTGTGTGTGTGTGTGTGTGTGTGTGTGTGTGTGTGTGTGTGTGTGTGTGTGTGTGTGTGTGTGTGTGTGTGTGTGTGTGTGTGTGTGTGTGTGTGTGTGTGTGTGTGTGTGTGTGTGTGTGTGTGTGTGTGTGTGTGTGTGTGTGTGTGTGTGTGATCTGATCCGGATGGTTACTAATTCCTTTTCTTTATGGCGGTCATTATGACCGGGAACACCAGGGATGTTACAAATTTGACTAAATCATCCAAAATTCAATGAAAGTGGTGATCAGCCATGTTGTATGTTCAAATGTCTACTGTGAAGGATATCATACAGCCTTAATGCAATCGAATTCAAAACAAAAAAGTTGTGATTGATGAAAGTAGTAAATCGGTCAGATTTCACCCGAAGACAACAGGAGGGAAGAACTCCCTCCCAGATCAGCACCTTCCACCGAGGTCTTCAAAACCGGCCTTCCAATAAACTTTGAACATGGTACACCTGGAGTACTGCCATTTTTATCGCTATCTCCGACTTGTATTTATTTATTTATTATTATTTTATTTTTTTATTATTTATTTTTTTAATCCCTCAAATGTTATCAGTGTCCTTTGTTGTGAAGCGCTTCGAGATTTTTCATGGCAGAGGAGAAGCAATATATAAATTAAATGTATTATTATTATTATATATTTTGACATGTTAACACTTAAATATAATACTGGATCCTTTAAATATCACATACAACTCTGATAATTGTGGTAAGGAAATCACCTCTCCTCCTTGACTTGTTTTCCTGATTTAGACAGGTCTTATATAATAATTAAATATCTACTTCGTTGTGGCTTCTTATAGTTAGAATAACAATACAAAACAAATAGGCTAAACGTTTGAATCATCATCAAGTAAGAGTGTTTAAAAGTTAAAGAACATTTAATTAAAAATGATGTATCATGGATTCGCAATCCGATGTTTTGAACATGCATTTGTTTCACTTACTTTACATTTGGGGTTTACTGTTCCAGTCTGATGAAAAGTATTCGGTGTACTTTTTGGATATTTAACCTTAAGCCTAAATGTTTACATGTAGAATGACAGTGCACCCTAGTGGTCAGTTTTCTCACTTACAACATTTTGAGACTACTACAATGATGAGTTCATGTCTTCAAGTATTTTGCAGAGTTTGCTCATTTTACAGAAACTATCATGAACATCCTCAGTTATAATACAGCCATTTGCATGAGTTTATTGCTCTTGTTGTGTCAGTTATAGTACATTGACTTACATACTCAATACTGTGGACAATCCCCACAGGAGCAATTTGAGGTGAAGTGTCTCAGGGACACAACGACATGCTGACTGCAGTGGGGTTTGAACCTTTGACCCCCTGATCCGAACACCAATGCACTGCGCCACACGCCTCCCTTAAGTAGGAGTGGATCAGTATTTTCTTAAAGTGTTGAGATTTCTCTTTTTCCATTGTTTACTTCTTGGGTATAGTGACGTAACTACGGCTCCGCAGATTGGTCCATCACACACACACACACACACACACACACACACACACACACACACACACACACACACACACACACACACACACACACACACACACACACACACACACACACACACACACACACACACACACACACACACACACACACACACACACACACACACACACACACACACACACACACACACACACACACACACACACACACACACACACACACACACACACACACACACACACACACACACACACACACACACACACACACACACACACACACACACACACACACACACACACACACCTCGTCGACCCTCTGTGGGAGAGCGAGACACTGCGGAACTCAGCCTGGGCACACACAAACTCCCAGCCAGGCTGCGGGTGTGTGTGTGTGTGTGTTCGGGCTGGGTTTCGCTGTGTCTCGCTGTCTCACCGATGGCCACTGGGCTCAAAGGGAGGGGGGGGGGGGGCGGCAGGAGCTCCAACAAGCCGTGTAGGACAGATACACATACTATACTGAGATGCTGTATGAGAAACCAATGTGAGTTTGGAAAATTGCACAATTTAAATGTATTCTAGTAGACCTCAACAATGGAATTATGATCAGTAGAAATGGCCAGGACATGGGACCTTTAATATGTCATCAACTTGGTTTAAGAGCTTTTTTTGCAACTCTTTAAGTGAGGGAGACTTTCTGGAGTTTTTGAGGGAACATTACTTTTCTTTTATCAACCTTTTCAATTCAAAATGTAATCTGAACATTTTATAATACATTGTAACATAACTGAATTTCAAGCTTTGACACAGAGGCTCTAAAGCTTAACGAGGCACTATTTTTGAAACTCCTCCACTTCATTTATTTTAATCCACCACTAAAACATGCTCTGGAAAATGAGCTCTTTTAGAAGTTTAGAAGTTCTTTCACTTGTTAATTCTCTAAGTGGTTGATTATCTCTATGGATATTAAATAACTACTTGCCATTTCAACATGATGATGAGTATAGTTTAGTATGAACCACGGAATAACTGCCTCTAGTTCTTATCTAGCAATCTGAATAAAATGAATGAGTAATGAAGTGAAATGAAGTGGCTCTTCAGCGGAAATAACCGTTAATCAGACGTACGAGTGGTTCTGAACTCAACTGGATTACATTTTATGCAAATATTATCCTAAATATACAATAATACTTGGTCTTTATCACACAATTTACTTCTAAAGTACTCAAATCTGTAATTATAGAAGCTTCTTGTACAAAATCCCTATTTTTTTCTGCAAAACAAAAAAGCTATATCTCGTTACTGAGTGTCTACAAATTGCCGGCACCATTAACATATATTAATGTATTTTTCCTGCGTGGCCACATGGTGAACAGACATCTATTGTCTAACAAGGCACACACACTAGATGTAAAGAGAGGAGTTCAGTGAACTGTAAAAACACTAATGGGATCCCTGACAATATAATTAACTAATGAGGCTGATGGGAAAGACAGCGCTCTGTCACCAGACACCCACACTGCTCTCCCCCACATCACCCACACTGCTCTCCCCCACATCACCCTCCTCCCCCCTTTGGATGCTCCTCACATCTGCTGCTGCTCCCAACAATCCCCTCAAAGAGGTCCATCACTTTATCACTTATTCTCATAAAGGCTTTGTTTCTAAATGCTCACTATTTTTTGTTGGTCAGTTCATTTTGGTTCTTTGTTCCTGACAGTTTCATGAATACTGGTCAGTTTGGAATCTTTTACATGATATATGTGTATAGGTTTCCTTACAGATTGATAAAAACTGCAATGTGTTGTTATAATAATCATGATGCATGTGGCTATAGGCTATACTCAACATTTACACTGCACTTTTTTCTTGTTTTCAGGGTTTTTGTTGGTCGTTTGAATGCTGCACGTTTGTCTTAAGGCTGCTACCAACGATTATTTTAATTATAGATGTATCTTCAATACTTTTTCAATTAATCATCTTGTCTCTAAAATAAAAGAACATCTTGAGAAACATCTATTCATATTCTCATAAATCATTTTATAAATGTCTTGTTCTGTCTAACTGTCAGTCCTCAACAGAAATAAAAAATAGTTTACATTTACTTATATTTAATAATATTGAACAGCTTAAAACTTGACATATTTGCTTGAAAAATAATTTTTAAAAGGCATCAAATATCCCAAAAGTTGGAAATAATTTGTCTCTCAATTCACGTTTGGTTTCTTCTCTACGATTATTCAATTGTTTTGGCTTTGGGTTAGATGAGAACCAACACATCAAATGGACCCCTGATGATAGAAATGTGAGATGTTTGCCGTGCGTTTCTCCCACAGCGCTCTTTGAACCCATTGAAAGATATCCTTTGGATTTCTCTCCTGATTACACTTTCAGCACTTCACCAGCTGCACATTAAAACCTCCTGCTCCGATCAGTTAATTCTCTGCTCTCCCCACCTGCTCGTTCGATCACAGCCTGAACTCAGCGGGACGACACGTTTGGCACAAAGCTCGGCCTGCATGTGCCCGAGTGCACTTTACACCCTCTGAGGCTTAAGCTGCAGGTGCACCAGCTAAGTGAAACCTAATAAAATGTTTCTACAGCTCAGTAAACACGATTAAGATTAAAATAACACGGAGGGGTTTACAAGTCTTGTTTGGTTTTAATAAAGTGTTTGGTTAATTATATGTTAAAACGCTCAAAGTCTCTACAATATCTATTCAACCCACTTCTTTTAACCTTTGTGCACTCCACTTTTGTCCTGGTTTCATTTTTTACAAAGCATATATCATCACCAAATTACAACTTTAAGCCAACTTCATTAAAACTCATCTTCATCAAATATGGTCTATAAACCTCATTTACAGATAATAAACCTCATTTTTGAATAAGCCTAACCCAACATTATTATATTAATGACTATGGTTAAGATTGTTGAATATATCTTGATGGTATTTGTAAAGGGTAAACTCAGGATTCTGTTTTGAAACCATTTAAACTGTGTTGAACGCAGCACGTGATGCTAACAATGTAAATAAAAAGCACATCATTTATTAAAAGTAATCATCAAATCAAATTGTTAATAACATATATGGAACCATCCATGTTATTTTTGTTCTTAAGAGTAGTTAGATTAAATAAACGCTTTTTCTAAAATAGAAAAGGTATTTTTTAGGCTTTTTCAATGTAAATGTAATTGTATAATGTTTTTCTTTAGCACTACCTTATTAAGTGTTTTGCAAAGCAGTTTGAATTCCCTATGTTAAAATGTGCTATGTAAATAAACTTGCTTTGCCTTATAAATGGTTTTTTTAAAAAGAGACACCGTTACATCCATCTGAAGAGACGACGTGAGAACGTTCCAGTTGTTTGCTGATTGGCTAACGTTCCTGCTGGTTAAAAGTTAACCTCTGTTCACGCTTGATTTCATGGTTAGGTGAACAATACGTGAAAGCAGTACACTAAGGAGGTCAGAGACGTGGCCATGTCCGCTGCAGGAACATCACTGTTACTTTGTGCTGAAGTGTCGCTGAGTGACTGCAGCCTCTGATTTATTGCTGAGTCACAAAAAGGCCTCCTTTGTGAGGCGGTATAAAAGCCAGGAATGTTGGACGCTCCATTAATTAGGCGGTGTGTTGTGCTTCTGCATGGGCACACTGGTAATGATTAAGCAACTCTGTATACACACATTTACCTACATATAAAAAGCGTGAAAGCACTGCAATGCAAGTTACACCCCTGTGTTAACGTTCCTGATTCAGTACACATTATCAGCAAAAGGTGTTTAAAGTATCAAAAGTTAAAGTATTCATTATGCAGTAGGATGGCCCGGGTCAGAGTTATATTTTCCCCCTAAGATATTGCTGGAGTACCGTTTTTTCTACTGGTCCATAAGCCTGTAAACAGCATTTAAGTTCACTTAAAGAAATTGTATAACTATATATAACCGATAGAGTGAAAACATCTTCCAAAATTAACTTGTGCTGTCAAATATATGTTGTGCTATATATATAAAACAATATTTGTTTCTTAAATAGAGTGAAGGAGAAGCTTGAGTAAATATTCTTAGTTAAATTCCACACTCCACAAGGGCATGTACATAGTAGCATACAAAGTAGTATTCACAAAAAGCAAACAACTAAATACTGTAGTAAAGAGATAGAAAGCAGTTAAACTAAATTTCTGTTTCTTTTCTAGCCCTGATTCCTAAAAAGCAGATTCTGTAGAACCAAACAAAGTGCAGCTCTGGCTGATACCACAATACAAAGAGATGTGTAGAGAAAGCTGTACGGACCATGATATTACAGCAGGGGTCAGTAGAAGCATGTGTAGCTACCAAAAGTGCATGTACTGTAAACACACACACACACACACACACACACACACACACACACACACACACACACACACACACACACACACACACACACACACACACACACACACACACACACACACACACACACACACACACACACACACACACACACACACACACACACACACACACACACACACACACACACACACACACACACACACACACACACACACACACACACACACACACACACACACACACACACACACACACACCTCGAGATATGTTAAAGATGACTTCTACTCTCCTTTAGTTTGTGGTCATTTTCTTTGAATGCCAGTAACTAATCCATTGTGTTTGAGAAATCTTGCTTGACAATGTAATAGCCAAATGCATTATTTTTCAAGAAGATACAACAAAGCATATATATTACGGTGAGTCTCTATAAAAGAAAACATTCAATTCACGACTGCATCCCAAATCAGAGATATACTGTAACCATATTTTAAAATGTTATCCCAGGCCGCTGCTTAAAAATAAACCATGAGAGAAACCTTCCTTCTTGCCTCCTCTTCTCTGTGTGTGTGTGTATGTGTATGTGTATGTGTATGTGTATGTGTGTGTGTGTGTGTGTGTGTGTGTGTGTCCTTACCTCCCTCTCTGGCTGTAAACTTCCTGACCCTCTTTGCTGCAGCAGTCGTGCTCATCCCTGCATTGACTCCTTCTGTGGAGAAAATCAATAAGCGAGGGTCAAAACAGCCACTGAAGGAAGGATTATTGGTAACACTATAAAACCCTTCAGCACAGGATTTACTGAGGAAGGGGCCATGGTCTCTAAGCAAAGAATCAGGCTAGCTATGATATTCATATGGGGATTTTAAAAATGTCTATTTAATCTTATACTAAAGGATCATAATGAACACTAAAAATGAGGCTGCAGAACAGTGTGTTTAGTGAATTTGAACACACATACTCATAGATGCTTGACACACATAGGGAAGCTCTGATAGGCCTAATGTGAAGACATCAGCCTTTCCCCTCTCCACACATGCCTCTCACCTCTCAGCACTCTCAGCCCTCATCACGATGAGCTGCCAGAGTATCTTTGGCAGCGTGCCGGCTGGTGTCCATGCCGCGCTGAGCTGCTTATCAGGTGTCAGAGGTGGGTTCGGTGTCGCTGAAGCGCAGTCCACTTCCCTTCACGCCCTGCTTTCTGAGCTTTTCATATGTGCACACAATAACAAGATGAGTGCATGGCTCTCTCACTCTGTAGTTCAGAGTGAGTGCAAATTATAGCATTTCAATTCATTATGCTTAATCATCCAAGTTGTACTTATTAGTGCATTAATGCATTTAAAAAATGTATTGGATCTAATTGTATCAGCCGATAGAATCCTGACTTTTCCTTTCATGCTGTTGTATATCAAATGTAAACAAAAATACTTTTTCTAGCAAAAAGGGGTGTTGGGATATCGCAGATTTGGCGATAACGTGATATTTTACAAAAAGTAATAATTTTGTACAGATACTATAATAATATGGTTATCAGAAATTGTTTATGTTAATCATGTAGTGAAAATCTGATATCGTGACGGTCCTACAGGAAAGGTGAGCAGAAAATGGTCATGTCTGGATGACCAAATGTCTTGTCAATCATTATTTGTTGGACTAAGGTTCAACGCCAATGGTTTAAATTGGACGTGTCAAACTCAAGGCCCGGGGGCCAAATCCGGCCCGCGACTTCATTTTATGTGGCCCCACAAGAGCTTGCAAAAAATGTATGTATGTTTATTATACGATTACATGCCGATTTACATGGAGCACAATGCATCTCAAGACTTTTTTCTCAGAAATTGACTATTTTCCTTCTAAATGTCACTTTTTTTCTTCTAAATGTCACTTTTTTTCTTCTAAATGTCACTTTTTTTTTTCAATATGTCACCTTTTTTTTATTGTGACTTTTTTTTCCAGAATTTGGCTTTTCTTTTTAAATCATTTTGTGACATTCTCACTGAAGAGACTTATATTCAAATTTCTTTATTAGGATAAACCCCTTGAGGTGAATCACCTCGTTTTCAAGGGGGTCCCAAGAAAACAAATAACAAACAAGTACAACATACAAACAACATTCACACACATACATCGGAAGAAATAACCAAGAAATTACAAACATTCAGCCTAAGCATACAGCACATGGTAATACATTATAGGCGGTTACATTGAATGCATATCATTGGGTAGAGTAAAGTAGAGTAGCTGTACTATATATACAAAATCATAACAATAAAGACTTAGAAATAAAGACTTAGAAATGGGCAATAGGTGGGTCATCTCATGAGGAGATGGTGAAATAAGATGGAGCCTCAACAACCCTTAAACAATAAATAAAGTACTTCAGGTCATACAAAAACATTCAACCTTGAGGTGAGACGACAATGCACGCTTGAACAAAGTCAGAGTAGGGAGAGATCTGATGGTAGCAGGTAAGTTATTCCAATCAGCAGGAGCTTTAAATTTGAAGGCTCTTTTGCCAATGTCCTTTTTAACTAGAGGAACGGTGAAGAAGAGCTGAGAGGTATGTCTAACTTGGTGGGTTGATGTAAAACGAAAGAGATACTGTTTCAAATATGGGGGATAATTAAAGTTGAAACTTTTATAAATGAACTCAAGCCAGTGCAAATGTCTTCTCAAATCAGGAGAAGGGAGATTGAGGTTTAGGTACAGTGCACAGTGGTGTGTATGGAAATCACAACCGAGAATAAATCTACACATTCTATTGTAAGCAATGTTTAGCGGGGCTAGAACAGATTTCGGAGCATTGAGATAAACAACGTCACAATAGTCTAATAAGGGAAATAGCAGTTGGGTAGCAAGTTTTTTCCTAACTTTTAAGGTAAAACAGTGCCGAGAGCGGTAAAGAGTACCGAGACCAAAGTTTACTTTATGCAGTATATGATCAATATGAGGTTTGAATGAAAGGTTAGAGTCAAGCCATACCCCTAAATATTTAAAACTGTCAACTCTATGCAGAATTGTACCATCATTGCAAGAAATATCACATGAGCCAGTCAAAGATTTGAGTTTGTGTCGGGTACCAAAGATCATAGAGAAGGATTTAGTTTTGTTCAAAAGTAACTTGTTCTGGAATAGCCAGTCTTGCAGGAGGGTGAAATCTTGCAATTATTTGCCCTAGACTTCTGCTTTCAGACGTAGTTAATCATGAAGTTATTACCCTATCCGATAATAATCTAATGCAGAGGCAATAATGTAATACAATACATTATTTTATATATATTAAATATTTATTTATGTATTTTATATAGTCTTAAAGTTACAACCGGCCCTTTGAGTGCAACCATAATGCTGATGTGGCCCGCGATGAAATTGAGTTTGACACCCCGGTTTTAGATGATCAAACACATTAGAATGTCAAAATGTGAAGTCAATGCATCCGGTCGCACAGCACAGCTGCTCTCATTTTTCATTTCATTTTTATTTGTTCAGCTCATGGTACGCATACCCAAATGTACAATAATTGCCAACAAAACATGTCTCTATAAACACACCATTGAGCGAAAAGGAGCAGGGACAAGAATAAAATCTTATATAACCTGCCCCTTTCTAAAAAAAACTAAATAAATACAAATAGATAGATGGTCTGCCCTTCATAATAAAAAAAATGTTCACAGCCACACATAACAGTACACCCTCATCTGAGTCCTACTGGAGAAGAAGGTGGAAAGCGGCACCTAATAATAATAATAATAATAATAATAACAATAACAATGGGACCTGCAAATAAAGAACAGACATCACATCAAAGACATCAAAAACATTTAACAATGCAGGACCAGAGTACATAGATCACTACATTGATTCACCCTCCGTAAAAATGGTGATTTGACAGAAGGTCATAAAGACTAAGGAGACACATAAAACATCTCCATTACGCATGCAAAATACATAAAGAAACACAAACATGTATTTAGAGTTAGAGTATAGTCAGTTGCCATCATCCAAGTTTAGGAAAATAGCAATCACTTAATCAGTAAGTAATTGCTTATGAAGCCAATGCTAGTGTATCTTAGCTGAAATAGTCCTATCCTGATCTGTCTGCAGATTCAAAGTTTGGAAAGTCCCAAAGCCAAGCGTGGGAATCCTGCACATGAAAGCTTGTGTCTCAACACCGGGATAAGTGAATGAACAGTTCAGATGCAACGTTGTCTCCTCAGCATTACCGGCAATTAGCTGCTGATAAGAGGGCATGAAAGGCAGCAGACAGTGTGAATGTCACAGAGCTGGGATGCAACATAGTCGTCTCGATAGAATCAGGATCAAGAGCAAAGTTGTTGCACGCTGACAAAAGCAAATCCAGGAAGCAGTCGATTATCAGGTTATTGAAGGGTTATGTGATTTAGGGTCTATTAAAAGGGTGTAATGAAAAAAGTATATTATCCCACTAAAATGTTCCAGGAAATTAAACAGCTTCCCAAGACAAGTCCCTACTGATTGAGCAACTGTCCTCCTTAGTCTTATTCTTCGGACAAATAGAACGTTTTGCGGTCATAGTTTAATTGGTGGAAAACATTTATTGGTCTGGGCTCATCTGCACCCTTTAAGTTTATTTATTTATTTGTATTATATATAATATTTTGTATGTTCTTTCCCACTATGACTATGTATGTCATTAAGTATAGTATTCCTGTCATGCTATGTGTCTTCTTTATTACTTCTTGTTGGCTGTTATGTTTGTCTTCCATGTTGAAAAAGGGAAGCATGTTTTCCACTCCAAAGAACTATTGCTTACACTTGTATGCTTCTTCTCAACACACATATTTGAAACAAAAAACATTTATTGAAAATGCTGAAAATGACCATCATCAGACAAGGGGTAGTCGTGTGAGCCCAAAATTGATCAACAGCCAAATAAAAATACTTCATTAAGACCAAATTAAGAATGAATTCAGTCTGAGAAGAATCCGTATTACACTCCGTCACTCTCAGGCTTGACGTCCTTTAATGACCATTACACGTCGTCTCATCACGGTCAGTCATTGATCTTACCGTTTAATTGTATCGGGTTAGAAGCAGCCTGATTATGTTAACGTGCGTCTTTGTTGTCTGGAGCAGCCACACTGATTGATTTATTCAGTAATTTCCTGTGAAGTGTAATGCTTAAAAACACATTAGTGATTCCTTAGAACTACGGGAAACGTTAACGTCTACAAAGAGTGCTGCGGTGTGAGTCAACGGCTTTTATGAATGGGCTGTCCGTTAAAAGTCTATCCGTCACAAAAGCTTTGATCTACGACATCAAGTAGATCAGTAAATAACTCATCTTTTAAAAGTTGATCCGAACACTTCCTTTAGCGTAGTGGCGGTGACGATGGAGTGGTGTAGTTTGTTTAGCCTCACATGAAATGTTGACTTTTTGCGATCGCATTTATGCTTCAAAAATCATAAAGTTGGTTGATTTGGAAGATTATTAGCTGAACAAAACGTGCAAGTATCACATTATTGCAAGTATCGTTGTTTGCCGTAGTATATTTTCTGCAATAATCCAAAATCCAATGAAAATACTTATTGTCGAGGGAACCAGTTTAATGCTAACTATCAGGCATACGTTGTTGATACATCACATTGTTCATATTGATCGCCATAGGAACTGGAGAATAACAAGAACAGTCCCTGTTATTTGGTTGATGTATGTCATACACATTAACTAGGACAGATCCAGAGGTTGTCACAAAGGTCAATCAGTTGGGATATTTAAACATCTTTAAATGTAATACTTGTGACTGAAATGAAAGGAAAGTGGTTTTAAACTGTACATGAACATTCCTGTTGAGGGCAACAGAGCCCATACAGTATGTCCTCAAGTATAACCCAGATGTTAATTAGGAACACATAAGGGGTCAAATTAAAAAGGTAAAAATAAAGCCCTCCAAATTGTCGCCTGCTTAATAAACAACGGGACCAACGTTTGGCAATGCCATTATATCATATTGACATTGCTGAACATCAGCGGGTTGGAAAGTCAACTTTGAGTGCAGGTTTTCTTTGAAAATGCACCTCGGTCCAAACCTTAAACCCCAGTAAACACACACACTTCACTCAGGCTGGGAATATCGTGATCATCCGGTGGAATTTTCTCCCTCTGATGTTTCTCCAAGGGTGACTATTTATACAGCCACCACTTGTTGTCTGGAAAGTGCGAGCCTCTGCTGCTCCGTCGATCCCCACTGTACACAAGCACATAAACACGGCCGGGACTCACAACGCTGCCCTCCTTATCGACAGGAACCCAAAGTTCCTCCAGTGGAAATTCCAGTGGACAGTCTTTGTTCCCCCCGGGCTGCCACACAATGAGCGCGACTCTCTGGAGTCGGCTGAAGGCACTGCAAGCAAAGGCCTTCGCTCATTCCACACATAGCTCAGTGAAGGCGCTGACCTTGGTGAGAAGCTATTAAAATGGTTCTGCACTGAACACTCATGTATGTACAGTCACCTTGGCACACTCTTACATGCAGCAAAACATGATTCTGTAATAGCTTCAGGCTTAAAAAGACAAAGGGCGGTGTGTAGAAAGACACAAATCACTGCACTGGAAGCTAGACGAAAATGTTCTATTCATGAGTCTATCTAACAATCATTCTGTATCCTTCTGTCCACCATATCATATCCCATCTATCGACCCTTAATCTACAGTACCATATCATATTCTATCTACTGTATAGGGCTGCAACTATTGGATATTTGTATACAGTAGTTGAATAATCTGCAAAGCCTGTTGTATCAACCAACAGTCTCACTCCCAAATATATTCAATTTAATAGCATTCAGTTTATGCCAAATAAAAGCATTTTTCCTTTGGAATTATTGCTTAATTTCTTGAAGGGAATCTGTACCAAACAGGGATTTTTTGATTTGGTCAGCAGAATAATGTGTTCTCTGCAGCAATACTTCTTTCAGAAATGTCCACATATTTTTCCTTTACCAAAATATGGCACCTACAGCGCTTTAGATATGGAACTAGTTCATATTTTGATTGCAATAAAACTTTTGTTCTAAATTCTATGTACACACGATCTAATATTGCAACTGTTCTTTCTTTCTTTCTGCAACCTCAGTTTCTTCTGCAGTATGACTAAACATTTGTTCTGACATGTATAACCCTCTGATAGGTAAAAGGTGGTTTCTCTGCACGACTCAGGCTGTGGATGATGTATAACCTCCTACATACAGTATCCTACACGCAGTATCTTACACACAGTATCTTACACACAGTATCCTACACGCAGTATCCTTTACACAAAGTACCCTACACACAGTATCCTACACGCAGTATCCTACACACAGTATCTTACACAAAGTACCCTACACACAGTATCCTACACACAGTATCTTACACAAAGTACCCTACACACAGTATCCTACACACAGTATCTTACACAAAGTACCCTACACGCAGTATCCTACACGCAGTATCTTACACAAAGTACCCTACACGCAGTATCCTACACACAGTATCCTACACACAGTATCCTACACACAGTATCCTACACAAAGTACCCTACACACAGTATCCTACACACAGTATCTTACACACAGTATCCTACACGAAGTATCCTACACACAGTATCCTACATACACTATCTTACACACAGTATCCTACACACAGTATCCTACACGCAGTATCCTACATACAGTATACACAGTATCCTACACACAGTATCTTACACAAAGTACCCTACACACAGTATCCTACACGCAGTATCCTACACACAGTATCTTAGACGCAGTATCCTACATACAGTATACACAGTATCCTACACACAGTACAGTATCCTACATACAGTATACACAGTATCCTACATACAGTATCCTACACACAGTATCCTACACACAGTATCCCACATACAGTATCCTACACACAGTACAGTATCCTACATACAGTGTACACAGTATCCTACATACAGTACAGTATCCTACATACAGTATACACAGTATCCTACACACAGTACAGTATCCTACATACAGTATACACAGTATCCTACATACAGTATCCTACACACAGTATCCTACATACAGTATCCCACACAGTATCCTACACACAGTACAGTATCCTACACACAGTATACACAGTATCCTACATACAGTATCCTACATACAGTATACACAGTATCCTACATACAGTATCCTACAAACAGTACAGTATCCTACACACAGTATACACAGTATCCTACATACAGTATCCTACAAACAGTACAGTATCCTACACACAGTATACACAGTATCCTACACACAGTATCCTACATACAGTATCCCACACACAGTATCCTACACACAGTACAGTATCCTACACACAGTATACACAGTATCCTACATACAGTATCCTACACACAGTATATACAGTATCCTACATACAGTATACACAGTATCCTACATACAGTATCCTACACACAGTACAGTATCCTACACACAGTATACACAGTATCCTACATACAGTATCCTACACACAGTACAGTATCCTACACACAGTATACACAGTATCCTACACACAGTACAGTATCCTACACACAGTATACACAGTATCCTACATACAGTATCCTACATACAGTATACACAGTATCCTACATACAGTATCCTACACACAGTACAGTATCCTACACACAGTATACACAGTATCCTACACACAGTATCCTACATACAGTATCCTACACACAGTACAGTATCCTACACACAGTATACACAGTATCCTACACACAGTATCCTACACACAGTATCCCACACACAGTATCCTACACACAGTACAGTATCCTACACACAGTATACACAGTATCCTACATACAGTATCCTACACACAGTACAGTATCCTACACACAGTACAGTATCCTACATACAGTATACAAAGTATCCTACATACAGTATCCTACACACAGTACAGTATCCTACATACAGTATACACAGTATCCTACATACAGTATCCTACACACAGTATCCTACATACAGTATCCTACACACAGTATCCTACACACAGTACAGTATCCTACATACAGTATACACAGTATCCTACATACAGTATCCTACACACAGTACAGTATCCTACACACAGTATACACAGTATCCTACATACAGTATCCACACACAGTACAGTATCCTACACACAGTACAGTATCCTACATACAGTATACAAAGTATCCTACATACAGTATCCTACACACAGTACAGTATCCTACATACAGTATACACAGTATCCTACATACAGTATCCTACACACAGTATCCTACATACAGTATCCTACACACAGTATCCTACACACAGTACAGTATCCTACATACAGTATACACAGTATCCTACATACAGTATACACAGTATCCTACATACAGTATCCTACATACAGTATACACAGTATCCTACATACAGTATACACAGTATCCTACATACAGTATCCTAGAAGCAGTATCCTACACACAGTATCCTACATACAGTATCACACAGTATCCTACACACAGTATCCTACATACAGTATCACACCTACACATAGTTTTCCCTCTAATGACTTGCCTCACGGCAGCAGTCAGTCTGGAGCTCGTCAGAGGAGGAAATCCTGTTACAGCAGGCTTTTCATGACGCCTTTAACTGCATTACACTCCTCTCTCAAGTCTAGATCCAATTTCCCTATCAAAAGAGGCAGCACACACAGCCACGCTGTAACAACGCCTTTAATGTCCTAAAAACACAGTACGTTTTTCTTCTGAGTATCTCCAGTGGCTGGGCTCTCTGGGTAGATGGGAGCAGGAACTCAGAGAGACAGACTGGGGAGGGAGGGGGAGCAGTGGGTGAGGGGATAAGTGGCCTGACCGGTGGACGTTTGTGCGTGGTGTTCCCCTTATAATTGGAAAATGCGGATTTACCCTGTTGAGTTTAGACAAACGTCAGTCCTTACCTGTTCAATAAGCTTGAACTAGGACCATAGTTTATAATAGGGATGTGAATTAGAAATACATTAGATTAAGAGTAAGGGCATGTAATGAAAGTAAAAGTAGAAAAAAACATTACTTGCTTTTATCATAAATTGCTCATGGTTTGGGCGTGTGTTTTTTGTACGTAGCTGACAATTCATGCTAAAATTAGAAGTTGATAATTAGATAAAAGTTGTTTAACTTTCGGACTGACATTAATTTGAATATATCAAATGTTTTGGATGAGATGTGGTTTACTACTATGCTATTAGTTGGGTAATAAAAAAAAAAAGTTTTACAATGAAGCTGCACTGAACTGGGCAGCCTCAGCAGGTTAACCCAGTTTTTTTTAAATATATTTTGACAAAAGGCAAATTTTTTTTACCAGATCTAATGTTTTTTTATGTGCCATAATAATGAGAGATCTGTATTTTGGATAATCGTTAAGATTTTGGGCATATCACACCATTTTGGTTTGCTGTAATAGCATTTTGAGCTGTTCCAAGTTAACTTGTTTTAATATTACTAGAGTATAGCCTATATGTAAAAGATCCCTAAAGAAACACTGTCTGCCCAGCTTTATGTCCATTATTGACAAAAATGTGATTTATTATTGGGCAAACGGATATTTACTCTTTAAGGGAAGGTGGGTCCACAGCAGGTCACATGTCCCCTCCCCCCTCTTGTCTATAGCAGCAGAGAAACCGTCTGTCTGTCAGAGAGGCTGCTGCAGCATCGGCCACATGTTCGTCTGCAGGATAAAAGGTCTTCCTGATTAAGTCAGCTGTCTCATCGGGCACTTTGCCAAGCGACACATCCCTCCACTTGCTATTCCCAGCTGTGCTCTTATCGCCCCAATGCCCACACTGAGACCTAGCTTGACCTCACACAACCTCCATTTAGGGATTTTCTCCCCAATCCTGATTAACACACATACTCCAAATCTAGACTAACACATTGTGGGTACGTAGAGGCAAGTAAACTACATGTAACTTGAACCCATTTCATAGAGTTTCAACAGAGGCCTTAAACAATGCAATCACTTAACTTAACTTATTAAGTGGGATTCCCTGTGTAACTTTCACTTATCCTTTCATTTTGGCTTATTGAATTGATTGAGCACAGATGGAGTTGACCCCCAATCAGATATCTAAGGTCGCCTCTGTCAAGTGTCAAGTTGAGAGAATTGATTTAAGTATTGGTTTCTGATTAATTGATATTTTTTTCTCGTGGAGAGTGTCACTTTCGCCCCTTTCCATCAACACAGAGAGAATGGACATTTAACAATCCCAGAAAAGGTGGCTTTTCAGTTCAGAAGAGTTTCAGAAAGTGTCTTCTTTGATTGATTAAAATGATAAAATATTAAAGGTATCAATTCAATTCTTACTGTGTCTTGAAGTGTATTTCCCTAACAGTGACTAACACATAATATTCAAGCCTTATTCATAATAAAAATGAGTCTGCTATAAGCTGATAGGGTTGATTTATAAACAATCCATTGTTTCAGGTTTGCCAATACGATGAATAAAGAGACTTGATGATTATGCAGTCCATGATTGGTCTATAAGATTTAAAAAAACTGTGAAAAGTGCCTGTGATAATATATTAAAGTCCAAGATGACATATTGTCATATTATGTCCTGTTTAGTCTAACCAAAAACACAGAACTATTAATCTATTTGCAGTTCACCCAGCAAAATCAATCATCATGGAAATAATCGTTAGTTGAAACCCTGCTTTCAGGCCGACCATGTCTGTGTTTTAAAAACATTTTTAAAAGTCGTACGTTGTTAGGTAAAGGGAATGCAGGAAGTTTCAACCAGTAAAATATACTTTTGTAAGGCTTCAAGCCCATACATGCTGCATTCAATCAAATAAAATTAAAAAACTCAATGACTGCAGTAAACTATTTAAGTATGAAGAAAGGGTACAAAACATGTCCCTTTATTTGTGGAATAAAAGCTCAGTTAAAGTTTAAGATGTGGTTCAGAGAGTATTTAACTCGCTCAATCACTTTCTCTCCAGCGTTATTGTTCAAACACATTGGCTCACCTATTGAAATGGCTCAAGGCAACATATTTCCGTGACATGCCCAGGCTAACCAAAGAATGTGTGAAATTACATTCATTATTTCCTGACTCAATGTGGATCAAATGAGTCACACAGGAGGGGTGCCAACATTGAAATATTAGCCAAAAGGTTTAAATGTACAGTAGACGGTTCCTCTTCTCTTTTAAAACATTTGTAAACAACATTTACATTTACTCACACTCCATTTCTTCTATCTGCACTCTAACTTACTCTCTTGTTCATAAGCAGAGGCATTTTATAACGTTTTGATTGGTTTGTAGATAAACATGTTCATACAAAGATTTTCCTGAGCAACAAATGGACTTTCCCTACATTTTAGTTTGAAAAGCTGAGGTTCAAAACTAATTTCTGAACATTGAAACACAAATTGAGAACCCAAATTCACCACAAGTCCATTTACTGTAGTAGCAGTTGTGGAGCTTTTTAATCGTATTACCTAGTCTTACAGTAATGGGGCAGATAGTTTATAAGCCAAAAATGATGATACGTCCTAAATGTGATCAGAATTAACAGCAAAAAATTGAACATACACCGTTTTATGACAAATTGAATCTGCTGATGATCATGCCATATGAAAGATCCAGAACAGATATTCTAAATATGATGTTCAACTTGGGCTTAGAGGAAGTTTGATGCATTTGTTGTACCATTTGTTCCATTTTAATCCAATAATTAAAGACATTTAATTGGCATATTAGTTCAACAATGAAAATAATCAAAATGGCATTCCTCTTCTGCAATAGTGGACATGTTAACATGGCATATTAAATCCCTGTTACCACCGTCAAATCAAATCACAACCTGCCATGCTCTCAGTTCTACTGAGTCACCATCCACATGCGTGTCAAATGCAAAACAAGATATTACAAGTTCCCAACACCCCAAAACTATTAACAGTGAATTTCAGTGTTGCAACACTGCGGTTTATTCCATGGATATGAAATAGAATTGTTCTAAAATCTTACTCAACATACAGGTATCTTTCTGAGTGGGAGGTGAGGGTATGAAGATTGGAAGAGATACCATATCATCCATTAAGTAAAAGTGTTTATGTCCATGCCAAGGACATGAGTTGGTTATATGATCAACTCAGTTGTACGTTGACACAAGACCTCCACAGGTGAGATGTAATCAATCAGCAAAATATTAAGTTGGCATACAAATATGATTTAGACATGAATTATTACGTGAATAGCCTGTGTGCAAGACAAGATGATGTCCTTCAAGTCCCAGATGAAGGCCAGTGAAAATGTGTGGTTAAAGGTACACTGCAGAAGAGCTATTCAATATTTTTGATGGAGGTATAATATTAAAACATAAAGTATTAGATAGCTGTTTTACAGTGAGCCAATAGGGACCATTCCCCCCAAAAAAATCAACAACTAGAGGAAAATAAAGTACTTCACCAAGTATTGCATTTAAATTACAATTGTAAGCAAGTCCTACTTTACTTGTGTAACTCCATTACTTTTACATAATATGTACTTATTTAAAGGCCATGTAATGCATCTAACACAGGTGTTTTTTAACATGTAGTTTAGATATCACCAGAATAAAAATAAATAAAAATGTTTAAAGTTTGGTCATAATTAAATGACATATACGTTAAAAACCGATGTTGGTTCCGAAGTTTGCCGAGTACGCCCCCGATCACTCCCGAACGAGCGGTGACGTCACACGTGGCAAACATTGCCATTTGATCAAATCAGTCCAAATGGCAAGCAACGCGACAACTTCAGACAGCGACAGCGAGAGCGATCATTCAAGCTCAGATTCGGTGGGTTATCTGGATTCAGTTACAGAAGTAGAGAGTGAACCAGCTAGCCTTTCACTTCAAGGCATCTTGCCTTATCAGTACGAGCCTCCTGCCCGGCAATCGAACAACGAGGCAGAAACTTGTGAAAGAGAAGCGGATTCCGCAGCCGGCGAGACTCGAGTCGGCAATACTGAATGGTAAATTCTGTTTTATTTAATTTGACCTGCACTAAATGTCGATCTTAATTTGTCATCTGTTCCTCACACGTCCGGCAGATATTGTTTTTTTTTTAATGTTATGTACAATATTCTGGTGTACATGTCAATGCTGTGAAAGCATGCCCACTGCAGATGAATGTGTATGCTGCAGAGAGATCTGGCAGGTGATGGAACAAATAGACAGTTTGCAACCTACTGACCAGATAGCAGAGTCCTGCATCGGGTCGGGTATCCGCGGGTACCCGACGGGTGACCCGCAAAAAAGGTGATTTGCGGGTGGTATTTTTTCAAACGCTTTTTTCCGGGTTCGCTTCTGGGTAAAACAAAGATGATGCGGGTCCGGTTGCGGGTGTTGCATAATAAATATATTTAAACAATAATAATTTAGTTTAATGTTTAAATCCTCAGACCTCTCCTCCGCGGGACCGAGCATAATCATAACCTCTGCAGCGCATCTATCTGCTGCTGAGCGCACCACATTCTGAATGGCTGAGGTGAAGCTCTCTAGCTGAGAATACACCATTTTCAATAACTCTTCTTCAAGAGCGAAATCCAACGTCTGGGAGGCTTTTGGTGTCAACCTAGATGGAGAAAATAAACAACATCCCAGGCTTTTTGAGCCAAATATGCAACTGCGTGTGTTAATAATTGCACGTTGTCACTGCTTATATATATGCGGGTTCGGGTCGGGTTGCGGTAAAAAGGTAAAAATAATAAAGATATTCAGACGTAATTCATTTTTGGCCTTACTTATTTCACTTCAACTTTTATATATTTCAGTCACTAGGCAAGTTCACTGTACTCTGGTGACATTTAGCTCAAGCTGGCATAACACCTGTAGTAACTTAATTCTGACCCGAGTTTTGTGCACAATCTTCCAGCACCCATGATCAATGTTTATAGCAATCAGGAAACATTCACAGCTCACAACTACACATCGCTTCCCCATCATGAATTGTTAGATAAAAAAAGTTTAGCGAGGTCCGGTTACACATATGTTGAGCGAAAATAGCGGAAGGATACAAAACAAACAATCCAGACGAGGCTGGTGTTTGCCACGTGTGACGTCACACAGCTGGGTTAATGGCTGGCAAGCTTTTCGCTACCGGAGCGGAATAACACGGGAAAGTGGCACACATTTCATGTTATTTGGGGGGTATTTATGGAAAGAATCATTGATGTTGATATGTCAAATGAAGCAGTGGAAAGTGATGAAGCGATTTATTAACACAGAATAACATTTATTTTGGACATTACATGGACTTTAAAGAAGACACTGTACCCTTTAGTTTACACAAAGTTAGTAGTAGGCTACTACTAACTTTGCAGATTAAAATGATTCATTTAAAATCGGTATGTTAAAGAGTAAGCTACTCAGCACTAGGCCTATACAAAAAAACAATAAGCAGCACCTTTACCAGCTGCAATTGCATATTAAATGGATCCATTGGCATGCATAAGAAGTACTTTGACTTTAGGTACTTAAGGGTAGCTATAGTGTGGTGACAATTATAATAAATTATGTGAATGCAATACTTCTGTTGAAACAGTATTTTTATAGTGTGAAATTGCCTCACAGCAAATGCTACACTTGTTCTTCTCAATCAGCAACACTTAGCATGAAAGCATCATAAACACACACTGTCAAACCAAAGCCTAAAGCAAGATTAAATCAGCAACTTCAAGAGAATATTTCACAAGCAATATAGACCTAATAATGTCCACAAGCAACGAAGTATTGCCAGGAGACATAAGCAGGACCAACAGAGAACAACTTAACAATGAGCAGTGTTGGCTTGCATAAGATATTACCAAGCCCATAAACAAGATTCAGCAAAGCCAAAACATTGACTTACAATAGCATGTTAGCACAAGCAGCATGTACTTACAGTTGTTGGGATGAAGCTTTTCGACATTATTAATCCTTTAAGGAAAGGCTTGACAGCAGAACGGGGGAAATAATAAGTACACTGGCTAATAGTGAGTGTAGTATTAGCATGATGATCTCCTCCACATAGCAGCATTTAGGCTACATAGTGCTAGCAGGCTAATTTAACTATCATGCTAACGTTATATAAACATTAGAGTCGATTCTATCATCTAAAATTAAAGCTATGTTTGCAGACAAGCAGCAGGGCATTGCACACCTGAAAAGAGAGCAGCTTAATTGGACTTCCAAAGGGCGCACTTGATTTATGTTACAGCCACAGGAGTTTGTAACATGCAGAGGTGGAAGAAGGCCTCAGGTAGTAAGTGAAAGTCCTGCGTTCAACATTTTTACTGAAATACTTAATACTTGCTGAATGGCCAATTTCAGTATAGTATTATGTCACTCCATTATAATTTTGAATGCAGTCATTTGAAGGCTTAAATCACTTTAAAAATGTAAATTGTGCACTGGTGGAGCTCCTTGTATTTACTCTATATAGCCTACTTGTTAGTGTCTTAATATATAACATGAATAAACAAACAATGCATTACAATGTGTTTTTGATTTATATTCTGAATTATTATATCTAAATCTGCAAAGTAACTATGTTGATTGTAGAGCAGTTCAAATACAATATTGTTATATTTGACATTTTTAGATATTCTTGCATATAAATCTGTATTTATTTATATGCATTGCTTTTATTGAATCTTTTTCAGATATTGGCATCAAAATGTGTCTGAAAACCCAGAGAATGTACAGTAAGTGTAGCTTTTTAAACGCTGCCCATTCAGAAGCTTTAAACTGTGATGTAGTGTAAATATTGTTAGCTTAAGAGTGGCTCCTTGAGGGTGTTTTACACTCCCTGGTGTCACTCATGCTAGGAGATGTGCAAATTGACCTTGCATATCACTGTACGGGGTGTCGGGTTGCACTGCACACTGTCACTTGAGCATGTACAAACAGACATGCATGGAATATGCAGAGGGAAACATGGGAAGGGAAACTACATGAGGAAATCTCAGAAAAGGACAGTGTCGAACCCACCGATTTTCCATCTGGTAGTCCATGTGACTACGTGTGTGTATCATATACATATTCCGGATGTATAAGTTCATGTTTTGTGTCCTCTAATGGCTGCTTAATGCCAGATTCTCATCAGTCAATAAGTAAACATTTGCTGGCATCATGCCACTGCATGAGTATGTGTGCATGTGTGCAACAGTGTGTATGTCTGAAGATATGACATCATTCTTGCTGACGTAGGAAAGTAGATGCAGATTCACAGTTTGTCTAGCCTCCCCTGACCTTTGACTTCTCATTCTGCCCTGCACAAAAGCATGTGAGGTTTTAATGACTTCCATAGCAGATATGCTGCTGTTACAGCAGGGAGACAAAAAAGGCTGGTCAATTAAAAATATTTTTAACATCAAATGTATCTACTAGTATACTTTCACTAAAACTGAAATAGGGGGCTTATTTTCCTGATTTAAGTTACCTCTCAACACATTTGTTTATTTACACACACACACACACACACACACACACACACACACACACACACACACACACACACACACACACACACACACACACACACACACACACACACACACACACACACACACACACACACACACACACACACACACACACACACACACACAGTTGTCCCTGAAAAGCTGCAACAACATTGCCAGGCTCCCAGTTGCACTCTCCCTCCCCTCTACCAAAGTGTTGCTCCCCCCACCTCCTGGTGCAGAGGGTACATGTGAGGGTTACTGCAGCGGCAAGGAAGACTTGCAGTGCCAGCCAACACACACACACACACACACACACACACACACACACACACACACACACACACACACACACACACACACACACACACACACACTGTGGCTTGTTTCCCTCTGTCATCCCACTGTGCCAGCTGCAGCCCGCTGCCCACCAGCACGATGTCCCAAAAGGGCCATGCTTGGTTTGTGACTGTGTATTTGTGTGTGTGTGCGTGTGTATGTGTATGTGTATGTGTATGTGTGTGTGTGTGTGTGTGTGTGTGTGTGTGCACGTGTGCGTGTGTGTGTGTGTGTGTTTGTGTTTAAAGGGACAGAGGGCTTAGCCTGAAATCTGTCACCCAGCTGCTTCCACTGTCAGATGGTCCCAAAGACCCACATCAACAGATGTACAGAGCAGCGACAGAGAGCACACAGAAAATCTCACAGTCAGTCAGTGCACTGCAGTCTGCACTGTGTACAGAAAACCCAGACTGCAACCCTCTCTGCTTATACTGTAAGATAAATGAAGCAATCGTGTCCTCTACATTTTGGCTGGGTTTTTTTTGGTGGATCCTTTCAGCCATTTTGGGCTTGGTGCAGTAGTACTACGTGTTTACAAATGCTGAGATGTCCTTGGCTGTCGTAAGGAGCCACTTTTGGATTCTGGTGTCAGTTTACTGATGCAGTCTGGGATCAGAGGGGTGGTGGAGGAGGGTACTGATGCTGCATGAAGACACTTGGCATCTAACTTGTACCAAGCTATGGCAATAACAAAGGTTTGATAATGATTAGACTTATTAAGGATCGAGTACAACAATTATTCACTTGAGATTAGTTTCGTGATGGGTTAACTTAATGCTGTACAGATTGGAAAGTCCATTTAGGCAAATTTAGGGCCGGATAAATAAAACTTACTTGACAAATAATTTAGTTTCCAACTCTCCCAACTTAAAGTTTTTGGACTTTCCACAAGGAAACAACAGGAAACTCTTAATAGTGCATGATACACATATAAATACAATACTGGAAGTATAATATATCAGCACAAATTCATTTGACTAAGGAGAAGCACAACACCTTTTAGCTGGGTTACTATACCCTGAAGGTTTGGTGGTGTAATCATTAGTTAAGAAAAGACTATTCAAATCTCAATATTCAACATTATTACTGCTTATAGTCAGGGACTAGGCCTCAATCCTCAGTGAAAGTTGGTACCTATTTCAATCAGGAGAGACTTCATTTTGTACAAGAACATTTATTGACACATGTCACATGATAAATGTTAAGTCTTTGGCGATTAGACCCCAATCCTGAAATCGTATATATCTAAAGGGGGAAATGCAGCCGTGAGCATATAGGGAACCCCCCGGGGTCTAGACACTGGTGATGATGATGCTGAAGATCTGGATTTGATGAGGAGATGGGATGAAGAGGAGGTGTGATGAGGTCTTTGGATTAACTCTCCTGGCACTGGATATGATGAAAGGAGGTGGATGGGGAGGAGGCGGACGGCGCATGACAACCTGAAATCACAGCTGACTGCCATTTTAAAGTTTGGCTGCAGCACGGTGATTGGCTGCTGGAGAATGAGGTGGATGTAATAGGTTAAAGAGAACGCCCGTGATGAGCTGATTATAAGCAGCTGCGGACTGAATGAATACCAGTCTTCCTGAAAGAATTTACGCTAAGCTTCATATAATAGAAAATACATCACAATAAAGACATTTGGAAACAAAACACAGTATTCTAACATCCAAGTAGTCAATGTTTCTTTCTAAGATGAAATGATGCTTGGACTGCAGTTTCAGGCCCATTTCAAAGTATTATAGTCACCCACATATTAATATATCTGTAAACATTCATCATCTCCCTTCCGCTCTCCCCCAGCGACTACACCACTTCCTCAAAGCTGTGTAAGTAGATCCGGGCAAAGGAATGGTCCTATTAGCGCCAGCCAGTAGCACCCATGGGAGCCGGAAGGAAAATTGTCCCACCACTCCGCCCGGCACCATAACATTACTCATGAAACATTCACATCCTTATGTGGCCAGGATGATCACGCCAGCCTCCCATTGGCGGAGACCGGATCGGCCCAGAACAGGAGATGAGGTTCTATTGGTGTGGTGGGAGAGAGGAGAGAGATGGTGGGAGGCGGGTGAGGTTATCACATCGATCGATCCGTCCTCAGCCCACACAGACGAGGGCAAGGACTGCAGACTTTCTGAAGATTGTTATACTTGTGTGAGTTGCAACAGTTAGAGGTCAAGTTAGATCTTGATGTGAAAATATATGCTACTTTTTTGAGAGATGACAAACACATAAGAAATGTAGATTAATAAGCTAAGCAGAGCTAAATGTACTTTTGCCACAGCTGCACTACATTACATTGCATTTAGCTGACGCTTTTATCCAAAGCAACTTACAATAAGTGCATTCGACCAAGAAGATACAAACTTGAAGAAAACAGAATCATCAGCAAAGCATTTCAAGTGCTACTCAACTGTCTTTAGATAAGCCAGCCCTTTATTACTGTATAAGTGCTTTGTTAGTAATTCTATCGCTCGAAGTGGAGTCGAAAGAGATGAGTTTTCAGTCTGCCCCGGAAGATGTGTAAGCTTCCTGCTGTCCTGATTTCATTCCACCATTTTGGAGCCAGGATAGCAAACCCACGTGTTTTTGCTGATGGGAACTTGGGTCCCCCTCGCAGTGCGGGTACAGCGAGCTGTTTTGTTGAATTTACCCCCGTTTTAAATATGCTCGTCTAATATGTTCTCCTCTATTGTGAAGTTTTTTTAAAAGCATTTTCTGAACATTTGTCGCCCATGTTTAGACTACACCATAGAGTAGGCAAGATATGAAATATGATCTCATGTAGCATTGTCAATCAAGTTTTTCTAATTTATTATAATAGTTCCAACAATCACTCTGCTTTTGATTCTGTTTTTGATCTCCATCAACTTCTTAAAGATTCCTTAACTGCTCAATGCTAGTTGCTGATTGTGCTAGCAGTGTGTGGTATTCTCTAAACCTTTGCCAAAACATCAACCTGGTGAAGTTTGAAATTAGGTTCATAAGAGTGGTTAGACTGAATCGAAACAGTACAACAGTGTTTCCCCTAGGTTTACTGCCTTGGCAGGGTGCTGCTCGGGTACCCCGAAACCCCCCCCCCAACATTTTTTATCCTCTGGAGCAGAGAGAGGAGCTGTGGATTATTGTTATTGATATCGTACAGTAACAAAGTATTTGTACATTCAAAAGTAATAAAGTAGTGTTACACTGTACTTTATTACAAAAAATAAAATAAATAAATAAAAAAACACCTTGAATTTCAGGCAGGGCGCGGGGCTCCGTTGGCAGGGCGCAGCGCCCCGCCAAGACAATGGTAGGGGAAACACCGAGAGACTTAAACATTATTTTGAGCTGCAGATAGAGTGAGGTTATAATTGTCAGTGTTTTTCTAGCAAACTGAAATTGTACATTCGTTTGATACATTTTTAGTATTAAAACATGATTTACTCAAGCTTTAAGGCAGAGGTGTCAAACTCAATTTCATCGCGGGCCACATTAGCATTATGGTTGCACTCAAAGGGCCGGTTGTAACTATATAAATATACATATATATAAAATAATGTACTATATTACATTATTGCCTCTGAATTGGGTTATTATCGGATTGGTTGAAAGCAGAAGTCCAAGGCAAATAATTGCAAGTCTCTTCAGTGCGCATGTCACAAAACGAGATGCATTGTGGGACAGACCTCTGTAAAGTGGCATGTAACCGTATAATAAACGTATTATATTTTTTGCAAACTCTTGGGGGCCACATTAAATGAAGTTGCGGGCCGGATTTGACACCCCTGCTTTAAGGCATGGTGACATGACAGTAAACTGTCGCCAAAAGATGGTATGTTTTCAATTTGTATCATAATACACAATGTATGTGTTGTGTTTATTAACATTACCACCAAGTAATGTTGGACTAAGCTACCGCTGATGAAAGTGATCCGATATGGTCAAAAGTGCCAGCATAAGTAAGTGGAAACCAAATATAACAAGCGTGATCAAGATGTGTCAAAACCGCTTTAATAAATAACTGGTGAACCACAGTGCGCAGTAGAGGCACACGAAGCCACGATCCGAGATCTGGAGCGAGCTGCCACTGACCACAACACTTGGCTAGACAAGCTGGAAGCTACAGTTGACATGCTAACTTCACATGTGAAACGCTTGGATGACAAATGTGAGGATCTTGAGGGCAGGTCGCGGAGGAATAATTTGCGTGTGATGGGTATTCCGGAGGGACTGGAGGGAGCCCGTGCCACTGATTTCGTCGCGCAGTTGCTCCGGGACTTGCTCAAACTGGACGAGAAGCCTCTACTTGACCGTGCCCATCGGACCCTGCGAGCGAGACCCAAGGAGGGGACCTTACCTCGGCCCTTTGTTGTAAGGGTACACTTCTTTCACATCCGGAGCCAGACCCTGCAGCGGGCTGGTGAATCCTCTCCTCTTCTCTACAACGGCGGAGGATCTCAATTTTCCCGGACTATACGTCCTCCGTTGCCAAGAAGCGAGCTGCTTTTGTCCCAGTTAAGCGTACTCTACATTCTTACCCAAATGTGAAGTTTGGTCTCCTCTTCCCGGCAACTCTCAAAATGACCATGCCGAATGGAACGTCACACAGGTTTGAGGATCCTACGGTGGCCACTAACTTTGTTAATAAGAACTGTTAATAGACTGCCTATCCTACAGTGGGTCTGTTTAAAAACAGTTATGATGGTCGTTCATTCTTCCGCTGGAGATCGCTAGAGTTTGTTGACAATATTGTGGACTACATTTCCCAAGTGCCCGGTCCACGTGACTGAGCTCTGATAAATAATACAAATACAATTAAGAGAATATATATATACTAGCATTAGTGTTTATTTTTGTACTACATATTGGGCGAGATATTGGACGGATACCTCTTTACTATGGTTGTTAGTTCAATTATGGATAACTTATACACAGTGGTTTGTACAATATACATTTAATAATTCTTAATATGTCACTTTATCCCAGGTAGCGCAATTGTGTCTCTAAGGCTACCTTGGAGCGTTTAGGTTTAGTCCTAGTTATTAGTTTGGGTTTTGCACGTGGCATCTCGTTTGGGGAGATTGCTGTGCTGGGGTGGGCTGGGTTCTGTATGTTTCAAGTTCTTGTATGTTTTTTTTATTGTATTCATCATTGCACTTTGTTTTGTTGGTTGTGCTGCCGGTCCTTCATATTTCCGTTTTATCTTTAAATGGTCCAGCCCAGGTTAATTCAACGCCATGATGGGAGCGCCCTTAAGTTTACTAGTTGGAATTGCAGGGGTCTGAACTCCCCAGTTAAGCGCACCAGGGTCATGCGCCATCTTCAATATTTGGGTGCTCAATTGATTAATCTTCAAAAAAACACACTTCAAACCATCTGTTTTTTCTAGACTTAGGAATGGATGGATTGGATATGCTTACTATTCATCATTTAACAGCAACTCTAGAGGAGTTACTATCTTGATACACGAATCGGTTCCCTTTGTTTTTACTCGGATGGTTTCTGATCCAAATGGCAGATACCTGATTGTTATTGGTATGATATATGACACCTCTGTTCTACTTTTGAATGTGTACGCCCCGAACTGGGATGATGTGAATTTTTTTCGGCAGCTCTTTTCTAACCTTCCTGACATGTCCTCACACTTCCTTATCTTAGGTGGTGACTTTAATTGTTGGCTTAGCCCGAAGCTGGACCGCTCCTCCAAGAAGACTGCTACGCCTTCGGGGTCTGCTAAGACGATTAGAGACTTCATGAGTGAGTTTGCAATAACGGATCCCTGGCGCTTCTTTAACCCCACGGGTAAAGCATACTCCTTTTTTTCCCATGTTCACCATACGTTTACTCGGATAGACTACTTTATGGTAGATGACAGACTTCTTCCTTCCGTGAGCTCCTGTTCATATGAAACTACACTTATTTCGGAACATGCCCCTGTTTTAATGAGTATCAAATTTAAGGGTTCTGTACGCACGCAAACCCCATGGCGTTTAAACACGCATTTGCTTTCGGACGAACATTTTACAGAGCTGATTTCCAACCAAATTGACATATTTCTTAGCTTTAACAAGACTCCGGACATTTCTGCATCCGTGTTATGGGAGACATTGAAAGCTTATATTAGAGGGCAAATTATTTCCTATGTTAGCCATGAGAGGAAACAGAAAAGAGATTAACTGAACTAACGGGGCGTATTGCTCAACTGGATGACCTCTATTCCGTTTCACCAATTCCAGATGTGTATAAGGAACGCCTCATTCTTCAATTGGAATTTAAAACGCTGACCGCAGACCAGGCGGCTGCACTTCTTCTTAAGGCTAGAAGTAATTATTACGAACAGGGTGACAAAGCTGGTAGATTACTGGCGCATCAATTACGACAGAATGTTGCCTCTTACCAGATTCCCAGAATCCAAACATCCTCGGACATTACGATCGATCCCCAAAGAATTAATGATGAGTTTCGAGACTATTATACTTCGTTATACACATCTGAAACCAGCTCAGACACGCAAGATTTGGATTTTTTTTTTACCACCCTCGAAGTCCCTTTGATACATCCTGATATGACTGAGGATTTGGAGAAGCCAGTAACTGCTGTTGAACTCTCCGTTGCTATTGCATCGATGCAAGGCGGGAAATCTCCGGGGCCGGACGGTCATCCACTGGAATTTTACAAGAAGTTTCAACAGAAATTAGCCCGTTTTGATAGATATGTTTAGTGAATCGTTTAACTCTACTAGTTTACCCCCAACGCTTAACCAGGCCTCTATCTCCCTCATTTTAAAAAGGAATAAGGATCCCCTTGCATGCTTCTCCTACCGACCAATCAGCTTGTTAAATGTGGATTTTAAATTACTGTCTAAAATGCTCGCTTTACGTTTGGAAACCGTGTTACCAACCATTATCTCTCCCGATCAAACCGGCTTCATCAAAAATAGGCTTTCATTTTTTAACTTAAGACGACATTTTAACACAATCTACCAGCCTTCCGCAAATTCTGTACCTGAAGCTGTGATATCTTGAGATGCAGAAAAGGCATTTGATCGTGTGGAGTGGAGGTATCTTTTTTACACCTTGGAGAAATTTGGCTTTGGAAAGAACTTTACCTCATGGGTGAAGCTATTGTACTCCTCTCCCCTAGCTTCAGTGAGAACGAATAATACGCACTCTGAATATTTCCCTCTCCACCGCTCCACCAGGCAGGGTTGTCCCTTGAGCCTTCTCTTATTTGCCTTAGCTATTGAGCCCCTCTCCATCGCTCTTCGTTGTGACCGCCGCATTAGAGGTATTTTCAGAAATGGGGTAGAACAGAAAGCTTCTCTTTACGCGGATGACCTTCTTCTTTACGTCTCTAATTTATCTGTGTCTGTCCCTGCAGCTCTCTCTATCCTTAGCTCATTTGGTGCTGTATCCGGTTATAAACTCAATTTAAGTAAAAGCGAATTGTTCCCTTTAAATAGAGCGGCGCGTGAGTTCCCTCTACATAGTCTACCATTTAAAATTGCACTACACAGCTTCACTTACCTCGGGATCCAGGTGACCGATACATTTAAAGATCTTTATAAAGCTAATTTTGCCCCCCTTTTGTCCCGCGTACAGAAAGACTTCGACCGCTGGTCAGTGATAAATCTGTCTCTGGTTGCCCGAATTAACTCTATAAAGATGAATATACTCCCCAAATTTCTATATTTATTTCAATGTGTGCCCATTTTCCTCACTCCAACTTTTTTTCGTAAAACAGACACTATTATTTCTAACTTTATTTGGAACAAGAAAACCCCAAGGATACACAAGCAATTTTTACAGAGACCAAAGGCGCGGGGTGGACTTGCTCTGCCGAATCTGAGGTTCTATTATTGGGTTACAAATCTGAGAATAATACAGTCCTGGCTGCAGTCTGACTCACAGCACTCTCCGCCTGTTTGGCTTGAAATGGAGGCTGCTTCCTGTAGTCCAGTATCTCTTTCAGCATTGGCTCACTCTCTCATTAAAACCCCGTCCTCTGCTTACACTAAAAATGTAGTTGTCAAAGCAACCTTAAAAAATGTGGAATCAGTTCAGACGTTTCTTTGATCTCCAAACATACTCTACATTAGCCCCTTTAACTGCAAACCATTTTTTCCCCCATCCTTAGTAGATGGCGCATTTACTATTTGGTTTAACCAAGGCGTTAAAACATTCAAAGACCTTTAATATTCACAACACATTTGCCTCTTTCCGACAGCTATCTGATACATTTGCACTACCTAAGCAACATTTCTTCAGGTATCTACAGATTCGCAGTTTTGTTAATAATAGATTTCCTCAGTTTCCTAACCACCCAACTGATTCGCCGCTAGACACACTCCTTAGGCCGTTACCTACTCTGAAGGGAATGATACCGTGTATTTACGCTCAGATTTATTCTCTTTGTTTGGTTACCCTGAACTTCATTAAATCTCTTTGGGAAACAGATCTTGGGGAGGAGATTTCTGAAGAACTTTGGGAAAAAGCACTCGCTAATGTACATGAATCTTCTATTTGTGCTAGACATGGACTGATTCAGTGAAAGTAGTGCATCGTACACACTTTACTAAGCTCAGGCTCTCTAAAATATATAAGGAGGTGGACCCAATTTGTGACAGATGTAGCCAAGCACCGGCGAGTCATGCACACATGTTCTGGTCTTGTCCGGTCTTACACTCTTATTGGACTGACATGTTTAGATCACTGTCAGAAATCACTGGAAAACTGATCGCTCCTAATGCCATGACCGCACTTTTTGGTATAACCCCACCCACATGGCCACTCTCTTCTCCGGAGACAGCCTTCATAGCCTTTGTTACCTTGCTAGCCAGACGTCTGATATTGCTCATGTGGAAGTCTCCAACATCCCCTTCACACACCTTGTGGTTAAAAGAAGTCCTAAACTCGGCCAAACTCGAGAAAATAAGGTGCATACTGAGGGGCTCCCTGGGGAAATTCACAAGATGTGGAACCCCTTCTACAAGTATATACGGGAGCTGGACATGCCGGATGTCTTTGTACAACAGGGTGGTGGACCTGTGGTGTTAAACTGTAATTAGTGGGCGGCTGACTGACCAACAAGTGCTATGTTTTTTATTTTATTATTATTTTTTTGATATATTTGGTCTTTTTGTTCCATTTATGCACATTCTTTGATCTCTACTCTTGCATTAAGTTATTAATAATGGACTTCGACTCAGAGCCTTTAGATTTTTTTTTTTTTTGTTGATTTTTGTCCTGTTGCAGTCCATTTTTTTGTTGTTTTGTTTCATTTATTTTTTGTTTTGTCTTTGGTTTTTATCCTGTTGAACTCAAATCACATTGTTGTCATCCTAATTTGTTTGCCAACTGCTATTGTGCCATCTGTCTGGCTGTTTGTTTACGGAAAAAAAAAAGTAAAAAAAAAAAAAAAAAGCTCAGGCTTGACAATGACAGTAAAGAGAAGAAAGGGCATTATTGATAGGTTTTTGCAGAGTGATGAACTCAAAAATCCAAACTACTCTTTGGGAACCTGCATGATTCACTCATGACCCATTGATTATATTTTGTGAGATGCTGTGAGCCTGCTGAGTCCGTTCTCTTTCATTCGTTTTTAGCAGGATTGTTTTAGCATGAGGTTTTTCTTTTTATCTTTTTTATAAAATGAGTGTCGATGATACAAAAAATAAATAAATAAATAACTGGGATGATTATTTAGAACCATGAAACATCCACTAAAAGAATGGAAACCTTTGTGTAAAATTAACGTATGTCCCTTGTAGAATAAAATGTATACAATATGCATATTCAGCTTTTAACACCAGCAGTGATGCATCTTTAATTCTTTATTTTGCTGTGTCCCATTTACAGAAAATACGATGCCTTTTTGAGACAGTGACAAGATATGAAAAACGGGTCATTTTGAACTGAGTTGGTAACTTAAAAAAAAAAAACACACCTGCACGGTAGGAAACAAAAACTGCAAATATTGTTCCCTTCATTAAAGCCGTGTAACCAAACATGAAGCTAATGCATGATTCAACAATTGATCTACTTACATCCACATGCATGACACTCCAAAGAGTCATGGTGGACCGCTTAATTTTTTTAACCTCCATCAAGTGTTTTATTCCAGAAATCTCCGTGATAGCAAAGCGACACAAGGAGAGCACTTTACTCAGGCGAATAAAACACGCCACTATACACCACACAACGTTTTAAAGAGTTACTTTCCTTAATATTGAAAACAAACCAACAACATAAAAAGATGACCATTGATACACAAATAATGCATTACATTAAGGCACCTGAAACAAAAGGGTTTGTGACGGGTTTAGAAACAGTTTGAGGACTTTTTAAGGCTATAAATATTGGCAGTTTTGCAACACTGCCTGCCTAAAACTCTCTGAATTTTCTATGTATCTTTGAGATACATTTTTGACTACCAGTTCAAATATGACAGGGTTCAAATTCTATTTTGCAATGCAATTATGAAATATTAGGAACCGGAACAATCATTTATACATCTTCCTGTTCCTAATAAAGGTTTGCTTCAATAGAGAAAGTTAAGTGCAAAACAATTACAAAGACCGTGATTTCTTCTGTCCAACTGTCGACTAAGGTCAATCAAAAAAACGTAAGTTTAAGATTACGACCAAATCTAGTAGTGATTACCGAATACATCCATGAAAAATCCGGTTTTATTATCAAACATGAAATGGAAGTAGTAATCTTTTGGTCATTTATTGTTATGGGAAGTGTCTGATGTTGACAAGCCTCACTGATTTGCTGTAACTTAAAAGCGCTAAAGGCGTAGCAACAACTGTTGATGTGACAGTCAAAAAAAAAAAAAAGGGTCCTCATTGCTTACCATTTCTAAACCCTTCAGAAAGTCCTTCATAGGTGGTACCTCACTGTAAAGGTTCTTAACTGTGGGACTCTGGATATGAAGTGTTATAAAACGTGCCTATTTCGACTGGCATAAATAAAAGGAATGACGTTGTAAAAAAAATAAAAATAATATTAATCGTAATAATTATAACAATAATAATAATAAAAATGTGTGACTTGTCTTTAAGTTACTTATTTCAAATATACACAGCGACTCCTTTAGTATTTACACATATATACAGAGTATTCATTTCTGTTTTGATCAAATACCTCGAATGGCGTTGCTGTGAAATTGAACTCTCTAGATGTACACTTCTATCCCTTTGAGATTTGAGAACATGGAGGTCAAACTGGGCAGCGCGACTCGGAGCCTCAACACGGCGGCTCTTGGAAAGGCACTTGCTACCAACTCAAATACTGCAAAAAATCCTCAAACAGAGCTTTCAGCCAAGACAACTGAGAGACAGAACAAAAAAGGAAGGCCACATAGTAGGCACTGGGGTTTCTGTCCCCTCTCCCCTCCAGGCCAAGTGTTTTGGTAAGGCTGGCGCATGACGGCCACAGGTGGATCGGCGGGCAAAGCCGGGAAGAGACAGAGCAAAGGAGGGTTTCTCTGTTACTGTGGCTGCAACAGTCCGTTTCCCTCAAAAACTTTGCTTTACTGTCCCTTTAAAGTGTATCTGCCCCACCACAGACACTGAACAGGAGCCCGCTGACAATTAAACAAAAACATAATCTGTAAACAAAAAAAAGTCTTTATACAGGTTTCTTTTTTTCTCCTTTCCGATGATTCATCGTTTCATAATTGGTATAACTCCATAAACAAAAAATGCAGGAAGCTTCTTTTGCCTCCTGAAAAAGTGTTACATTTCAGCTCCTTCTGTACATAATCAGAGACAAATAAATGAACAGAAGCAAATTAGGATGTTCACTGTGCTCTAGATTCCTGAAGCAAAACTAATTTCAGGTGACAGTGAAAAAAACATGAAAACAAATCAAAGTAAGACTTATAAAACACAAAGCCTTTTTTCTTTCAAAAAGAAGTCCAAAAATAAGAATAGCCGCTGCCTTGCTGCTTCTCTCGCTTCCACATCACAAGTCCTTTGTTCAAATGTCTAATACACAATGGTCTTTGCGGTCTTTTTGACCAGTCAAGACGGCACTGACATTTTTCCAGCGGTTGTCTTTGGGGCTGTAGCCTGGGGTCCGGTGGGGCGCTTTGAGGGATGAGCTGGAGCTGTGCATGGTACAGATCACTTCCCCACTGGACTGCGATGCAGTCTTAGAGTACTTATAAACTGGCTGCTTCCCCGCCTCTGCTCCACCACACTCCTCTTCGAGTTCAAGCTCGCCTTCCGTCTCTTCCTCCTCCTCCTCCTCCTCCCCCTCGTCACATGTCCGATAGGAGGGGCCCATGAGCTTTTTGCGCTCCTGCTCGGCGTCCCTGTTGTTTTCCTTCAGCGCCTGCTGCTGCTGCTGACGTCCAACAACGAGCCGGAGCGGCTGCCATTGGTTGTTCACGTTATCATCGGAGGATGTGTTCCTCTCACGCTCTTTTCTCCGTTTGCGCGTCCACCAAACAGATACGATGATGCAGAAGAGGCAGAGCAAGCAGAAGATCCCACATAGAATAGGCACCAGGTAATCTGTTGACATGAGGATGTACAAGGGATGAGTACATAGAATAGAAATCAGTAGAAAGTATTGATAAGACATTGTTGAGAAACTGATGGGACCCACAACAAACCCCTGTGGGACACCTTTGTTAATTATTACTCACCCACTGAGGGGGGCATGACTGGTGTTTCCACTTTGACCTCAATGACAGCCAACATTACGGTGCTGTTGTGCCGCTTGGACAACGTGCCCACTATAGCGCTGGCTGCCTCCCGGATAAGACTGTGGTCTGGAAGATCCTCTGGATGGAAAGACTGAAAAACCAAACCAGAGAACATTTAAGAACTGAGGACCTCAAACACTCAATCAAAATTGGGTTGTTTTGATATAATTGTACAAAGTAAAGAGTATAGTGGACAGTGGGTCATGCCAAGAAAGGCATAACATAACATTGACTTACTATAGCCACCTCTACAGCATCCTGATTCGACTGAGAGAGGTCACACAGCAGGAGAAGGAAGTGGTCCTTTGCCAAACCTCGGGTGTCAGGAAGATACCTTAGCTCATGGCATATGTTCTCCACTGTTGTTCCCTGCAAGTTCACATACATACTTTTAAGGAACAATACAAAAGACACTGCTCCTTTAAAATGTAGCTTCAACAAGAAAATATTTTACATGAAGACATGACTCACTGTTGGTACTTTGTCTTTGTTGAAAATGAGTGTTATGCGGCCACAGCTGTTATCCAAATGCCCGGTGTTTGGCTGGCACTTGGTGGTTGCTTTTGGAGGTGAGGCTTCAGCCATGGAGCAAACCCCCCACTGATGGCAAGGGGGGGAGAAGCAGGTGAGGTAGCTGTGCTCCAGACACTGGCGTCCAGCCGGGCAGGACTGATGTCTCTGGTCTGAGTCTGAAGTCTGGAGCCGGCAGGGACGACGACCACACAGCACCTGGTGTCACACGCAATACATCTTCACATACATGTAACCACAACACTTATAATGGTTTTCTGCAGGTTGAGTTTTAATGACAGCCAACAAATGTTCGGCATGATCTAATTTAAAGATATTACAATGTGGACTGTATTATTGTTGAAGCCATTTTCTCTTTTTCCTTTGAATCTTTCAGAAAATAGTGGAAAAAAAGTCCATCGCAATTAACAAGTTGTCAAAACAAAATACGTTTACTATAATTTAAGGCAAAGAATATCAGCAAAACCATTCAATATTTGTTATTTTGACTTAAACAAATGATGTATTGTGAGTTGAATTTTAAACTAATTGAGTCATTGTTTCGCCTTTAAACTCTTTTTTTCTCCGAGCATGATTGCTTGCTGTTGTTTGTGTTTGTAATTGAGATGTAGCAGATATTTGCTGGCGCTGTATTTTAGTAGGGATGTTATTTAAGTAGGGCTGGTTACCTTTGTACATTCCACTTTGCCATTGATGCAATGGCAGCTGTTGCAGTCCTCCTCCCAGTGACTGCCATGTGGAAACTGCAGCCCAACATAGCGGCAAGTCTTCCCAATACCTATAACTACAGACAGACAGGGACAGACAGGGACAGACAGGGACAGACAGGGACAGACAGGGACAGACAGGGACATCAAATTAGGTACAATGGGTACAAATGTTGACTCTATAAATCATTTGATGGAGTAAATTATAACAGTAGATTCAAGATGTACGCTTACACTCTTGGCATCGGGCTCCTGTTCTACCGAGTGGACAGATGCAGCGGAAACCGTTGATCTCGTCCACACAGGAGGCACCGTAGGCGCAGGGCGAAGACTGGCACTCGTTTATGTCTGTGAAGGTAAGAGGAGCATTACATTTAAGTTGGACACAAGGTACTGGATTCTAACATTTTAACTTATTTTAAAGACAAGTAAACGCCCGGTCAAACCAGAAAGAGGAATGGCTAAATTTGCCTCATGTCTATGAACTTGGCAACGTAGGCATCTTCTTATAGGGCTTGTCAATTATCTGCTGTAGCTAACTAGAAAACCGCTAACATGCTAGCATTAGTAATTTATGGGGCCTCTTTCTATATTACTGAGTCATACAAAATTGTCAAGTTACAGTTAGCTCGTTAGCTAAAGGGATTATAGGTTGACAACATGTATGCAAACATATTTAAGCCACGACATCAACCACATTGACATTGTTTTGTGACGGAAGAGGTTAAAAATGGATGTTCCTCCATTTTTGATTTTGCCACTCGCTTTAAAAAGGTCAAAATGAAACTTGCTAATAGTGAACTTGGCAAATTGATGTGCCAGCAAATCCACAATACACTGTTTTTTTTGTTTTTTAAAGGAAATTTACTGATTTTGTTGCATAACTTTGCATTTTAACCAAATAAACTACAATTCTGCATGCATGTTTAAGCCTCTTTCTAACGGGTCAAGACCAGGACGTTTCAGTTTGTGCGAATTAAATCACAAAGCCAAATATTTAGAACATACAGTAGTTTGTCTGAGACCGACAACATAAATGAGTAAATTGTGTATGTTGGACTATAAACACATCTGCTGTATAAGAAGCTCTTTCAACAACACATATCAATTGTCCCTTCCCATAGAAATCACTGGGAACCGCGGCCATTGTCACCCAGATTCCACATGAACACGGTCGGGATGAGGATTCTCAAATTCAAGCCTGACAGAAAAGGTGAACGCTATCCGGCCGAAACAAAGGAGCAGAGAAGAAGAATTTCAGGGTCACTGGGTAATTTGTCTTCCGTGTGTGTTTGTGTGACTGTGAGTATGGAGGAGGGACGGCCTCTGACCCCTGAGGCGTTAAAGGACAGAGAAAAAGGGAGAGGGCGGCGTCCTGGTCTTGCATTTAGGTATCAATATGTCCATCTCCTGCTGGTCCCCCCTTTTCCTTTCCTCTCTCCACCTATCCACCCCCCTAATCATACTATGGCTGCTAGGGTCTTATGCACTATACTTCTGCTGTTTGCCCGTTGCAGTACAAATAAAGGAATTCTGATTCAAACAGCATGTGTAGTGTTGGGAAAATACTGACTGTTCTCTTCCAATATCAGAGTAGCACATGATAACACAGGCCCTACGTAGCTGTGTACGTAACAGGATGTCTGATTACCTAGAAGAGCATCAGGACTGTTTGAGGCATATGATAGCTATAAGTGCGTTCACACCAAGTACTTTTCCCACAAAGGTTCCTGATAACTACGATTTAGTTGCGTTCACACCAAAAAGTCCCAAGAACTAAATTAGTTCTAGAGAACCTTTTTTACCCCCTTTTCAGCAGGGACTTTCGTGGGAGAAAAAGGTTCCTGTGTCTGATTGGCTGGGCGGAATGCAAACCACGCCCCGTCAAACTCCCAAAAACGTTTGTGAAGCCGCCATTTTATTATCCTGGCATTAGCATTATTAGCATTAGCATTAGCCCAGCCAGAAACGCAGAGACTAACTTATGACAACACAAAAGAAAACATGGGAGCGGTGGAGATGAGGAGGTGTCGGCGTTCTGGCCATTTACTCGGAAGGCTTCAGTCCCCAACTCCGGGGACTTCCGGCCGGGGATTTTGGGCGGCAGTATACGCCGTGAAGTTGTTTGCGGCCTGCCATTAAACCCAAAGCAGAAGAAGACAAAGTGACGTCAGCGGCTTCATTTGCCTAATCCACGCCCAGGAACTAATTTCCGGTGTGAACGCGATCTGTACTTAGTCCATGAGAACTAAAGAGTTCTCAGGAACCTTTGTGGGAAAAGTAGTTGGTGTGAACGCGCCTTATGTGATTAACATGATGATTCAGCCTCTATGGAGATAGACATATGAAAAGCATGATCATTTCTGACGTGGAGCTAATCTGAAGTAAACATTGAATACTGCTTTCTATTCCTCCATCTTGTGACTGTGTAACTCCCTCTCTTGGATATCAGCATGTGAAGGACACTGTTCAGGAACTAGTTGTACCAAATGCTCTGTATGTGATGACTACTTCCATTCTTCCAAGGATAATAAATACATGGATCCTGAGATTGAAGATCAAGCCGGTGACTAGTGATATTTTTTCAACATGAAGTAACCTCATGTCTTCTTTACTCACTGATTCTGCAGTCTGGTCCGGCGAACCCAGGAGCACACTCACACCGAAACCAGTTGACTCCGTCCACACAGATACCGCCATTGTAACTGAAGAGAGGAAAGAAATTACTAAACGATTACTACAACAGTATTTTATTTCACTGTACAATATTTAAATGTGCATTCTGTTCTAGTCTATCTTATTTTATTTAGATGAATATAGACTTCTCCATTTTAGTGTTAATTTCGTTGACTAAAACTATGAGGAAATATTTTCGTCAACGACCTTTTTTTCCATGACTAAAACGAGACGATGACGAGACGGCACCGACGGAAGTAAACAATAACTGTAACGAAATCAACATGCAATATCGTTAAAAAAAATGAGGAGACTAAATATTATCAAAGATAACGTTACATCTCTGATAAAATTAAAAATGATTGGTTTTGGCTAGACTAGTTTGACTGAAATGTTCTATATAATCTGATGACTAAAAAAGACTCAACCGTTTTCATTGACAAAAAGTAGACTCAAATAATTAGTTTTCTTTGACTAAAATAAAACTAGAATGCTCAGACTTTTAGTCGACTAAAACTTGACTAAATAAAAACAGGATGAAGGTGACTAAATATGACTAAAACGGAAATTTAACACAGGACTAAAACTAAATAAAGAAATTGCTGACGAAATTAACACTAGTCACTTACAACATTCTCTGCATTAGCTTATTGTATTTATTTATTTTCTGACATGTATATAGTTTTCTATTCCACTCTGTTTCTTCTAATACTATTTTTACATTTGATTGATTTATGTCTTATTATGTTGCATTGTTGGAGGAGCCTGGGACTTAAGATTTCCATTGTCATATCTACACTTTAGCTACTGTGCACGTGAAGAAAAAAGCATTTGAATCTTTGAGTACAGGAGCCACATCCTTTCCAGCTGCAACAAAGCACATCTTTTCTGTGTGTGTGTGATGGTGGAGACGGGGGGGTCACAAGGCTCAATTCAACTCATCAATACAAGCCTCCACCTTTCAGATGCTAATTGGCGTGTCCAGCGATTCCCCTCCCCTCCTCTCATCATGCCTCTCCTTCCATTCCTCCTCAAAGCCCGACTCCCCCCCCAGGTCGAACGGGAAGAATAGCCACGTACACCCTCCCCCCAACCCCGCCACTCCACCCCCCACCTGCATTCACCATGGGGTAGGTGGGACTGTTGTCCTTCTCCCTAAAAAAAAAAAAAACCTCTCTCGCCACCTTTCTCTGTCCCATTGAATATCGAAGACCCCCCTCCTTTGAGAGATGCCCCTTTGAGGCTTGATTTAAAGACAACTTCCACTGCAGTTAGCGGCCCTTCACCCCTCCAGCCTGCAAGCTCTGTGTGAAGTGTGGAGATGAGGGAGAGAAAGGGGTGTGTAGGGTGGTGGGGGTTCATGATGTAGGAAACTGTACTCACCATGGATGAGGGTTGCAGTCGTTTATATCTGTTGAAGAGAACCACAAAGAGACACTTAGAGATAATTGTTACAGCGACATATTTGTGTAATTTTTCCATTGCCTTTATAACATTTTTGGATATTATGCAAAGATAAAATATCTACTATCAAGCATGTTTACTGCGTTTCAATTTGCAGTGTTAGATAATTAAGTTGCACATAATATTTAGCCACATCAACCAGCTCTGACTGGGGGATCCCAAGGCGCTCCCTGGTTGATGTGGCCAGGGAAAAGAAAGTTTGGGGCTCTCTGCTGGAACTGCTACCCCCGCGACCCGACCACGGATAAGCGGGAGAAGATGGATGGATAATATTTAGCATGTTGCACAAATAAAAATAACTGGGCATCTAGGCCTTAAAAAGGCATCATAAGTACATTTATAGCTGTAAGTAATGACAACTTTAATGTCAGTTTCCTGCAAATCCACATAGAGAAACTCACTCTGGCCGCAGGTGGGGCCTTCCCATCCCTCTTTGCAGATGCAGGTGAAAGTGTCTCCTCCTCCCACACAGGTCCCACTGTTGGAGCAAGGACTGGAGGCGCATGTGCTGTTCTTAGCTGTGGGAAGAGAGGAGGCATTAGTCAAGGATCACATATCCAAAATACAGAAATAGTATAAACGGTATGCTTGAACTTAAACTCAAATTAGGGCATTTCAAATCTGTCTGAATCCATAATATTGCAAAGAAACAATCCTGTCATTAAAATGAGGCTTGTAAGGAGCAGCTGATAAACGGTATACACATTACCTGGAGGACATGTATGTAGTGGTGCATGTGTGAAAGGGGCTTTACATTGAGTGCTTGACATCAACTCATTCTATATATGGTACAGTGACTACCAATGGACAGCACTCAACAACGAAATAAAAAGCTAAACTGTTACTGTGTTGTGTCCTTGAATATACTATCTGTACTAGTAGTTTAAGCAATCTATTAATATCCGATTTGAATAGGTTATGTAATAGAAGCAGTCCTCAGGCCTCACCTGTGTTGCAGGTGTTTCCTCCCCATCCAGGAGGGCAGGCACAGCGGAAAGCGTCTACGTGGTCGTGGCAGGTTCCTCCGTTACTGCAGGTGGTCGCGTCACACTGGCTCTCACCTGGTCAGGAACACAGAGAAACACTGAGGTCAGACACTTTGTATAACTATTCAGAACATCAGTAAGAAAAGACACTTCTTATGCTTGTGTTGAGATACACTTATTACATTTAGTCAAGTACTGGCCTTAAGTACAACTTTGAAGAGATGGTGCTTAAGCTGAGCATTACACATTCCATGACACCCCACTACAATTCAGAAAAAAATAAATTCAGAAAGTCTACTACATTTACGTGTAACTTTACTCAATTTCACGATTCATATTCGTATATATATGGGGGCGTGTGGTGCAGTGGGTTGTGGGTAGGTGTTGGGATCAGGGGGTCACAGGTTCAAACCCCACTGCAGTCAGCATGTCGTTGTGTCCCTGAGACACTTCACCCCAAATTGCTCCTGTGGGGATTTTCCACAGTATTGAGTATGTAAGTCACTTTGGATAAAAGCGTCTAACAAGTGACATGTGATGTAATATTCAGATTAGTGATAAAAGAATAGAATAACAAATAATAAAACCCGACAGTATATGTAGTAAAAATACTTATCTCCTCCATTAACAACATTTTAATGCATCAAAAAGTCTAATCTATATTATTCTGAAAAGGGCTTTTGCGCAGTACTAAGGACTTTTAATGCAGGACCTTTACTTGAGTTACATCAGTTATTCCTACGCTGGGGTAATAATACTTTCAGTTAAACAAATATCTGAGTGCTCTGTCCACCTCTGTTCTTGAGATCATATGTACTCATAACATACAAAGATGTGTAAGCATGGTGGCGTCTGTGCCTCAAAAGCCTACAGAACATAAACACACACATTAACACAGACTCGACATAACTCACGGGAATGGCAGGTCTTGCCCTTCCACTTGTCGGCACACTCGCAGTAGAAGTCGTTCACCAGATCCACGCAGCGCCCGCCGTTCTTACACGGGTTGTGTCTGCACTCGTTGACATCTGGAGGAAGGAGGAAGGAATACATGAGAATAAAAAAGCAACACATGCAGCTCACAGGGCTTTACAAAATCACAAGTTCAAAATGAACAACAAGAAATTCCCCTCAGATTATTTGTTAAGAACTTTACGGGTACACGCAGCAACAAATAACACGTTATCAGGTTAATAGACACAAGGAGGTAACATGTTTGATACAAATAAAACAAATAACTGTCTCTCTGACAGATAAGACACAAGACAACTGAATCGATGCAACAATATATAACCCCATAAAACAAAATGAACATATAGGTACAAGAGAAATACAAAGATAATAGTAATAATAATAGTAATAAAAATACCATTATTCTAATAAAGGTTAAACGATTAAGAAATAAAAAAGACCAACGTTAAAATAAATATTTCTATTGAAGCATGTTAGATTAATAAAATAAGATAACTTTTAAGACCTATTAAATAATTAAAAAATATATAAAGGTAGGTAAATAATAAAGACTAAAAGAACATTTAAAGTGTGGGGTTGCTAATAAAAAGCTACTCTAAAAAGAGTTTAAGTTTGGTAAAGGTCTCATCATCAGCTAGTCTTCCATTTAGTGCAAATGGATACACAGAAGCTCTTCTGTAAACTATCTAAAATGCTGCGTGGTTGAAGGTAGCTGCAGTGAGTTATGTTGCAGGCGATGAACTCACTGAGGTCGCAGAGTCGACCCTCCCAACCATCGGGACAGACGCACTGAAACGAGTTCACTCCATCAATGCAGGTCCCTCCGTTCCCACAGGGGTTGCTGGTGCAGTCGTTGATATCTAAAAAAAGTCAAGGGGAAGGTTAGATGGATTCATCACTTTTGGAAGAAGTAAACATTTAGTATTCAGACTAGATTACTAGTAACACTTTCAAGTATTTATAAGTGGTTCATAAACACTTCATAAATGTTTATTAAAGCTCATGCCGTTTTGATTGGTTCACACTAGCTGTAAATCCTTATGGTATGGACAAAGCTTTGATATATTGGGTTCACATTTAAAAATGATTTTAGACAGGTTTCAACACTTTAAAAAATACTTATTTCGGCTTATACCATTATTTAACATACATTTGAGTGTTTGATATATTTTGTTAGAAACTACCTATTGTTAATTTTCAATGATGAAGTTAAAAACATGTTACCATCTTCATTTTTCAAATTTAAGTTGACACATTTTGTTTGTTACCCTTATGTTGTGTTCGGGTCTCCCGCGACCCGTTTCAAGTTACAATTATATAATAACTACGCTCTAGTTTTTTTAAAATCGGAACAAGGCTTCATGATATCCTCCACAACAGCTATATAAACACTACAAAACTGATTTTGACAATTTTAGCCAAATCTGAAGGTCTCTTAAAAAAAAAAGAAGTGTATAATTTGGTGTTGGGGTCTGGGGAGAGCCAGCAGAATTATTTTGGGTCACTCGAGGTCAAATCTGGCCCAATCAAGATTAATCTTTGACTTTAGACACCCCTCCCCCCCCTTCATCCACTGTAACAATAATTTTAAACTTATTTTGGGGAGATTGTATTCTAATAATAGTCTATTATAGTCAGATAACGTAATGACCCACTGTCTTCGCTATAGGAAATATAATGAGTGAATTGAATCACATGTTTTACTTAAATATGTTGTGTAATGTTTTTTGGATCATACAGGATTGTACGGTTATGAATGCATTATAAGTTATTTATGATGTAGTTAAAACAATATTGGATGATAGTTATTATTTTGAGTGTTTTGGACTGAGATAAATCATGGGTCAAAATGTACCCGCGAACATCATGAACGGTAACAGCTTTTGAACACAACACAAGGGTTAATCATTTTAGGAATCTTTGCAGGAAGAACTACATTTTTAGTTTCAGTTGTAGGCATGATAGTGTACAAAAGAGGTAGAAATCTCAAAGCAAGGGTCTCTACGTACTCTCATGGCAGTAGATGCCGCTGAAGCCCGGGTCACAGAAGCAGGAGAAGTTTCCGGCGGGCTGGGTGATGCATCGTCCTCTCGGCCCGCAGACGTTTGAGGAGATGTGACGCACTCCGGCTGAGTCGTTGGTCGCCACAGCAATAGTGCAGCTGTCAATCACTGAAGGATAAAAAGAAAAACAGTTCAAATGCATAACTTTTCTTTGAGTAGTTTGTTCAGTCCTGGTATATCTTTGCAGACAGTTCAGTCACCTTGACACGGGGCGGTCTGGCAGTTCTCCTTCAGACGCTCACAGGTTTTCCCCTCGAAGCCTTCGGGGCAGGCGCAGTAGAAGTCCTGCTCCATGCTGTGGCACTGGGCCTCGTTCTCACAGGGGTTCGGATCACACGCATCTGAGGGGGTCCAGCCAGAGATCTGAGGAAACCAAGACGAGAGAAAGATAATTACTTTACAATAAGGGGGGGGGACACACAAAGAACAGACATTTCTTTAAAACTGCACAAACCAATATTTTAAATGAACTCTTAATTAAATCCCTGTAGGTTCATTATCATCAGGAGTGACACCGATCACCTAGTATTTAAGTGTATTTTTATTTTGGTTAGAAGGCAGACAAAGTGAGAAAGTAACTGCCTCTTTATCTGTTTATTACTTTTACGAGTTGGTGGAGACATAAACAGAGCCAAAACGAGTGTAAATATTGAGACTCAGATTCACCAGGTGCTCAGAAACACAACTCCAAATGACGCTAATGTTAATCCACGTCTAATGGGATTGAATTAGCATATTTGTTCACCATAACATAACAATGTTGTGTCAAAACGTGTCAATAATCAATGCATATAGGCTTGATTTAGTATGATTAGGAAAGTAAGCCTTCCATTTTATATTTATTTCTATAAGAAAGTAGATCCAACCAATTGGACATTTAAAAAGTTGAACTCCATCCCTTCATTTCCAATTAGCAGTTCCACTAGATTAGTACGTTAACTTGCCAAAGGCCACTCACTGAAATGGTTCTTAACTAATTATTAAAAACAAGTGAAGATGCAAGTATGCCAAATGAGCAGATGTTAAGTCTGTGCAGGTGACGGCTTAGCTTGGCTCTAGCCTCCGCCAGAACAAATGGAAAGTAAGTGGACGAGCAGAGTAAGCCTCAGAAACTGTCCCTAAGCTCATCAAGGGAATCTACGCTCTTGGTTTTACATCTGTGTGTGTGCCCCGCTAAATCTTGCAGGATTACTCTGAGACAGAAGCGTGACAAAAAACAGCCCATTATGAGCGCAAATATTGACTCTGGTCCAACATGGTGCAGAGCCGCAGTGAATACAATGAAGATAAATCATCCGTCATACCACCGTGACACAGAAACTAGTGACATCTTTTCCCATTTCTACCTGCAGCAATGCAGAGGTTGGAGTAAAAATCTCCCAGTGTATGTAAACAGAAGCCTGCTGTGCGTAAACTCCGTGTTGCACCCCTTCCCATTTAAGGTGCTGAACGTAGAGTTAGAGTAGGGTGAGGTCTGCGGTCACACACAGTTTATTTTACCTTAAGTGTTTTTGGGCCAGATACATTTTTTTCTTTGACTATTTGCCTGTGTGTGGTCAGGGGAGCGTGTCTGAGGGCAAGAGCGTCTATAAATCTTCAGCACATTAACGCGACTGTTTGGACTATTCACAGCACAAGGGACATTTCTCATTGCGCAGACAGATCGAGGCTTTATTTATAGCAGAAAAACCACCAGGCAACGTCATATGAATTACTTGAGGTCAACTATAAATACATTCTGCAATAAAAAACAGACTTTTGATGGTTGATAGCACCATTCAATTGGCCTTACTCTTCTTTTTACAAAGCAAATGGTCCTGGATATTTGAAACAAAACGTGTAAATCCATAAAGGAATAACTAGAATACTGCTTATTTAAGAAAGCAAATGCACATTGGAGCAACTTTATCAAATGAGGTCCTTTATTAACCTTTAAAAAAAAGCAGTTCACATATCATTGTGAGGTCCATATAGTAATTCATCTGGAGCTTTTGATCACATCTCATCCTTTTTAAAAGCATGGGTGATTCAATTTGTCATATCTATTTTTCCCTCAGCAGTTTTTAATACTTTCTGACAATTTCATGAACACTCTAATTGCAGTCACTCATCAAAGTCCTCAATTCCCTCCTCACCTCTGCTGACACCGGTTCCCTCAACATCCTCATCCTCCTTGACCTGAGTGCAGCCTTCGATACCGTGAGCCACACCATCCTGCTTACCCGACTCCGGGATATCGGTATCGAAGGTACTGCACTCAGGTGGCTCCAGTCCTACCTCTCTGACAGATCCCACTTCATCTCCCTCAACAATCACTCCTCTACCACAGCTTTAGTCACCCAAGGTGTTCCCCAAGGTTCAGTACTCGGCCCCCTCCTCTTCATCATCTACATCCTCCCCCTTGGTCCGATTCTCCGCCATCACAACCTGGACTTTCACTGCTATGCTGACGACACACAGATCTACCTCAGCACCAAATCCCCCCACAACCCCCATCTCACACACATCGAATCCTGTCTGACTGCAATAAAATCCTGGATGCAACACAACTTCCTCAAACTCAACAGCAATAAAACTGAACTCCTCCTCATCGGCTCCAAATCCACCCTCAGCAAAACCCCCAACCTGACACTCACCATTGATGGCACCCCTGTTTCCCCCTCCACCCAGGCACGCAACCTTGGCGTGATATTCGACCCCACCCTCTCCCTCGACCCCCACATCCGCCAAGTTGTAAAAACCTAATTTTTACACCTCCGCAATATCGCCAAACTCCGTCCCTCTCTCACCCGCCCCGCAGCTGAGCGACTCATTCACGCCTTCATCTCCTCCCGCCTTGACTATTGCAACTCACTCCTCTTCGGCATCAGCACAACATCCCTCAACAGACTCCAGCGTGTCCAGAACGCATTCGCCAGACTCCTCACCCACACCAAATCATAGCATCACATCACCCCGGTCCTCAAAGAACTCCACTGGCTTCCCGTCTCACACCGCATTCACTACAAACTCCTGGTCCTCACCTATAAAGCCCTCCACCATCTGGCCCCCCCCTACCTCACTGACCTCCTCATCCTCTACCAACCACCCCAGTCCCTCAGATCCACCTCAGCCGGTTTGCTCTCAATCCCCAAGGCCAAACTCCGGAGCTTCGGGGACAGAGCCTTCTCTGTGGCAGCCCCGAAGCTCTGGAACTCCCTCCCCCAAGACCTCCGTGAGTCTGATTCCCTCACCCTGTTCCAGTCCCGTCTGAAAACCCACCTCTTCAACTCTGCTTATCCTTAAACCCGCCCCTCCCCCCTCTGAACCAACATCCTCCTGACTGCTTTTCTGTTTTTGTTTTGTTTTGGTTTGTGTTTTTGTTCTTGTTTTGTTTTGTTTGTCGACCTGACTCATAATGTAAAGCGTTTTTGGGTCTAGAAAAGCGCTATATAAATCCCATTTATTATTATTATTATTAGTTAAAGATCATGTGATTTAATCGAAACCTCTAGAAATCATAGAAAGTTCAGAAATAAAGCCGTTGGGTGGTTATTCTTACCTCTTAAAAGGGGCTCATTATGCTAATTTCACGTTCGTATTTTGTGTAAACAAATGTCTGGGAGAGACATTCCCACTGGAGTTTTAACCTTTGAGACCATTTACATGCACACAAATATATACAACACATTACATGAAAGGAGAAACCCCCGAAAAACATAATAGGGCCCCTTTAACCCTCCTATTGTCTTCGTTTCCCCCCCCCTTACTTTGGTGTTCACTGTCAAATTTGACCGGTCCTGTTTTAACTGCTATTACAAAAACCATTAATCACCACCAAATTCCATTTAACACCCTTTCAAACTATAAATATTGTATCAGACTACTGGTATACATGAAAAACTGCAGTAAATATACAAAGAACAGACACTGAACATGTATTGCGTGATCCATGTGGGGGGATGGGCACATAAGAGCGGGAAATGTATCAAATTGTTCTGTGTGTGTGTGTGTGTGTGTGTGCCAGGTGTGATCCATGTGGGGGGATGGGCACATAAGGGGAGGAACACATCTAGAGTATGTGTGTGTTTTATCTGATCCTGATGGTTACTAATTCCTTTTCTTTATGGCGGTCATTTTTGACCGGGAACACCATGGGTGTTTCAAAGTTGACTAAATCATCCAAAATTCAATGAAAGTGGTGATCAGCCATTTTATATGTTCAAATGTCTACTGTGAAGGATATCATAAAGCCTTAATGCAATCGAATGTAAAACAAAAAAGTTATGGTTGATGAAAGTAGTAAATCGGTCAGATTTGACCCGAAGACAACAGAAGGGTTAAAGGTATACAATAAAGATAAAATGCATTACAAAGGATGTCACCTTCTTTGCAATGATGCTAAAATTTTCTTATTTGCAGCAAAGGACGAAAAATATACCAGTAGGTATTATTCATAAATCAAAGTATTATAGTTTTGATCCAACTAGGTGAACTTGAATATTTGTACCAAATTTGAGTTTTGTTTTAAACAAAATGACTTCATAATTTAAATTTGTTGGTGGCGCAAAAAGAAAACAGGGCAAAAATCATTAGGATACATCGTTTAGGGTTCATTACTATTGTGATAGTTTAAACCTCCATTAAGGAGGCTGTTGTTGAATTGCAAGCTGTTTTTAACATTATTCAGAATCAGCTCTCTGAACTAAAGCTTCTTTTAAAATGTTGATAAAGCCAAGGTAATGCTCTTTTCAAAAGCTAAAAAGACACCAGAGACTTCTTTGGATATTGTAACTGCGCAAGGAATAAAACTTGAAGTGGTTGCCTGTTATAAATACCTTGGTATCTGGCTTGATGATTATCTCACTTTTAAACTTCATGTCAATAACGTGCTTAAAAAGCTGAGGTTGAAGCTAGGTTTCTAGGAACAAGTCCTGTTTCTCGCTTGAGGTCAGGAAAAGGCTCTGTGACCTTTTGACCTGTACTGGACTATGGTGATCTGGTCTTTATGAATGCACCTGCCCATTGCCTGAACAAGTTAGATGCCTCCTATCACAGCGCACTGAGATTTGTCACTAATTGTAAAGCACTTACACATCACTGTATACCAGAATAGGTTAGCCATCACTTACTGTAAAGAGGCTCAGTCATTGGTACACGTTTATTTATAAAGCCATGTTGGTTAAACTCCCGTATTATATCTGCTCTCTGATAACACATAGCAAGCAGCTATTGTCTGAGATCTCATGATGTAGTATTGTTAGATGTGCCAAGAGCAAGGACTGTCTTAGGTAAGACAGCTTTTATGTGCACAGCTCTACTTGCTTAGAACAATCTACAGCAAGAATTGAAACTGAGCAATTTCATTCCTCTGCATGTTTTTAAAGCTAGTCTAAGTGAAATGCTTTTTGACACCAAGGGTACTTGTAAATGTCGATAACTATGTACTATGTGAATATAATGTATGATGTCCTTCATTGTTTTATGTTTCATGTGGAACCTATTTGCTGCAGGTCTCCCTTGAAAGGGACCAATCTGGTTAAATAAAGGTTTGAAATTAAATGAAAAAAAAGTTATTGAGCCACCAATGCTGCCATCCATAGAGCCACAACGACCAAATAATTACGCTTTTTCGGGTAAACAAAGGAATAAATTCATAATCTGACTTTACATGATCAATACAGTCATATCACCTACTAAGAGAATAAGGGTTCTCTTTCCTGGAACTCCTCGTCTCTTCTAAAGAAATTAGTCAAGATTACTGTAGGAATGGGCAAAAACACAATCAAACTGTTCTGGACTTGAAAGGGGAAACTAACTCAGAGCAACACGGCGCAGGGTGCGTTTGTAGTTTTGGCACTGCAGGGCAGGAATGTACACCGTGCCATAGCAGGCATCAGAGCTCGGTAGTATGCGGGCAGAAATCCAGCGGCGCCTCATTCAGAGAGGCTCATATTTATAGTAGAGATGCTAAAACAGGATTGGCTCCTGACCAGCAATGTCCTCCATTCAGGGCCCAGGAGATGCAGTGGAGTGTCAGTTTCCTCCCTGCTAACCTACATTAGCTTCCAACACACACTTCCATAATAGAAAGGCTGCAACAAGGACACCGATATGTCGTGTCTGCATGAAACTTAATGATCAATTACTACAGAAGCTTGCAGTGAAACCGTGGCTTAGTTTATTTGGCTGGAAACATTAGAGAACTTTTTGTGTTGGTACAGTAGTTGGATTACATAACGGTGCTGTAATGACTACTGCAGATTGAGTATTTGCACAGCACCACAAGCCACTTAACGTGTAATCTAAATCAAAATAGCCGTCAAGTATGTATTAGTATTATATTCTTTTTACCATATCATCTTGGATTGAATCAATTCCTTGGCATGTTTTGCCACATTCTGACTTTTGCTTATTGTATCCAAAGGGTAGGAAAAAGGTTGTTGCTGAGCAGTTCACAGAAAACAGAAATCCTAAAGTTATTGTTAAACAACAAACGCAATTTTGTCGACTACTTAATTTAATCAACAGTTCTTTCAAACTGAATGTCTCCACAAAGAAGTCAACTTTAAATCTTGTGTTTACCAGTCATACGTTTTTGGAAATAAGTCATTCAGCATGAAAAATAGCATTTCAAATAAAGAAAACTTAGTCGACTCAGAAGTAGACTAATCGATTAAGAGTGTGTAGCTCTAGACCTCCCACCATTATTGACCTGTACGCAATTTAGTTTGGATTGTAGACCTTTATCACAAAAAGACTTTCCTCTCCAGACATGTAAAGTGTCACTAATGAAGTCCTAAGGCTGTTCAAAACAAAGGCTAACACCAGAGTATAATCCGTCACTGTATCTTCAATAATCCAATGTGACCTGTGTGACATGAGACCCACCTCACACAGCTGTCCAGCAAACTGCGGTGGGCACTGACACACGAAGTCGTCCAGCACGGCGTGGCACTGTCCTCCGTTCTGACACGGTCTGCTCTCACACTTGTTCCTCTGCATTTCACAGTGAGTGCCTACAAAGCCTGGAGGACACTGGCAGTGGTAACTGCTCTGGCCCTCCTACAGGAAACACAAAGAGAGATGAGTTAAAGGTCCCTTATTATACTGCTTTTCATCAATATATCATAGGTCTCAGATATATACAAAACATGTCTCTGAAGTGTTTGGCTCCAAACACTAAACAGATCATTGCAGCATTACCCACAATCCCCTCTGTTTCAGCCCTGTTTCCAAAGTGCTGATTCTGTGTCTGTCACTTTAGATGAAAATAAGGAGCCCCTCCCCACGCCCCTCTGAGAGATATTTGGTTACAAAGAACTCAATGGTGCTTTAGGAGGAGATTCAGGTGATAAGGGGGGGGTGGGGGTGGGGGGGGGGTTACCTTGGTTGCTGATTGGCTAATGGTTACACAAGACAACACATCGTTATGACATCACAAAGTGGCCAAAATCTGATCAGCTCATTTTCAGACACATGTTGATGTAGAAGAGACATGAAGAAGAGGGGACACATGTTGATGTAGAAGAGACATGAAGAAGAGGGGACACATGTTGATGTATAAGAGACATGAAGAAGAGGGGACATATGCTGATGTATAAGAGACATGAAGAAGAGGGGACACATGTTGATGTAGAAGAGACATGAAGAAGAGGGGACACATGTTGATGTAGAAGAGACATGGAGAAGAGGGGACACATGTTGATGTAGAAGAGACATGGAGAAGAGGGGACACATGTTGATGTAGAAGAGACATGAAGAAGAGGGGACACATGTTGATGTAGACGAGACATGAAGAAGAGGGGACACGTGTTGATGTAGAAGAGACATGAAGAAGAGGGGACACATGTTGATGTAGAAGAGACATGAAGAAGAGGGGACACATGCTGATGTATAAGAGACATGAAGAAGAGGGGACACATGTTGATGTAGAAGAGACATGGAGAAGAGGGGACACATGTTGATGTAGAAGAGACATGAAGAAGAGGGGACACATGTTGATGTAGAAGAGACATGGAGAAGAGGGGACACATGTTGATGTAGAAGAGACATGGAGAAGAGGGGACACATGTTGATGTAGAAGAGACATGAAGAAGAGGGGACACATGGTGATGTAGAAGAGACATGAAGAAGAGGGGACAAATGGTGATGTAGAAGAGACATGGAGAAGAGGGGACACATGTTGATGTAGAAGAGACATGGAGAAGAGGAGACACATGTTGATGTAGAAGAGACATGAAGAAGAGGGGACACATGTTGATGTAGAAGAGACATGGAGAAGAGGAGACACATGTTGATGTAGAAGAGACATGAAGAAGAGGGGACACATGTTGATGTAGAAGAGACATGGAGAAGAGGGGACACATGTTGATGTAGAAGAGACTTGTGGATTTTGCACAATAGGTGAACCTTTAAAGATGCCACTACAAACACAAGGTTGAGGAACGGAGGTGGAATATACGTTTAATTAAAAAACATCCGTACCTTGCATGTTGCTCCGTTCTGGCACTGACCATGGCAGCCGTTGATGTCTGAACAGGAGGCAAAAGTTACATTTCATTATAAAACATTATGAATAACATGTTTTATTAAATGTTCCACCAACCTACAGTACAATGTGGGATGTGCACGGATTATCAGAATTTGGAAAAGAAATCACTAGTGAAGCCAAGAGAGTGCCAAAAAGACCTTGTATCGGTTGTAACTGGGCATGCATTGGATCCAGAAAGAGGGACTGGTCATGCATATTCGAATATGATTTGTTTGCCAAGACGAGAAAGCAAACGGGTTACCACATGTGGGAAAGGGAGTGACGCTAAGCTACACCTATGTTGTGAGTCCAGGAAGTGAGAGGTAGCCAGAAGAAGAGGACGCCAGTGGAAGGGCAGACATTTAAGAAGTGACTTTTAGACGAGGTGAATACTGACTGATGCCACAGTTTTGTCCAGACCATCCCCGAAAACAGTCGCAGAGATAGCCGCCAATCAAATTTTTGCAAGAGTAAGCGTTCACGCAGGGCTTTCCTGCACACTCATTTGCATCTGTGAAGGCAGGAAGTAAAGGGAGACCGAGTCCATCAATTGAAAACAAACCAAAGGAGAGGTCAACGAGAAAGAAAAGAGACCAGAAACCCAACCTTAGAAACCCTGACGGTGTCATCGGGGTTATTTGGTTAGTTAGGTCGGCTTGGAGACTGAAATATTCAACAGAAAGCTTTGTGTGGTAGAAAAGATGCTATTGGTTGCATACAGCTAAATGTAGGACCCTGTGTTGTTTAGCCTTTATTTGGGAGTATAATGAAACCTTAACAAAATAAATACAATTTAAAAACAATAATTTGTAAACAATTAGAATAATGCAATGATAGTTATATTCCCACAGTATATACATCTATGAATTTGTTTGCGAGTTTTATTGATAAACCACTTAATCGATAAAATGCCAAAATGGGACCCTCTCATGTCCTGAGAGTCGGTGGTGATCGTACAAGTCTAAACACTCAAAGTTATATCATTTGCAACACCCAGAAGTAGCACCTTTCAAAAATATATAAGTAGCTGAACACAGAATTTCTTGCAGGTTTGGGAAAAATGTCAAAGCCTCCCATGGCATTAAAATAGAAGAAAGGCGACGTGGTGTTTGAGCTCTGTATGTGTTATACTCCACAGTAATTGCTGCCTTTGTTTAAATGTGAGCTTACCCCACAATAAGAACAAATATACTTCCGTCTATAAAGAAATCTATTAGTTTGACTTATTAATTGAATTTGAATGAAACGTGTCCTGTTATGGAAGCTATCACCTTAGACTGAAACTGAATTTAATTGGGACCCAATCAGTTATTTTATTTTCCTGAAGTTTCCCAGAGCTCCCGCAGAAAAGCTTCAAAGTCACAACAGCTGACACATTCATATTTCAACTGTTCGAAATGAATATAATGAGAGAAAAGTCTTCAGTTTCCCGAAAAACCTTCAAAGACATCAAAAGTGTTATAACAAAGAAAAACAACGCTGCTCAAATATTCACAGGAATGGAGGAGGGGGGGGGAAATCTGCAGGGAGTCCTGCTGTGCTCCCTCAGACACACACCTGTCCTCTCTACACACACACACACACACACACACACACACACACACACACACACACACACACACACACACACACACACACACACACACACACACACACACACACACACACACACACACACACACACACACACACACACACACACACACACACACACACACACACACACACACACACACACACACACACACACACACACAGTAAGACAGGAGGCCAATGGCCGCCTGTAAGCTGAGATCTGAGCTGGTAAGATGACACTGAACTCTTGGGATCTCTTTCCTACCTTCCGACATACACACTCCTAACTTGTTTACCAGTCGTAATCCATTTCCTGGCTTCACGCCGGTCACGTCCGCTTTCAGAGACAGGAGCGATATAAAAAAAACGATGCCACCAGCAGCAGCAAACAAACAGCCGGATATAGACACACTAGTAGCTCATAAAGTCATTGAGAAAAAAAAGCTGAGCAGCTGCCCAGGATATCAACAGCGAGGCTCAGGTTGCTGGTGGCCAATTTTTTATTCTAAATCATATATCCTGAGCTCTGTGCCGAAGTCTCAGAGGCCATTTCATTTGTTTTACGGCACAAACAGGAAAGTAACGGATACAAAAACACGTCTTCCTGTAGAAATGAAGAGTTTGTTTGCCAAAAAAGCTAAAACACAGGAAATGTTATACTTCTTTTTTGAGTGCTTCTCACCAGAGGCTGTTTGAAATACTGAAAGCATGAATCTCACCTATCTGGCAGGTCTTTCCCTCCCACTGTGGAGGGCACACACACTCAAAGCCGTCCTCCAGGTCGACACAGGTTCCTCCGTGAGCACATGGACTGGATGCACACTCGTCCAAATCTGAGAAGAAAACACTCTTAAACTCACGGTCTGCTTCCTTTGATCTACTGTACATGCAACATTAAAAAAAAAGTGTTTGAGTTTAGGCACGTTTAAGAACATAGTGAAAAGGGACGTGGAGAGGTGAAGAGGGTTGTGTTAAGCCCCTGTCACACTGTCCCGAAATTGACACCCGATGGACACACGATTAAGGAAATGTTCAAATTCGGCTCTGATCGTAACAACATCGGGCCATTCGTGAGGGCATCTTAAGCCATCGTATGACCGCCGGTGGAGTTTCTCAGGCTCCGGCAGCAACTTCGTGAGCGGTGGCAAAATCCGATGTTGCTACGATCAGAGCCGAATTTGAACATTTCCTTTATCGTGTGTCCATCTGGTTGTTTTATTGCACAACAAAATCATGTAAACATATTATGTAAATAACCCAATTTGTGTTCTGTGAAACTGAAAAGGATATAATATATTATTTTGAAGGCGAGGAAGTTGTTGTTGCTATGGAAACAACATGACGGAGAAACCTTAATATCTTCTACATATAAAGACGGAGAAAGTAAAGAACAAAGTCGGAAAATATCAGCACAGTATCATAATACTTTAACATAATTGTTTGTGTTACTTTCGTTGCAGTTGTATGTCTTAAATGTAATGTAAATGTTGCCTTCGTGTGTGGTTCGGGGCCATCTTCGTGCGAAATTCACAATTCCATATTCGTGTGTCCATCGGGTGTCAATTTCGGGACAGTGTGACAGGGGCTTTAAGAGAGCCTTGATGTATTGAGAAGTTAACCTTCAGTTAGTAGGAGTGAGTGTTTGGAAAATAAGTTACAGAGATAATTTAAATGTACACCAGTTACTCACTGTTGGCACAGGTCAGACCCTCCCAGCCTGGTGGACAGTGGCACTCGAACCCTGAGGGAACCTCGTGGCATGAACCGCCGTTAGCGCAAGGATTGGAAACACAGGCGTGCTCAGCTGGAGGGTTTAAAACAGAACAACAAAATGAACATTTCCTTAAAGATTCAGAGGTTTCAAGGCATTTTCTTCACTTAGTCCCAGTACACATTAGAAATCATGTTTAAAATGTTTCCAATGCTAAACTCAAAATGTTAAAGCTAGCATGTTTCACTAGGATCTACACTGAACAAAAATATAAATGCAACACTTTTGTTTTTGCTCCCATTTCTCATGAGATGAACTCAAAGATCTAAAACATTTTCTAAATACACAAAATAACCATTTCTCTCAAATATTGTTCACAAATCTGAAAAGATCTGTGATGGTGAGCACTTCTAACCCTAACCCTGACATGTCACCCATTGAGCATGTTTGGGATGCTCTGGATCGGCGTATACGACAGCGTGTTCCAGTTCCTGCCAATATCCAGCAACTTGGCACAGCCATTGAAGAGGAGTGGACCAACAGGCCACAATCAACAACCTGATCAGCTCTATGCCAAGGAGATGGCTGACATGTTAGGGTTAGGGGTTTAACCCTAGGGTTTTCGGACCCCCCAGACCCCCCTAATAAAGCAAAACTGCACATTTCAGAGTGGCCTTTTATTGTGGCCAGCCTAAGGCACACCTGTGCAATAATCATGCTGTCTAATCAGCATCTTGATATGCCACACCTGTGAGGTGGGATGGATTATCTTGCCAAAGGAGAAGTGCTCACTATCACAGATTTTTTCAGATTTGTGAACAATATTTGAGAGAAATGGTTATTTTGTGTATTTAGAAAATGTTTTAGATCTTTGAGTTCATTTCATGAGAAATGGGAGCAAAAACAAAAGTGTTGCATTTATATTTTTGTTCAGTGTATATATATATATATATGAGTGCATTGTTTTGGATGTTCTTGCTGTAGGAATCGCCTAATAAAAAGGACTTCCTTATCTTACTGAGCTTCTACCACAAAGGGAACGAAGCGGAAAGATGAAATGGTGTACATGACAGAAGAACGAGCCTGATTGAACAAAAAAGTGTGTGAATGTCCTTTTTCAAAGAGAGCAGCAGCGTGGTTTCTCTCTCACCGATCTGACAGGTCTTGCCGGAGTATCCCTGAGGACAGGAGCAGTGGAACTCGTCTGGTTCTGTGTTCATGCAGGTTCCTCCGTTCACACAAGGGTGGTGCCGACCGCAGTAATTCAGATCTGGAGGAAGACGCACACGGACAGATTTGAGCTTTCCTGAAGTGCAAAAAGATTATTCTGCAGGAAGGACTGACTGGCACTGAAAACAGAGCCTTGTTACCATGCTGTACGAAAAGCAAATTCGAGTCTCTGGTTGAGTAATGATAATTCATTTAAAGGTGGGGTAGGTCATTTTGGAGAAAGCAGCTCGAGTGCGCTAGAATTTGAAAATACACAACCGGAAAAAATCTGCCACTTCCTTACAGAGCCCCTCCTCCAACACACACGAACGTACACACGAATGCGCACATGACCAATGAGGGCACGAGATAAGTTTGTGCACAGATGGAAGGCTGACAGGCAGGTAGGCCATCCAGTTACTTTAGCGGGGCCGGCTCAGATGATTGGTCGTGCTTTTTACAGCACCACAGCTTCCACAGGTGAATATTTTTATGGATTTTTTGTCAAAGCACTTCAGATATTCATTGCTATCGGGATGTTAAGAGCATTCCATGCAATATAACAAAAAGTGTATCTCGAGCCGGTTTCTCAAACTTACCCCACCTTTAATCTGAAGATTTACTTTAGTCAAATTTGTGTTTTTTTTGGGGGGGATGACAGAGACTAGAATATTGAAATGTTAAAAATAAGGGATTTTATACATCCCCCATATACGTTTGTTCCACGTTTTTATTGGAGGAGTGTTACAGCCTCCTCATGGCTCCACACCTTCAGACTGTTAATTGGATCGACCCCGTGAGATCACTCTTTGTCCGTTTCACCATCCTATCTTCACTCGGTTCAGACCACCAGCTGTCAGCTCTGACAGGAAGCTCCGAGTGTTTCCACACACACTCTGCTGCACTGCATCATGATGGAGCCTTTACAGTATTTACAGATTACAAAGCCTCCTAGATGTACCTTTATGGTTACCTTTTACATGTGCAGAAGAAACTCAACAAGCCCCCCGTCTGACCCCTGCCTCAGGCCAAAGGCCAGGTCAGCCTAAAGCTGGTGAATAAGAGAGCAGGATCTGTCTCCACCGGGGATCTTAGGACCATTCTCATCCCCCGAAGAGCCCTCAGTGACGAAGGCATTCGGGGATCGAGTGTCCGTGCTGCTGCTCGGATCACACGGCAGTAAAACTATCCAGCTGAGAGAGGATTCAGACCTCATATGTAGGTATGTCAAGGCAGGGGTTCCCAAACTTTTCAGCCCGCGACCCCCAAAATAACAGTGCCAGAGACTGGTGACCCCCTGTCGACCCCCTGTCGACAGGTGCTAGTGAATTAATTTGTTTGAGAAACAGAGCCTCGTTGCGGGGGGAAATTATACAGATGGCTAGTCCGCCCCTGAAAATGTCTATGCAAACGTTATTATTAATAATAATTTTTAAAAAAAATATATAAAAAAGATTTATCAATTGTTTTTAAACAATTTTTATTTTACATTTTTACTTTGTAATCATCTCGCGACCCCCCACTTTGGGAACCCCTGTGTTAAGGTACCTTTAAATGCAGTTTTTTTTTTAAAGTTTGGTCTCCTAATATACAGAACAAAAATATCACCATCATTACATCGCCCGCTTGATGGGACCACATCATACTCTGTGATATGATTGGCATTGACAATATTACGTTTTGTTATTGATTTAATAATTTTTCTATTACAGTGAGAGTTAATTTCTCTCCATTTGTTGGCAAAAAAAAAAAAAAGGGCGTTTAGTATAATTCCTATTATTAATCTGCCAAAAAGTGATTGTAACTGAAACATTGTTCGATTTATAAGATGTCAAAACTGTGTCTGAAGGGACATTTAGAAGCCCAAAAATAAAGAAAATCTGTTTATTATTTCATAAAACAAAAAATCGTCATCAATGTAAACCTGCAACTAGGAACATGTGAGATAATACTAGCAATAAATCAAGATATCAATATAGTTGCCAAATATTATAATCAGGTAATTATGTATAAGATTAATCGACTGATCGTTTCAGCTCTAATAATAGTTTAAAATAACTTTCCATTTGACGGGAAGCTCAGGTTAAATGTTGGGAAATGTTAACAAATGCGTTCACTGTACTCTAAAGAGCCAGAAAAGACATTTCAATTCCAGCTGCAAATGACTGAGCAGCATTATTTTTACAGTTTTCTACATGGTCATATGTGGCTCCTTCAAAAGTATTTTCTGTTGCACCTCTGCTCCGAGTAGCTCGCTCGTTTCTTACTCATCACACCCAGGCAGCTGTAGCTGGAGGGGACGTGCAGGACGAGAGCTGTGTGTGGGAGGCGATTAAAGAAAAGAAAACATGGACTTGTCCATACCTTTATCGCACAGCAGGCCGCCCCAGTTCCTCTCACATTTGCACTGCCACGGGACGTTGCAGGTCCCGTGAACGCACCCCGGGAACAGCATACATTCATCACAGAACTGCCCCTGCCAGCCGTAGTTACACCTGTCAAACACACACGCATAAATCACTCCACTCATCTAATCCCATTACCTGCTCTCTGAGGAATCCCTTCTTTCATTGGCTGTTGAAAGACATTTCTTTGTCTTGGTTATAGATCAAAACAGTGTTTGGTATTATACATGTGATGACATTTCGCAAAGTGTTGAAAGGTCCCTATTGAACAAACTTTAAATGAGACTTCACTGCTTTTCAAATGCATCTGATACCAATCTTAGGTAAAGATATAGCACTTCAAAAAGATGACAAATACATATAAAAATGATTATTTTATATTCATATCTTTTTATATGTTGTACTTGGGGGAATCAAAAATCAAGTTGTTCTGTATCTTGTGGACTTCTCCCACTTCTTGTGTGGATATATCCAAAAGAAAGTCAATGAAACTTGATGAAAACACACGATGTATTACTCACTTAAACATTAAGGATAAGCAGACCATCCTGACTTAAAAAAAAAGGTCTTGATCACTGTCTTTAAGACCAGTGACAGGCTGCCCCAAAAAGCCAAGTGTCCTCTAAACCAAAGCCATCACTGAAGTTGTTTATGCATGATTATAATAACATCATTACAAAGTCTGTAGGAAGAGGCTGATTCAGGACTCAAAGCACTGAGCAGCTAAATGCACACAAGAGTCAAAGACAGTGAACTTGTGTCTGCTTGATGCAGTCGCGTGCAACCTGCCCACAGTGGAAACACCTAATATTGTATCTGCTCTTGTGTCAACCTATCCCACGGCCTTCCGCCAACTAATCTCAGTGGAGGGTGACATTCCAGGGCAGGAGGGTTAAGAATACTTCCAGCAGCTCCTGTGCTCGGGTTAGAGTCTGCAGCTACGAGGGTGGCACGGTCAGTCTCCCGTACTGAGAGCAAGCTGGAGACAACTGTGTGTATCCACAGTGTGTGTGTGTGTATGTGTATGTGTATGTGTGTGTGTGTGTGTGTGTGTGTGTGTGTGTGTGTGTGTGTGTGTGTGTGTGTGTGTGTGTGTGTGTGTGTGTGTGTGTGTGTGTGTGTGTGTGTGTGTGTGTGTGTGTGTGTGTGTGTGTGTGTGTGTGATCCTGCAGCTTCATCGAGCCAGCTGTCTCGTCAATTGACTGCTATTTTGAGTCTCCTGCAGACGGCACCACTGTCTCTCTGAGAGACGAGGCCTTTCGGAAATCTCAGGCTGGGGGGGGGGGGGTGGGGGGGTAGTGTACGGGCACTGGGGAATACTTGGCATGCTTTTCCCACTGTATATGATTAGCTTCAGAGGGTCTGACAGCAATGTGGCAATAAAACTAACAGACCTCCGGCAAGGAGACTCCTTACAGCTCTTTACGCTTGAAGGTATAAAAAAAAGAGGTATTCTGTGGTTTAATTTTTGGCCACATTGATATCATGATTAGTCATGAAGCCCTCGCAGCGTAGGCGTGAGGTAGAAATGTTGACATGTCAAAGTTAAACTGCATAGCCAAGAGATTTTTGTGAAAAGGCAAGCCTCTGACGGATATGTCAGAACAAGCCTAATGTGTCCAAATAAAAAGCCTCAATGCAGCGGCGTAACAACAGGCACGCACCAGCAAACGAAGCAAAGCCCAAAAAGCTGCGATGAAACAGAGGCAATCAAAGGAGACAGCGAGGGATTGAATACCAGCTTTCTGCGTGACCTGAGGCTTCATTACATTCGTGCCACTGCAGGAAGAGTCTTTACTGCCTCTCTTCTATTCATGTCACTTTCCTGTTGACTGGCACTTGACATTTGGGAAGAATAAGCCGCTTCCCCCTGGTGTCTGTCTGTAAGCTGGACTAAGCATCGAGGCAGACACACAGAAATTCGAAGCGGTTTCCCTAAAACTGGTCATCCCCCTGTCTTTCCTCGGCTCCGAGCCAAAGCCGTTTCCTAATAAAGGAAGAAGTGTCTCTTTCCATCTGGCAGGTGGGAGGAGGGGGTTTACAAATGACGACGGGATGCACCACATCCTGGAAACGTGGACCTATGGGGCCAGTCTACGTCACTTTATCGAAACTGTCATTTCCACTTTCAGAAATGTACATAACACGGTGGGATATTCACTTCCCTTCCTTCAAGAAAGGACTGCAATGCGGATGGGGAGGGGATATGACGTTCACCAGTGGTCAAATTCACACACCGACGAGTTCCCTTTCTTCTGTCCGAGCAGCAGAGAGCAGATGAGATGCTTGGTATTCTGCGGAGGATTTCAGGTGGCTAAAAATACAAGAAGGCAGGCGCGGCTTTGCTTTTCTTTTGAAGCGAGGTGAAGATGCCCACGAGGGAAGAGAAAGGCTGACACATAAGAAACACAGGCTACAACAAGTGAAGGCGCCTCCGTTTGGCACCTAAAAAACATTATTCTTGCTGTATTTCACACATTGAGCATGGGGGTTTAAGAAGAACAAAGCTAAGAAATCCAACTGCATTGTGAACATCAGAAAGAAATACAAATCCTGAAGAAGAAAGGTCACATTTCTGAGTACGAATCCCGCTAATCTTACTTGCATTCCCCTGGGGCGGAGCAGCTGCCGTGTAACAGGTCGCAGCCTTGCTTGCAGATTGCTGAGGGAAAAAAAGACAGAGAGAAACAATTCAAAAAGGTGCCGTTTGAACTCCATTGGAGACATTTTCACAGTAAATCACATTATTATTATTATTATTATTATTATTATCTTTGAAAAAAGGGCCAGAGAGAGGTGGGCGGAGGGGTAGCTTGTTTGTTTGCCGTCGCTCTAACGAGTGCAACAAGACGTGAGAATTCGTGGCACCCTGAGCGAGGAAGGGACAACTTTATAGCCTGCGTGTACAACTCTTCCCCCTCTTAAAAACAACCCAGCCCCTCCTCCTTTCACCCTTCGTCTACTAAGGTCAGTTGGATGATTTATTGAGGCCCCCCCACTCTCTCTAGCACCACCCACAAGCAAGCCCTACGAGTCTAACGATTCAAAATATTGCATTTCAACCATGAGTTTTGAAAATTGTACTTTCAAAATGACTTAGGATTTACTTGAAAATATATTATGTTCATTTTTAAAATTAGATTTTTGACACAATAAAAGCCTTGAATGTTGAATCCCCTCACCTGTCCTGCAGTCTGAGCCCATCCAGCCGCCGAGGCACAGCTGGGCTCCCGACGGCTCGCAGCGGTAGTGTCCAAAGTAGTCGTCCCGAGGAACACACAGCTTGTTGCACTTGTTGCTGTAGTAGTTTTCGTCGCAGCGCAATCGGATGCGGTAGACGATGCGAGCCACGGGTCCGTCGTGCAGGATGGTCTGCCAGGGGTCTCCGGGGTTGATCATACCGGTGTGGATGCTGCGCTCGATCAGCAGCTCCTCATCAACTGAAACGAAAAGAGATGATGAAGGCAAATCAGTCACGTCAAAGTTGGGAGTATGTGTGTTCTCATTTGACCACAAAACAAAGAAGATGAACATTTTTAAAAACACCCCCTACTCTCCTTACAAATCACCTGCAACCGAAGAAGACTGAAGAAAAGAATACCAGGATAAATGTTACAGAAAGGACTAGATAGATAGATATATACTTTATTAATCACAAATTGGGAAATTGTTTTGTTACAGAAAGGATTTAGGAGCTTAGGTACCATCAAGACTAATTCCTATCAAGCAACTAGGGATGTACTGCTGTGGCTCAGGAGCTAGACCAATCAGAAGGTCAGTCCCGAGTCAACATGTCGATGGGTCCTTTGGCAAGATCCTTAACCCCAAATTGGTTCCGATGGCCAAGAGGTGTGTGAATGGTTTAATGGCGACTTGTATATGGAAAAGCTCTTTGAAGCGTTGTATAAACTGAAAAAGCGAAAAATAAGTGTATGTCGATCGATTTACTATTTGACCAAATTGTTTCCCTAAGGATTCGGAAGAGACCAAAAGAAATGCAGCTTATAAAAAAAAAAGGGAAGAAATATTGGATGTCGTGAAGTGGACAAAAACACGACTCTAATTGATGGCTAATTTCATTCTGTAGCTGCTGGATGTGTAACGGTACGTCCACACAGCAGCTTTGAAAAAATCTTGGAGCTGGGCTCAGTTTCACCCACTGTCTCTGCCACCTCCCTCCATGCCTGGTTCCTCCGGTTTGTATCCCGGTAAATAGTTCTGGTCGTAAAGAACCGGGTGATTTGCTACCGTAATTTATCGTTTGGAATATGAGGAAATGAACTGCGGTCTGGCTCTCCCAGCTTGCACGCGGTTTGATTGGCTACTGTCAGATTTGCATAAACGGGATTTGATTGGCTGACGCTTCCAGCTCAGCCTCAAAAGTTGAACATTGCTCAACTTTTGAATCCTGAAAATCCTGAAAATCCTGGAAATCTTCACTTTGCTTCCCCACAATGCAGTTCGGCGAAAAGCGAGGCAAAGGGACGTCACCCCCATTCAAAGTCAATGGGCAGAGAAGCGTTGGAAGTTTTTTTAAAGCTGCTGTGTGGACGTACCGTAAGTAAACCACTATTCAATATCAACGTAAAAGCTGATGATAATTCAAGTGTTGAGTTGCTCACAAAAGGGCCAGAAAAAAAGTCCTTAAGCTGTCAATGATGTAATAAATTCATCAGAAGATTATATACACTACGATCTGTATGTGTTAGCATCTCAGCAATAAGACAATCAGCAGAAAATCTCACTACAAGTCAACATCGAGATTAACGCAATAAGCCTTCATAACTGTGTTTCAGTCCGTCTTCCCAACAGGAGGAAAGCAAACACTCAAACAGACCTAAGAAGGCGCCCATCTGTCATTGCATTTAGTAAAAAATAGTTATTTGAAACACAGAAAACCGACAATGATGTGGAATCTCCCTTATTCTGATGTAAAGTCACTCCCTCACAAGAAGAGTGGATTGGTATTCAGCAGAGGGAAGCTTTGATATCACATTATGTGCCTGTGTGGAAAGTACCCACTGAATTTTAAGTGCGCAATTGAAATTCATTGTCTGCAAATTGATCTATTTTCTGGTGAAGGCTCACAACAGCGGTGCCTCTGAGCTGTCTGTATGTGCACTGTCATGTCGGGAGGTTGCTACCATTTAGCCTCCAGCGCGCCAACGCTCCCATTAAACATTGTTTGCCTCCGAGGGGCTCCGGCTCGCAGAAAGAAAGCAATCTTTATCACAGTGGGATCGAAGCCGGCAAACAATCTCTGTGGAAATAGGGGGTCTGCGATTTCCTTTTCTTTTCTTTTTTCACTATAGCTTTGGACTGCAATGCACCATAGACATTTTGAAGCAGGAACACACACACACACACACACACACATGCACCTTCCTCTGCTGAGGGACTGACACAATGTCAGACAGAATTAAGCAACAATAACAGAAATAACCCCCGGCAGTTGTCAGATAGAGAACAATGGGCTCCGGGCCCACAGTCCACTCGGTGTCTAAACACTGAGCCCGGGCGCCCAGTCCACTCCACTTCCTGCTCGATAAACACAAGGAAAACAGCCGGCTGCCTTTCCTGAGAACACAAGGGGTAACGGAGGGGTGCGGGGGGGGGTGGGGGGGGGGGGGGGGGGGGGCGCACTGGAGGACGTGACGCCGGAGGAGAGGAATCTCACTGACAACACGCTGATGGGCTCTTACGTAGGACAAGACATCAGGCCGGTGCTGACTCAGGCTAAAGAACACGTTTCAGTGTCCCACAGATACACCGTCATGAATTTCAACATTTCACTTGGTTGCAAATGTCTCTTTTTGCGAACATCACTGAAGGGTTTCTCACCAATTCCCATACTTTTTACTTGGGAGGGGATGGCGGGAAAGGGGATCAGAGAAAGATTGCATGCCCAAAATGTACCTTTACATGCTTGTAACAAACATGAAAGCAGAGGCAACAGTAAAAACATTAGATACAGATGTGCCAAGTGGTCACAAAACTACCCGATACAACTCCATGTCTACCAGCTGCAGTTCAGGATGATCAGAGAACTAAATTACCTTTAGATGGATGCTTATCTTAACACTAAAACCGCCAGAGGTCGCTGTATACCTAAAACCGCCAACGGGTAACATTTACCCGCTATTGATTTGCAAGGTACAATGTTCTTTTATTTATCATACAGAACAGTGAGTTTTGATCGCACAGGGATGAAACGTATACCAATAGATTGTGTGGACTCAGCTTTTCATATGATATAGTTTGTGCAGATGGCATGAAGTATAAAATATCGCTACCAGTGCTGATTTAAACGCTTGGTGTTAGACTTGTGTTTTGTTTAGGTACAAATCTCTCTATCTCTCTCTCTATCTCTCTCTATCTATAAATATCTATTGATCTATCTGTAATGTTCTGTTCTATGGACATATAATTGTCTACATAAACAGACGACGCGGACTACTTCTCTCTTTCCGAGTGTCCATCTTTATTCAACTGGCACGTAACCTGCACACATGCATTAAGTCCTCAACGTGAGCTCAGTCATCCAAGATCTTGTATTCTCCAAGATGTTACAATATCTATAACTATCTCCCTCTCTGTCTCTCTATCTATTTATCTCTCTCCATCTATCTCTCTATCTATAAGGAACCGCAGTAGACAAAAGGCGTTGCTATAGCAACACATCGTGTTTGCTGCATTTTCTATGAGGTAAATATTACCCGCTGGCGGATATGGGTATAAACTGCAGTTTTTTTGTCGATTTTTTCAATCTGATTTCCTATTGACAATTTTTAACAACAGAGGGTGCTATATAACACACTTTCAGGAAAAGTCACGGACTGGGAGACTTCAATATGTTATGGAAAAAAAGTGACATACAATTAAAAAACAGCTGCGGGTAACATGTACCCGTTGGAGGTTCTAGTGTTAAATAAAAGTATTTGGTAGTTCTATTGTAGAAACCGCCTTTGTAAATGTTTCATCAATATGTGGTTGGATGTGAGCCTGCAGATTCCTGTGTTGTCTGGGTTTGTCCAAAGGAAATAGGTGGAGATCCAGTTCTCAGTGCTAATAGGAAGTAAACTAAAAACCAAATTAGTGTTGTTGTCTGAATAATAGAAACAAGGCCATGCATAATGTGACTGCTGGGAGTCTTAAAGTGTCACAACATCAAGCGATCAAATGCCAGCTCTGTCAACAAGTAGCAGTTAAAACAAAACCTATTCTACTATCACAAACTATTACTCCCTAAAAATGGGTTGTAGCTTCCCTGAGAGTTAAATATGGTACAGTATTCCTTTATCATGTTATATCTTGAGTGTGTGTATGAAACAAATGCTATTTTTTTTACCTAAACCAAGTATTTGCTTTGATACCAAGGGACAATTAGGTGGCTTTCCTACACGTTGTAACAAATTCATCTTTGATCACAAACTGTGAAACTCAAGCTCTGATTTCTCAAATGAAATGTTTGTGAAGTGATGCATGTGCCATGACATTACATATTAAACTGTGAAAACAAATCAAAAATAACATAATGAGTGTGACCAGCAGGACAAAGGCTACAATCGCTCCTTCGACTCGCTGCGACCCTGCAGACGTTTCCCACTTCAAGCAGACGCCCCTTGTGATCTCTCAGTGAGGTTAAAAGGAGCATTTGTTCCAGACGTTAGAATTTCTTGAACCCATGACATTAAGGTTAAAGTCAGCTGATGTCTGCGCCCTGACAGCAGCCTCAGTGCGGCTTTTAAACAGCGTCCAACACAGAAACAATCAAACCTGGGTGAGCTTAAACATTTTTAAAAATCACATAATTCTTACTTTGATATAAAAGCAAGGCACGCGTTTCCTTTCTAATCTTATGCCAGTGAATTGAATCAAACAGGCATTTATTTTGCCACCTTAAAGCAATTTGGCTGAGACTGAAGTGCGAGAGGCAGAAAATCAATTGGACGGCTTCTTAAGCAACATTAAGGCCTTACATCCATCACAACCATCTGAGCTAATTACTGTGAATCTACACAGTTACATGAGGCTCTGCGACTACACAAGGAATGCGACCGTCTAATCAAAGAGCTATGATGTCAAATCTATTTCTTCTCCATTGTCTGCGTCCGCGAGTGGAAGTGCGTTTGAAGTTGTGGACAAAACAGGATGTAATGACCTCATAAATAAAATAGCAGCATGTTTAGACTAGAAAAGGACAGCATGGAATATAAATACATTCATGTACATATTTCAATGTACAGAACGCTTGAGACCTGTGAAAAATGTCACCGCGTCCACGGATCAAAGCTACATCCATTCCATGCACACAGACATTTCAGTCCTCAATGGGTCCTCTTCCTCCCAGACTGGGCTACTGCTCAGACGGGAAAAAGGGGTTACACAGGAGTCCACCCAGCGGACATAACTGAAGGAAAACAGGATACAGCTGGAGCGCTACAGCCAACACAGCCGAGGAGAACCAAGACGTGAAGTCTATATGAAGCGTCTTGAGGGGCTACAGTATACGGTTCAACATGTTTTCACCTGCTACCTACAGGCTTAAAGCAAAACACTTCATTTACAACATGAATACACATTGTGTGATTTAAAGAAGTGAACAGGAAGTGTCATACGCTCATTATTTTGAACTTTAACCTAATTTTTGAATGCAGGGTTGTAGCTCACATTTAAGATTATTTTCAATTCGTCTAAAGATTATTTGAGTGCTATCTCAATGGAAACATCGGAAGATAAAGAAAGAAACATCTCTTATAATACTCCAAAGACTAACTAACATATTCAATGTGATATGTCTGACCAACAGTCAAAGAAACAAACACTTTCAGATACCTTCATATGCAGATCGAAGGAAAGCATTAAATATTCTCATCCTAGCGGCGGCCATTATTGATGTTTGGAGGGCATTTTTGCTTGAAATGATCGATTCAAATCGTAGAAAGCAACCATCATATAGTCAATGCTGCTTAACATATTTCAAACGATGGCATGCCCGCTAAAACCCTTTTTAGAAATGTCACTTAAAATCCTTTAAAACCACATCTGTGTATTTCTCTGTTAATCACAGTTAATGAAAGCAACAGCTTTCATCCACGCATCATCACAAAGAGAGATAAAAAACACTTAGTGGAGCAGGGTTTTTTACATGATCTGTTTGATTTTGATTGGGGAAAAATCGATCTGTGTGCTGATGTAGAAACTGCATGGTCTTATTTTTATCTTGGTTTTATAAAAATTATAGATAAACATGCACCTCTGCGTAAATTTAGAGTGAAGGGACGAAACAATCCCTGGTTTTCTGCTGAAATGTCCAGTCTCCTTCATGAGAGAAACAATGCCTGGGCAAAGGCTAGGAAATCAGGCTCAGAGGTAGAATGGCTACGCTTTAGGCAGCTAAGGAATAGCTTTACTTCAAATGTCAAAAGTGCTAAGTCAAAGTACTATTTGTCAGTTACCACAGAGAACCTGAATAATCCTAGTAAATTTTGGAAAGCCATAAAATCGATTTCCACTGGTGATATCCCAAATGAGCTACCTCCGTACCTCACCACAGCATCTGGCATTATATCAGACAGGGCCACCATGCTAAATTGCTTTAATAAGCATTTTGTCTCTTGTGGCTCTCTGTTTGATTCTGTCACTGACTGTGCTTCTGCTTCTGTGAACGCTCCAGTCCTTGACTCTGAACAATGTGGTCTGGAAAACCCTTTCAGTTTTACTCCTTTAACTGTTGGTATTGTCCATGAAGCTTTATCCAAGTTAGATCCTAAGAAACCGGCTGGCCCGGACAACGTAGAACCTTTCTTTTTAAAGATAGCTGCAGATTTTATTGCTCCACCTCTTACTTCTCTTTTTAACCTCTCCCTCAGCACAAATACAATTCCTAAAGTATGGAAGTCTGCTTATGTCCTGCCTCTACTGAAAGGAGGGGAGGCAACTATTTTAAATAACTATAGGCCAATCTCTAAATTGTCAGTTTTGGCTAAGGTGCTCGAACGACTTGTGAGTGAACAAGTAAAGGAGTTTTTATGTATAAATGATATCCTGTCTAAACATCAGTCAGGCTTCAGGAAGAAACATAGCACCATCACTGCAACAATGAAAGTGGTAAATGATATTACTAGTATGCTAGATAATAAACAGAGTTGTGCAGCTCTGTTTATTGACCTTTCCAAAGCGTTTGACACCGTTGATCATCGTGTCTTAAAACAGAGGCTACTCAGTACTGGCATATCCAGCCATGCAGTGGGGTGGTTTGTGAACTACCTCTCTGAAAGGTCCCAATGTGTTCACTTTGATGGGCTGTCTTCTGAGTGGTTAAACATTGCTAATGGTGTTCCTCAAGGTTCTGTTTTAGGTCCACTTTTATTCTCCATATATATCAACAGTTTAGGTGAAAATGTGGATGAAGCTACTTTACATTTTTATGCGGACGATACCGTGATGTATTGTGCAGGTCCCTCCATTCAGGAGGCGGTTGTTAAATTACAGGCTGTTTTTAACATTATTCAGACTCAGCTCTCTGAACTAAAGCTTCTTTTAAATGTGGATAAAACCAAGATAATGCTCTTTTCAAAAGCTAAAAAGTCACCAGAGCCTGTTTTAGATATTGTATCAACGCAAGGAACAAAACTTGAAGTTGTTGCCTGTTACAAATACCTTGGTATCTTGCTTGATGACTGTCTCTCTTTTAAACTTCATGTCAATAACCTGCTTAAAAAACTGAGGGTTAGGCTAGGTTTCTTTTTCAGGAATAAGTCCTGTTTCTCGCTTGAGGCCAGGAAAAGGCTAGTCACTGTGACCTTTTTACCTGTGCTGGACTATGGTGATCTGCTGTATATGAATGCACCTGCCAACTACCTAAGCAAACTAGATGCTGCGTATCATAGTGCTCTGAGATTTGTCACTAACTGTAAAGCACTTACTCATCACTGTACATTGTATACCAAGGCAGGTTTACCATCACTCACTGTACGGAGGCTCAGTCACTGGTACACTTTTATCTATAAAGCTATGTTGGGCAAACTCCCGTATTATATCTGTTCATTGATAAAGCAGAAAGTTGCAAGCAGCTATTGTCTGCGATCACAGGATATAGTCTTGTTAGATGTGCCAAGAGTAAGGACTGTCTTAGGTAAGACAGCTTTTATGTGCGCAGCTCCACTTGCTTGGAACAGTCTACAGGCAAAATTGAAATTGAGCATTTTTATTTCTTTGAATGTATTTAAGGCATGTCTAAATGAAATGCTTTCTGACACTCTGGGTATTTGTAAATGTTGAATATGTAAATATGATATCCTCTGTTGTTTGTATGTTGTTTTTATGTTTCATGTGGAACTAAATGATGCAGGTCTCCCTTGTAAATGAGATCGATGATCTCAAGGGACTAATCTGTCTAAATAAAGGTTTGAAATGAAATGAAATGAACAGCAGTTCGAGGTGTGTGAAGTTTAGACTTACTGTTGCGTGTGCTGTTGTCCCAGTCCCAGGCTGCTACGATCACCGTGTACGTCCGCTGGAGAGGAAGGAAGAAGAAGTGAGTCAGGTGAACATCTTGACAAAAAAGCATCAGTTTTTTTACTTCATATCCCCAACACATCGAGCAAGAGCTCATTTCTGTGCATGTACCGAGCGATCAGACTGATGTCCTTTGGAGTAGCAATGCATGGTGCAAATAATATTATAAAACCTCCTGTATGATCAAATATTCTCTAATTGAAGTCTCCTTTTCTTAGCACTAGAATTAGTCAAAGCCCACTTAAAGTCTGACGTTTGAAACATGATAATTTTTGTATTTAATTATAATATGTTTTTGTAATTACTAGAATAATCCCATGACATCAAATTAGGCATGAAATCTCGTCTACTCTTCCCAGTAAAAAGGGAACATTTAGAACAGCATTTGTTATGTTGTTCCCAAATGGACTAATAAGTAAACGTGACCTTTTATCACAATGTCCCTCTTACATAGAGAGAATAATGTGGATGATCTTTTTGGCGATAGTCACACAACTCTTCTCCAAGCTTCAGCTCACACGCACACAAACACGATGCATAATCGATTTCACTGCTACTACAGAGTCTCGTATGAAACTTGGCCCCGTTACTCCGAGGTGCGCTTGAGTTACACCGTCAATGAAACCCAATGATACAAAGATAAGAGAGCAACATACGGTAAGTACAACTGTGGGAAGAAGCCAAGAGAAGCTGCAAGACTGAGATGTGGAGAGAGGACATAAGAGAACGGCAAACTGCCTGCAAACTTTCCTCTAGGTCAGAATGCGGTGTGGTGGAGCTGCACAAACCCTGGAAACAAATTTGTCATTGAGTTCAACGGACATCAATGCAGAAACAAGTAGCAGCAAAGAGTTACGTGAGAAGAGTAATGCAACTGTATGGATAGCTTAGCATGAAGCCAATTCACAAAGATAATTGGCAGCTAGTTTTTAAACTTCTACACTTTTTTCACGTCAACATTTCAAACACCAATATACAGAATAATGTACTGGTAATTGTGTATGATAATATTTGGTTTTGTGTATGCATTTCACATCTAAATTGTATTTTTATATAAGCCATAGTCATAATATCATGTGTCAATGTCATAGCAATAGTCATAGGTAGCCATGTGCCATGCCACACCCTAACACATACTTTTTTTCATGTGATTGGTATTTGTGTGAAACAAATACACACATCAATATCTTTTTGTATGTATTACAATTATTTAATTGGAACAAAAACTGAAGTATAAAAACAATACGTTTTCTGAAATTGCACCAGGACTGTTTTATTAAAAAAAAAAAAAAAAAAAAAAAAGCAGGTCACCATGTTTTTAGGAAAAATAAAGCCTCAGCAGGTTTGATGTCCATTAAGAAGGTCACTTTGCCAATGTTCGCTGTCTGAGATGAACTCTGCCTGGCTTTGTCCTTGCTTGTCAGACAGAGAGGTAAATCAGCAGCTAAGGGGATTATCACTATAACAGTTGACCAGTAAAACAGTAGTGGGGCAATGATGAAAGCCTTTTAGTCTGTAATGAAATGAATTAGTTTATTAATCAATTAGTGGATAATCAGAAATGGTATGAACAAGAAGGCTGATCCATTGCATAATGAAGCAGAAATGTCAATTAGGGGGATTTGATATAGTTTTATGGAATCTGTTTGGTTTTAATAGTTTGTTGAAGATGTTAGCTTGAGCTCTTGTAAAAAAGGATAGCTATTATTCATTATTGTCTGACTTATTGGACTATTTGATTAATAAACAAACATACAGATTATGTGTGACCCAAGTTTTATCTGGGACACCATTTACTAATGCACGCATCACAGTGCCTCAAAACACAAAAGTTTTGATTTATTTAGCAATATAACAAATATGTCAAAGATTTGTTCATTTGAAATATTCCATGTTGTCAATTTAGGTAAATACTTTAACTGATATTTGATGGTTGTTTGGAGGGATTGTTCTGACAAATTCTTTGCAATGACGTAGCAAGAAACATGAGCCGACACTGGTTTGAGTAAACATGAACACAAACAGATGGAAACCAAACAAGCTAACCAGCATCAGAAGAGTAATCTAGCTGGTGTGCTGCAGGGCACACTGCTAGGCAACCAGCTGACCTAAATAACAGTCATTACGTCACCACCAGTGACAGTTGTAGTAGCCACAGTGTGACTGCTGTGACCTCTACTGTAATGTCATTGATAGGACGTTGGCCTGGGGGGGGGTGGGGGTACCAAAAAAAAGCATAAGGCAAGTATTTGAGAGACTTCAATGCTTCAATGAAGCGCGGAAGAGAAATCCCAGGGAGGGGGATTGGATGTGTGTGTCAGTCTGTGTTGTTGATCTGGGGGACCAACAAGCTGGTAGGCTGGTGCTGCTGGGCTGTGGGATTAAGAAGGCTTGTCTGGCTGTGGGTGGTGGCGGGAGGAAGGGGAGGGGAGTGTTATTGTGGAAGACCATGGGTGACAAGAGAAGGGAATAGAAGATGACAGGAGAGGGGTGAGCTAAAGGGCTTGGGTCGGACCTTGGACAACGGAGGGGGGTACAACTGCATGAGACTGTAGCTACTGGAGAGACACAAGAGGCCACAACTAGGCTTTGGTTTGGGGAGGTGGGTGTGGACGAAAAGGGCTATGGAAGAAAGAAGTGAGTCTGGGGGTTTGGCGACACTCGTGCCGCAGTTTCTGGAAGCTCTGCCAACCCGTCCGACCGCAGACGCACAACAGATGCAGCCTCAAAGATGGATTATTTGACATGAACGTGATCATCCCACGACATGTAGCTCGGCTTCTGACCTTTCCACCCAATCCCCCTCCCCCCACCACAATAGGGTGGGCGAGCTGCCCCAGTCTGAGCATGTGGGTGGGTGTGTGCATATGCCAATGCATACAAGAGGGACTTTGAGTGGCAATGAATGAATTAGTGGCAGGAGATCTTCGGATGATGCCTGTATGGGACGACTGTGCAAGTTTTGCAGACAAACCTCGTCACAAAGCAGAATCAAAAGATCAAGGGAAGAACAGGTGGCCATATTGTGACCTCCAGCACCTAAAACCCTGCTCCCTTGCATGCCTACGTGTTGTAATTGCTTGGGTAAGTAGTTCCCAGAGTGGGTGCATGTTGGGTTGAGCAAAGCCACGGACTAGTCTGGTTTCCCACAGACCATCCCACCCTGTGATTAGCTGGATTAAGTGACAGCTGCCCAAATGGTTGGAACAAGATAGATGGATGGGCAGGGGGATAAAGGGGAGGTGTGGGGGAGGGAAGGGGGAAAGGCTACTGAACAAAGGCCCTTGTCCCAACATCATAACTCACCCCCATCCCAATCAAAACCATTGTCCACGAAGAGACACAGTCAGCACGAGGACAATTAGTGTCAGCATGTGTGCCGCTGAGCCCGGGCAGTCAGTCGCAGGGGCAAAGTCAAAAAAGCTTCCAGTGGATCTCGCATGAGTCTTAATGTTATTACCAATTACAAAATATCAGAGGTGTACCTTGATTTCATTACCAGCACTTTTTGATATACTCAAAAAACATGCGTCAGCTACATTGGACAGAGTGAACGACTTTATCCCAGACCACAAAGAATCCTCTGTCAGTCAAATCTCCAAAACCAAACCAGGCCCATCCCCTGATGGATAAGAGGATTTACTCACAGAAATCCTAGTTTTCAAGTCAAGAAGGGGGGCATGTTAAAAAAAAAAAAAGATGTTGATTTGTCTTGTTCTCAGTGAATTCGTGTCAAATGTGCCCTCTTTGCATCACTAAGCACAAAACGGACCAAACGTCAGTGATGGATTACATTCAGGTATTCGAGGCTTGTCTTGGGAGAGCCACAGGTGTAGGTTCCCACGCCAGATCAGGGGTGAATTTGTAAGTGGAAGGTGGCCATTGAAATACATTTGAAAAAAAGGGACAGGGAACAGGGAGATGTAGCAGTGGGAAGTGGAAGCCGGGGCAGGTTGGGGTCACTAAGCATGGGATCTGCACACTTCTTTTTCAAAAGAGGGGTCAGCCCTCTGCATGTGGGGCGATGTGCATGTTTGCATTTGAAGAATACTAAGAATGTGAGATCCAGGCCTGGTGTGTAATCCCATGGGTGATCCCAGTCTGCCAACAATTGGTATCAATGGAAGGCTGCTTTGTAGATCTGTGGTTTGATTGACTTATTTCTGCCTCTTAGGGAAAGTGGGGACCTGAAATGTTGATTATTTCTAGGTTCTGTTCTTTCGGCAACTATAAGAATCACTGATGTTTACTCACAATAAAAACGCACCACGGTTTGAGTTATTTCTGCACCCATGTCATGGATAGGTGACCTGAAAGTTCACCTCCCTGTAACATCTCCTGATTTATTGCCTTCTGATGGGACATGAGGTCATCACGATTCATCCCGTGGCCAGTAATCGCTGCATGTAATCTTCATTAATCTGTGATGTCAATCCCAGCTTTTGGTTTTTACTCGGGCTGAGTCTACACTATTCCAGTAAGGGCAATCGAGCTGCGCCATCTCTGCGCACAACACCATGCGATGCCCCTTCTACCTTCTTCGGAATTACTGGTCAAAATATAGAAAAAGCAACAGTGGTAGTAATTAGGAATTATAGAATGAAAGCCATCCCATAAAATGATCCTAATCTATTCTGAAAAGTCAGTTGCATATTTGATTCTTATTAGCAGTTAAGACTTACGGGAAGCAAAACAATTTGGTATAATGAACTCCCAATGATACAGAGGGTAATTAAAGAATTAGACAACAAAACAGGCTGAATGTCACAAAGTCTAGACACCCTCTGTGATTTCAAATGGGAGGGGGGGGTTGTTTGGGGGTTGGGGTAGCAGCGTCTTCCAATCACGGGTGAAAAGTAGAAAAAGTAGATGTGTGTTGAACCATCTTCACATCACTTCTCCCTGGAGGGTGGACCCAAATGCAAATCTCTCTCAGTCTAGCTCCTCAATCTGTTCAGAGGCAACGATCAAAGACCTCCAGCGGCAAAATCCTTGCAAATGTGAGGATGGTGTTGGCAGGCAGAGGAGTATAAGTTGGAAAGGTTTTGACCCTTTTTGTCATCTATACTAAAACATATCTGTATCTTGCATGTTCCAGGATCCTATATTAACAAAATTGGAGCACAATAAATTTGAATTTTGCACAGGAACAAATCTTCAAATTGTTTTTGACCAAAAGCATCCAAAAATGGGGTGAGTCATAGTCGAGTGACCGATTGTTGCAACTACACTCATGACTATTAAAGCCAGAGTGCTTCCACCAAACAAACAAGAGCAGTCTGTGTTTGACTGAACATGTATGTGCTCAACTAAATCCATCCCATTGTCTTCACCACGTTCCAGCAAATCAAACTGCAATCAAAACATTTTGCAAGCCAACAGCACTTGTTTTTAAAATGCTGCTACGTGACAAAATATGTAGACAAACCAGATTCTATATCCGGTTCCTTGACAAGCTCATCTGACCAATACCTTAAGACAACATGCATAAACACTATTAGAACTACAGCATGGTGCATTCAGTCATGTCATTGCTGGGTGGAGAGGTGGAGAGTTTTAAGTTCTGCACATAAGTTTCTTGCCAGAGTCGTGGGCCAAGAGATGCAAGGCATTTGGCTGGCTAGTGTACACCGGCTGTGCACACACACACACACACACGGCCCATTGAGCATGCTGCTACTATGCCAACAGGGTCATTACCCATGCACTTCCAATACAACAAACCCCTCCCCTCCTGGTGTTAATTACCCAGCTTGATCCAAGAGTATGCAACACGTCAAACAAACAGCAACACATGTGCATTAGCAAATATGATATCATAGGCAAACAATAGAAATGTGCAAACTGAAGAATTTCACTAATTAACTGTTAGACACGGAGTCAAAAACAAACCGGGATAACTCCTGTTTGAACTTTTAAAGGATGCACTAACTGAGCTGAATGTCTGATATGCTTCAAAATGGAAATGTCAGAATAGAATTCAATGGAACAAAGGGCCTTGATTCATGCCTAAATCAATGACTAAGAGATGTGGTAAAATTCTTAGTTTATTAGCAATATACAAATGTGTTAAACAATCGATAGGTTCATTGAATTGACACATCTGTTTCTGCAAAAAGAATCACGCAAATCTTTCCAGTGTCTCTGAAATAAGACATTCAGCAAGAAAAAGGGATTTCTAAAAAAAAAAGACTATTCAATAAAAAAGGAAATCTTAGTTTACTCTGACCGAAAGACCAATTAATTGACTAAGAAAGTCTTAACACACAACTCTTACTGCTCTCTAGGGAAAGCCACCTTGCAGAGCTACAAGTGTGACAACAGACAACAGCAAAACGAGTGAGAAGTGTTTTGACCACATTTCTAGAGCCACAATGTAGTAATACTTTCATTTATATCTATTTTTAAGTAAATGTAATTCTTTTTTTAGAGAGACTGAGGAAGAACACGGCTAAAGTAACATTGAACCAGTTTTACTGTATAACAGAGTTTGAAAAACAACATTTATGTCGATTTGATTGAGATTTTGTAGGTGAAAGATATAGGCAGATCAAACAACAAATTTTCCTCAAAGAAAAAAATCAAACATGCCCTGTTGTCGCAAGAAAGAAAGTGCAGAAGGAAACATGTAAACTCAGTGTGCTGCTCTGTGATGCTAGCTCAAGCCAGATACATCTCGGGTGCAAGTTCATCAATGTTTGGGGTCAGGCTCTGAGCTGAGGAGACCCTCAGGATGGAGTGAAGGTGTGCGTGCAATATACCGGCGGGCCAGATCTAATAGTAATTAAAAATGTATCCTGCGGGCCGAAATTAAATCCACCACGGGCCTGATTTGGCCCCCGGGCCTTGAGTTTGACACATGTAGTCTACAGCTTCAGAAACATTAACAGACTTATTCCTGATCCAAAGCAACAGGGAGCCTGACGGAGGGCAACACAGCACGGCCTCCAGCCGAGAGCCATTATCATTACAAACAGGTTCACCAGTACAGTGACAATTTAACTGCCCATGTAACGACATGCTTTAATTACCCCCACAAGGAGCCTCTGGCACCTGCACACCGTTCGTTTAACAAGAGGCAGGGGACGCAGCGGGCAACAGCAACACGCAACCACCGTGTGTTCATACAATATAATCAATACAGACAAAATACACATTACTACGCAAATGTGCTCAACCTCAGCAGCTATCATGCAATACTTTGAGTCACGTTATCAGAGGCTACAACTGATGTTTCAAAACATTTAAAAATGAGCCAGATGTAAGGAAATGGTTTGAAGAGTGGACATGATTATAGGCGATGTGTTTATCGTTATTGTCACTCACAGCCCACCCCCACCAATCAACAGCATTTGGAATCAAAAGGATGTTGTAGTGGCTTCCAGTCCTCTCAGCATTGATAACAGAAGATTCGAGTCAATATTATTTAGTCACAATTAACGTAGTGACCATTTATCACTGGTAGCAAGCCTCCCCTACAGCAGAAGCAGCCTTTCTCAATCTAAATCTGTACAAAAAGCTTAAAGGGTTATGCTAATTGTCAGATTTATAATTGTGTGCGTTTCCAGTAGGACATGCGTTATGTGTAAAGAACACATTATCTCTCATATTGACTGTTTCAACATAGCTATATTTACAATCTATGGTGCACCTTTGAAAAAGTAGTTCTTATACAATGGGTGGAAATACTCTGATCTTTGATGAAAATGCATATGAGAGGAAAGGGGAGCAAAATCTGAATGGCATGTTTCTAAATTCTAACCCAGTCAGGGTGTTATCTTATTTGGTGCTAGGTAGGTTTTTGAAAAACACAAATGTATGTTTGAAGCACTGAAAAGTAAGTCCTCTTACAGCTTGCCTCTTAAACATACACACCTAACCTGTCAACCACTACCAAAGTTATTTGTTACTTGGTATTCTTATTGATTGTTTTGGACTAATAGAAGTCTGAATATGTTTTACATTTGAGACAACTGGAAAACATCATATGAAGTTTTCCAGTGTAAAAAAGGACCAACATTGTGATTTCAGCCCCGACTCAGTCCGAGTCAAAAGACCTCCTATTGGCACATTGAACAGCCTTAGCTATATGTACAGTAGCTGATTTAAAAAACATGAATTTAGCCTTGGATACTGCAGATATAAACATGCAGTAGAGCTTTCTGAAGTGTCACATGAGCTTGGACCCAGGAGAGCACCCTAAGGAATACCTGCACCATCACAACAAAAGGACTCACGCAACATCCCATCGTTATAATGTTTGAAAGCGGTGCTATCCTTCCCTTCTTTCACCTGGTCGTATCATTGTGGGCTTGACTGCAGAGGATGTGGCACAATGGTTAAATAATGGGAACATTTACACGGAACCATCATCTAGGACCAACTAGGTCACTCTTGCATCATCTGTACACAGGGTCCTCGTGAAAAAACATTTACATAACCAATTTGAATGCTGGTTAACACAGACAAACAGTGCAGTGGTTTGCTTAAACTTGCAATGAGGCCCCGGCATGAAGTTGAAGAGTGTATTCATACATTCTCGCTGCAGGATATGTTTAAACGATTTTGAATACCTAAGCTTTTAACAAGCTAAAGGGAACATACATGATTTATGGCATACTCATGATGGCTCCACTTAAAATTTGACACCACAGACTTATCTCCTTCATCGCCACATATCAGCATGACTTAAAGTATGAAAGCTAACAAGAAAGTCTGTTTCTGCAGAGGTGATTTTATAACTTCAGGAGAACTGTTCATACAAATAAACTTCTGGATGAAGCTTTTCAAGATAACTGGGTAAGGAGGGCAGCACCAGAGGGACGTTTGTGCATTTTGGCTCAAGCAGAAATATGTCAAATATTATATATATAAGAGTGGAAAGTAGGGCTGAACGATATATCGTGTCATGGCGATAACCGCGATATGCGCATGCGCGATATTCACATCGCAGGGACGTGCAATTTTATTAATTTGTATTATTTATTTTTAGGACATTCGATATTAAGTAGGTAAATTAACTCAAACACGTCATGTTACAGTTATTTTGCTGCTTGCTAGAAAAGGAAAACTTGCGCGGCTCTCATGTCAGGGGTACTTGAGTGAGTGACATGCAGGCTCTGCACGCACAGCAAACCACCAATCACAATCATTCTTGATCAGATCACAGCAGGCCCCGCCCCTCTAGTTTGCAGACCATCAAAACACCGGTAAAAAATGAGCGAGGCACAGGAGGACAATACCGGTGAGAATTAAGATTTACTTCCAAAAAGAAAAGCAACATCTGCCATCTGGAACTATTTACGATACAAAAAGGTTCTTCTCTTCTTCACAGATGAACCCCCTTAAGGGTAAGCAACATGCATTATCATGACATGTTAGATCATGACTTAAGGTATGATGAGTCAACCAGTTAAGATCCAGACGTCCGTGACTAAAACCCTTCATCCGGTTAAATATAGTTAAAAAACTGCAATATATATCGCAGGGGAAAAAAATATCGCAATGTCAGTTTTTTTCAATATCGTGCAGCCCTAGTGTAAAGCAGCTAAAAGCATTACAAACAAATAATCAAAATAAAGTTGAAAAGGCTCTTAGCATTGAATGAGAAACTTCCTCCACACAGCAGCTAAATTCCAAATTTGCCAGGTCCTAGTTTGAACTCGATGTGTATTTTCAACATAATGAAGCAAGTTAAAACATCATCATCCCCCCCCCGAGGCACCGAGAAGGAACACAACTTCTAATTATTGGAGCATTAAAGCAGCTACTTCCCACTCGTACATGCTGTACCTTTGGTGGAATCACAGAATGAACAAAACAAAGTGTTCTCAGAGGAAATCCTCGCCGCCTCCTTTGCGACACCATCACACACACACACACACACACACACACACACACACACACACACACACACACACACACACACACACACACACACACACACACACACACACACACACACACACACACACACACACACACACACACACACACACACACACACACACACACACACACACACACACACACACACACACACACACACACACACACACACACACACACACACACACACACACACACACACACACACACACACACACAATATCAAGAATGTAGTCGGAGTCAGATGGCGCTGACAAGAGTTCAGTCCACACTGGTTTCCACAGGGCAGCTGTCCAGATCGCACAGTCAACACTACACTGCATCTTTGTTGATGAGCAAAGCAACCACACCGATGTCTGTCAGGCGTGCAGGCTCCGACACAAAATGTGCCATGTCTAAGGAGGAAGGTCCTGCTGGGAAGGAGTCAAGAGTAGGAGTGATAGTGGTTTTCATTTTACTAACTTTATAGGTGCTAATGAGTAGTTGAAGCAGCAGCTAAGAGACTTATATTTACATTTGTAATGCTTTCAAGAAAGAGCATAAGACACCGTTTGGAATAAATCCTCTGCTCTTTTCTGGCTTTGCATACTGACTCTCTGACCCTTTACATAGTTTCACATAATGCAACACAACTGTCTGTTAGGACTAAATGTGTGTGTTAAATACAGTGAGGTTGAGCTACCTTGATCCTTTTCAACACCAGATGCATGATTATTGATGAAAGAATACAGATTTCTGTAAAAGAAAAATGTTTATAAAATCAAAAGTGTACTATTGGGAAAAGCAGACACATATTTCATTAAGTCTTTGTGACATAAGTATCATTTTTTCTTTATCCAAGCCATCACATTAATGTCACTTATAAGTAGACTACACGTTTAAATCATCCAGTTAGTGAGGATACATTCTGTTAATGCTGTCAATATTTGTCTGTGGTGCTCCACCCAAGTTCATAAAGTTCAAGGTTTGAACACACAAAGGTTAAATGGTAGCAAACACACAGACTCTGAAGCAAAGAAGAATCATCTTTAGTTCACCTATTTCTTCTGGTCATGTCAAACAAAAAAGCAAACCTTTTGCCAAAGGCCACCAGAAAAAACACCAAAATGTAGGGCTTAAATTGATATTAGTCTACCTTGTTTATTTTGAACTACAGGGTATTAAATGCAAGCTCAAAACACACACAAAGGGGAGGCACCACACTAAGGCTTATTAACTTGTTAGCCATGCCCAAGGTTAGGCTGTTGTCTTGATTGCACTAAATGCTCCAGATAGACACTTTGGCGGCATTACTAAAAGACACTTTCACTGCACAAAATGTTGCATAAAGAAAAGTAGAATGTTTAACAGCTGCTTGTCAGGACAACATAAAAAGAGTTAATTCAATGCACACATGTTGCTAATTGCTATGATTGCTGTCTTCTTAACAAGTAAAAAGCTGGGCTGAAGAAAACAGCAATCAGGACACGCCGTTGTTTCACGTTGGGAGTTCAGATAATTGCATAATCAATACGGAGCGGAGCTGAATCACAGGTGAGACCCCTGTGAGTGGTTTTCCACGCAGCAGCCCTGGGACCAGCAGGCGGACGGAGGGGGGGAAGGAGCGGCAGAGAGGAAAGATAATTGTTTACAAGAGGCCTATCTAGCCGTCTCCTAGCAACAGCTCTGACAAGCTCCGCATCAGGTGTGGCTAACCACGACAGCCTGCGTTAGCTTATGGGTCTGTGTGTGGGTGTGTGTGTGTGTGGGTGTGTGTGTGTGTGTATCCAAAATAAAGCTGACTGCGGTCTCAGGTAGAGGAGAGAGTCAAAGTGCTTGAATCAGATATAACTAGAGCCCCACTTCTATTTATTTCCAATTTTGATAGCACTACAGTGTCCCAGCTGGGATTCTCCCCTCACATTTTTTCCTCATTTGCATGAAGACTGCCAGAGTGGAAGACAATAAGAAACAACCACGAAAAGAATCCAAGAGATCCCATATTAAAGTTTATCACAAAAGGGGGCATTCACCTAAGAAAGCTAGCTTAACCACCAACAGTGTTTCTGGTTACCGTTTGCATTTCTTTCAAAATTGACAAACGATTTGGGTTTTATACTGGCATGTGCATTTATGAACACGAATCCCAAACATAAAAAGATATTATGAACATACAGTTCTGTGCGTCCTACTATGTGCTGGTATAAAATGTGTTTGCACCCCAAAACATGTCAGTATTTACGACAAAAAAAATACCTTAGGGAGTCAACACCTTGAATAACTAAGTAAGACAACTACGAGAGACGTGCAGCACAAGGCTTGACAGTAGCACAAGATATAAATAAAAAAAGTATGACAGCACCACTGTGTGCATTTGGAGAACACTTGTGCCGAGCAGCAAGCCAAGAACATGTAAATACTCTGGGTTTGTTCCAAGAAAAACAATCTTAGCAGGTCTGTGCAGATCAACCCGTTGTTAAAATGCGAATGATTGTCTATACCTCCCACTTTTTTTTTTTTAGACATGATCAGCCTCTTGAGACTGACAGCACGCCACACAAGGGAGTGCACGAGCAACAGACCAAACAAAGCAACACGGTACACATACTTCATCTGTTCATCACAGACACTCTCAAGAGGCAGGGTGTCGTTTTTACAGAAGTTTAAAAATGGTCTTGACTGTCTATTTGAAATAACACTTCAACACTTAATTCAGAACTGCCCTAGCTTCTTAATGAGGTTGCAGGTCAGCTACATGCATCTATTTACTAGCCGAGGGAGGTCTGATACACATCCAGGTTCAGAGCAGATACAGTTACAGGACGGCTCAAACGGACGTCCGGCTAATGTAGCTGGGGGGCAGGGAGGGGGAGAGAGAGGCTAAGAAATTCCACCGGCAATTTCATTAGTGATCAAATGGAAGTAAGACGTTGTGTCTCTCTCCCTCCATCTCTCTCCTGAAGTGCTCACACAGCATGGGTCATCAACAAGGAAACTCAATCAGAAAGGCCAAAGAGCTAGAGGATGATCCACATGCTACAGTGCTGACTCATAAAATAAAAGCTTAAATATTTTAGGAAATACACACTACATGTCATATTAATATAGTTTTGTGTACATTAACTGCAGAGCTGGACACAGGAAGTGATTATCCTAGCTTAGCATAAAGACAAGAAATGGAGGGTAAACAGCTAGCATGGTTTTATAAAGTCAAAAAATACAACTATAAAACTCAGTAATCACATTATACTTTGTCTGTTTATTCTAAAAACTATTTGTGGCTTTAGGAAATGAAAAGCCAGGCGCAGCTCAACTGCCAGGAGTCATGTTGTCACAGCAATGTTGCTAGGCAACAAGTGCAAGTCTCATTACTCAGCAAAATGCAAAAACCACATATTATTATTTTTATATTTATGTGAACAAACAAACAAGCAAATACATTTTTATTTGGGAGCTTAGAAAAAGGTGCTTATGGGCTTCTCAGCCTCATCTGTAGTGTAAAATTAGCATGCTAACATGCTACAGCAAGAAGGGGAACATGCTAAACGTCATTATGTCAGCAATGTCTTTGTGAGCATGTTAGCATTTAGCTCAAAGCACCACTGTGTCAATGTTTAGCATCACTGCTAGGCTAGGCTAACTATATTCTCCTTCTGGTCTGTAAGCTACTTAAAAATGCAAGTGTTGCTATACAAACTTCATAAAAAACTCTAAAAGTTAAATTACATTATTTTAAGTCCATAGAATTGCCACATGATGAGTCTTTCCTATAAAACATCCTCAGCTTCAAAACGTTTGCTTATATTATCAATGACGCCTATATAAAAAAAAAATCAGAAGAGAAAGGAGAAGCAATGTGCATTTACTGTAAATGCAAGCCTGTGGGGAACCACTGAGTGTAGGATGAGCTCAGAGGTGGCAGCAGCATCAATAGTCAGTCTCTTTACTGGGATGCTGGCAGGACGAGACAGAGCTGGAGAATCACTGGAAGACTTCCAAGGAATGGATAAGCATTGTGCAATCCGAGTCAAATCTACCATTAGCGACTGCATCACAATGGTGTGGTGATAAATTGGCCAATAAGACAAGAGCCTAGTATGTCTCCATGTGTTAAAAGAGGAAGAAGGAACATTTCCTAGAGATACAGGATGATTTTCTCTGTGTTGCATGAGACTCCACTGAAAGATACAAAGGGCTCTTTGAGAATTTTAAAAAAGTGCCTATTTAGACAATTAAGGGCATCAAAGGGGTATTGTCACAACTCAGAATATAAACGTCCATTTGAAATGTACTGATTAGTAAGAAAGATATTCAAACCATGCAACTTGATTCTATCCACAAAGATTTTAAGGAGTTATAAAAGATGTGATATTTCTGAATTTGGAGCCAACAGTTCAAAGAAACCTGCACTTTTCATATTTCATTTGCTAGATCTCAGGGTGACAGCAGAGTCCACCCCTCATTGGTTCCCATCGGGGCTTGAAGTTGGCATTTGTCCCGATGACACAGCCAATAGTACACTACATCTTTGTTTCTACAGTCAGAAGAGCGACAACGCCAGAGCAAGTGACCCTGCAGAGTTGCTGTGACATCTGGCACTGGAATAGTGCACGTTATCAGCCAGGGCCACTTAACAGAAAGACAACACACCAGAATAGCCCTCTTCACCTCTGCCTCCAGGTGTCAGTCAATGAGTCTAAGAAAGGAATAGCACTGCTTCGTGTTCTATGTGATGCAGGCATGTAAGATATATTAACATATAGCTGTGGCACCTTGCTTAGCCTTGGGGGTAAATGCCACCCATAACCCACCTTCCCTCCTGATGGTCTATTAAGTATATGGCTTTTACTGTGTGAAATCACACCTTTGCCATTTTCCCCTGAAGCTTAAAAACGTTAACAAAGGCGGCTGTTAATTCACTAAAAAGGGGGACCGCCTCTGCTATAAACAGCTGCGGGAAACCCTGAAATCATTCAATACACAAAGACCAACCCTGGATCAAACGTGTGATGCCTTCAACACAAAAGACAACAAAAACCAGCCGAGCTGTCAGGAGAAAGTGCTGCTGATTATTTGGAACTACCAATTATGGAAACCTAGTGTAAGGGATTTCTCTTTTAAAAAAGGGCTGCATGCAACTGATGATGTGTTTTTTTAGATTAATTAATTGGTTTGTTTTATCTAACCTATCATCAAATACCCAAGAGATATTGAGTCCATATCACAGAAGACACAGTCAACAGAAAATATTCACTTTTTTGGAATTAAACAATCTAAGATGGCGCTGAAGAAAGCAATATTTTACCATTAGTTATTCTGCTAATAATTGATGAAACATTTAGTCAATAACTAACATTTCCCAAAGCCAACCGTGATGGTACCAATACAAAAAAAAAAAAAAAAACATAAAAATAGCCGAAACAAGTCAATTCTAGCCTATTTTTTGCCTTAAAATAACCAATTAATCCTCAAAATAGTTGGATTAATTGTACTGTCCATAATCAAAAGGACTATTCATCTCGACTTCCAAATAAAAAACAGAACAAGTCTGGTGTTTTATTCCGATTACAGTCTAGTTCCTTTGACCTCCATGTCATTATAAACCTGAACAAAAACAGGAAGCAACACAACAATAGCTTTATTCCTAAAAGCATTACTTTATAGCGTCACGTTGTCCAAAACAATCAACAATATTTCCCCTCAAACTCGATGGTATCAAGAACTAGGTGATAAAAAACTTGGAGTTCTTCCCTCTTAACCAAACAGCTAAAGGTGTGTTCAGCGCCCTGGGACATCAGAAGCACACTTTAGTCGTGTTCCTAATCCATCAACTATCACTCATCTGCAGTCAGTGTAGCTTAATTGCCCTGGAGGGCCCACCAGGGGCCACCTGGCACCCACAGCAGGAGAGGAAGCTGTGGGGTGCAGAGGGGGGACGAGAGGTGTCAAAACCATCCAGCAGAAAGCACCAAACCACTGCCCAGAGGCATTGAAAAATAATTCACACTCATTCATCATTATAATAGGGAATTAATTGGGGCACCCATCCATTACATACAACCGAGCTGCACCTGCAAACACAGTACATGCGTCACACCTGACTCAAGGGGTGATTCCATAGTTTATGTAGCCTTTGCTTTAAAGTAAAAGTTAGCTATCTTATGGAAGTCTAAACACAAAACCAATTGTACCTTAAATCAACTTCTACTTTCCCTGAGGTTTCCCACAATCATCATACAAAAGTCGCAGGATTAACCATGTGGATCCACCTGAAAAGTCCTAATAAATCAAATTCCGCTTGATGGATTGCCAGATGATAAGATTGAAGCACCCTCGTCAATCAGCAAAATGTCAAGTTTCTGGAGGCAGCTTTGCCATAACTGTTTCTCCATGTAAGAGAGGTCCCCCTCCAGGGTCTACATATCAAAGCATTTCCCCCAGTCTAATTACCCTATCATGGGCTTGGCAGGTGCAAGCCGGTGGATTGGAACAAAGCCAACCCTCATATATCAGGGCAACTTTAAAAGATGACCCAGATGACACTGTGAACCACTGTAGCTGCAATAGGATCCTCCAGAAGCATGCCCCCCGTTTAACTGTGATGTCTGCCAATTCTCATAAGAACAGGATGCTGCAAATGACACTCAATATGGTCTGTCTTTCATTAACGTGAATCAATGGGTACAAAATCATTAAGGATTATTGGTCAATTTGCCATTAATGTGATACATTAAGCTGTAGTTATTTGGATAGATGTGGAACTTTTAACAGGATCTTTCTGTGAAGCCTCCCACTGAAGAGCTATAGAGTGTTCTGCACTAGAAGATGGTTGAAATTACAGATGAAAGGACTGGTCGACTAATCAATAAGTCACCTTTTAAGAACAGTCTTAAATTCAATGGTTGCAGGTTATGGAATGTCAGAATTTACTACTTTTCTTGGTTTAACATGATATTAAATGTAATTATTTTTTGAGGGTTTTGGACTGCTCGTCTAACAAAAGAAGATTGTGATGGGTATTTCTCACTGTTTCTGATATTTTATAGACCAAATAATTAATGTACCCTAGTTTGCAATGACAGGAAACAAACTCGGAATGGGAACTTGATATCAGTGCTGCTGTGATCAACTAAATGAATTCTGAATGGCAGAGTGGCTCCAATCCATTTTAACATGATTGTTTGACGTCCACAAGGCTTGTGTACAAACATATACAACAAATAAACACTAAATTGCCCACGTTTTAAACGGTGAAGACAGGAACATCTCAAGGAAACACTTAATTGCATCAAGAAAACAGAACTCACCGGCCAGGCGAACTGGAAAGGGATCAAAATCTTGCCTCCTTCGTCGATCTTATTCGGATTATTCTTCGCTCCCTTAAAAGAAAACATATTTCCACCGAGAACTTGCGTAGATCCAGCTCCGAACGTGCACGTGCTGGTGGTGGTGACCTCCATCTGGTACTCCTTCAGGCAGATCTTGAAGTAAGTGTCACACTCGTCTTGGGTGCAGCGCAGGTCTACAGAGCTCCTGTAACCGTCGCAGCACTCCCCGTCCGCCAACTCGCCGTTTACATTCTCCACGGAGATCAGCTGCAGCTCGAAATAGCCGGTTGACTGGGACACCTAGAAACAACATTTTTAAAAAGACACATTTAAATATAGGCTTATATATTCGCATGCTACACGGAATGTATCGCTCAAATTGGTGCGTAAAATTGGGACAAGTGGCCAAACAAGTGCCTGACTGAGAAATTTAAATCGTTAAACCAAATTGGGTTTAATATTCCAAAATAATGTGTTGCATCATGAAGGGAGTACGTGAACAGCCTACAGTTTGCATGCTGGGGATTTAGACAATCACGTTACTCTGACGGGGGGAAATTAACCGCTGCAAGAGCCAATTGATGCCATGCAACTTACAACTTATTGGTTCAGGCCTAATTCTCCTAAAAAAACGCACAGGGCTCTTAGGAATATAAACCAAAATGGAGAGGAGCCTGTATCAATTCCTCAGAGTTCAATCTTGTCATGGTAACATGATCACATTCTGCACAACTGACTGCTACGTAATTCAATTATCGATTAATGTGATGCGAATATGCAACGCCGGAGAGCAAATACATCTGCCCACGCCCACCAACTTTTGACATTTGTAATTTTAAAAATATTTTATGTGTGAGGGAGCAGAAGAAAAATATTTTTGATTTAAAACAAGAGCCTCCTTACCTCCGTCCATAACGTCAATAGCAGGCACACTATTGGGAAGCAATTCCTAATCCTTGTGCGATTCCACATGCCTCCGATTAATTAGAGTGACATGAAAAGAAAATAAGCGATATGAAATGACAAACAGCCGCGGACCCGACGACTAGTTCCTCCTCTCCTGACATGCAAAAATAAAATATTCACATGCGTGTTTTCTCCACGGTGTACGTCCAAATTTCACCGAGGCATTACATGCGTGTGTGTGCTCGCAGGAGGATTGCAGTGATGGTCCATGTACAGAAGTGTCCCACCGTCAAATCCCTCCACACTGCAACTGAGAGGTTCCGTAGAGACAGCCTGAGGAGAGATGACTACTTTGATTGGCAGCTCCGCAAACCACTTACAAATTGGCCTGCGGGCAGTCTCTGAGCCAACCGGATTAAGGGGCGGACGATAGTACAATAACCCCCACCAACCCTCCTCCTCCACCTCCTCTTCCTCCCTCCCAAAACTTGAATTATGCTGGGTTTGTATTGAGATTCATTTGGACAAACCGCATTACAGCATGCGAACAAAGCAGGGGTCGACTTTAATTAAAAGCACCCGAAAATATATCATGATGAGCAGGGCTATTATTTCAAATTAGGAACTCATCTTGAATTTAATTAAGAGACCAGACAATTAAAAATGTGCTTTTATAAAAAATAATATAAGGCTTAATTTTCACACAATTATTTAGAGTATAATTTATTACCAAACTTTCATAGAAGTCCCACATAAGTCTGAATGTTTTAGGTCAATGTGGACTGAAATCTGGTGACTGACACGTGATTTGATTATGATAATTTGATTACAGCTAACATTAAATTAACAGTTTACACGGAACATTGGTTCTGAAGGCCTCTTAGTGTGTTTTTTATTTTAAACCTTGCATCCAAATGGGTTTTTCCACTTGATCTAATTGTATTTAATCATAATAATGCTCCATAAACAACATTTACATTAGACTAATGTATAATTTTCTTTGATTCAAGAGATTAATATCAATTTATTCAACCCTCTTGCCAAAAACATGTTTGCAGTGCACCCATCTGTTTCTGCAGTATTCATGGCTGCTGAAAGTCTGACTGCACCTAAAACACATCACTCCTCCAGTAACGAGACTAGGAGCTTCTCCTCAATTCAACCCCACACATTGCAGCAGTTTAGAGCGCCCTCTACTGTCAAACATTAGAAAAATAGACACACAATGATTGGATATGCAAGGATGTCTTACAATTGGAATTTCTCGAATGTATCTTGATAGGCAGCAAATGCAACAACAAATATAGTGTGTGTTTTGCCCTTTCTTTAAATTAAATGCTTATTTTATCCTGCTACCATCTGCTGCTGCATCATATTGCAAATTCACAATGCAGATCATACACCATACATATGCCCTTCTTCCTCCTATACACACAGATGTAATCATTTGAACACATGCTTGTCCTAGTTTACAATATTTATATTGCCTGCATTGTGGTCAAGTGATCAGATTCTTGTTCAGTGAAATGTGTCTTAAACGTAAACAAACTTCATTTTCTGCCTCCTTTACCTGGCTCGTTACTCTCTTGGTCTTCACATTTTAAACCCTTAAAGTACCAAATTCGAAATAGGTGCCATAACTTTGTATATAGGTGTACTAGGACTTTTTTTTTTCCTACGGCGTGAGAGGACGCTGGCGCTGACTGTTCGCCGCTTCTCTGTCCGAAAATCTCGTCTTTCTTTGTCTAAGAGTTTCCGACCACTTTCTACTGCTATAGTTTTCTAACTATTCTGTGGCTTTTGTGTTCTGATCTGGACATATTTGTTACACCCGATTGCCATTTTTGACGGACGCTTTGGCTTTCTACCCTGCTACACCTGCCATTGTAGCCCACGCTGCTCCATCCATCAAATAACCAGCCCCATTCTTCGTCCTGCTCCTCCCCGTGGGCCCTGACTCTGGTTCTTTAAACCTCCCGCTCCTGCCGTTCCCCTCATCTGCTGTAAAGGACAGCCTGCAACGGACCTCTAATCCTGTCTGACGGCTGCCAACAGCTCTACTTTCGGCGCCGCTGGTCTACAACCAAGCCCCCAGGAAGTGCGCCGGACTCAAATGAAAATATTCGTGGTGGCCAAACGGCGGTACTACACTTCCGTTTGGTTGCCAGGCCCGGAAACACTTTTTCCCATTGACTTACATGGGGAAAGAATGGTCTGTAAATCGTTGGATAATTTTTTTTAAACTAAATAAACTACCCTGTATGAACACTTGTATAGCCCTTATTAAAAACATTCGTTCCCCAAGTTGTAAAAATTTGCTAATAACGTTATTCTGAGAGTTATTTCCCTCTGCATTATGAACGCGCATCTAAACCACGGGACCGCGCCGCCCGGCACGTTCATGTGATGTGACGTGTTCCGCACTACATGAGTTTTACCTTTATCCATGGATGCACAATAAGAACGGACCCATATCGCCTTACTGCCAGCCCACGGAGCTGTAATAATGGATATATTGCACATGTTTGCTGTAATTCATCATTTGTAAAATATTATACTGCATGGGCTGTATGATGTAAATACAGTTTAAAGGGGAACATGGGAGAAACCTCAGGGAGAGCAACAGAGGAGGGATCCCTCTCCCAGGACGGACAGACGTGCAATAGATGCCGTGTATACATTGAAAAGATAATACATTTGCAACATAGGTAATCCAAATGTTTGGAAATGCATGTGTGTATAATAAGAAGATGAATCCACGAGGATATCCATCCAGGACTTATGATCCAGGACCACAGCCACGACTCAAGATCCAGGACTCGCAATCCATGACACAGGACCGCAGGATCATCCATGACTCCGGATCCCGGCGTATATAGACACCAAAAAGAAAGAAATTTGGGGAAGCTGGGTTAATCGGAACATGAGAGTACACAGGTATAGACAGAGAGAAGGAAGAAGTAAGATGTCCCCCGACAAACTAAGCCTATATCAGCAAAACTAGGGGCTGAATCTAATCAGCCCTAACTATAAGCTTTATCAAAAAGGAAGGTCTTAAGCGTACTCTTAAAAACGGATAGGGTGTCTGCCGTCCGAACACAAACTGGAAGCTGATTCCACAAAAGTGGAGCTTGATAAGAAAAGGCTCTGGCTCCCATTGTACTTTTAGAGACTCTAGGAACAACCAACAACCCTGCATTCTTGGAACGCAATGCCTTAGTAGGACAATAGGGTATAATGAGTTCTTTAAGGTAAGATGGCGCCTGCCCATTAAGGGCTTTGTAGGCGAGAAGAAGAATTTTAAATTCTATCCTGTGTTCTATAGGGAGCCAGTGTAAGGCAGCCAGAACAGGAGTAATGTGGTCCCTTTTCCTAACTCTGGTTAGTACACGAGCTGCAGCATTTTGAATCAGCTGAAGCGACTTGACTGACTTCTTGGTACACCCTGATAATAAGGAGTTACAATAATCCAGCCTTGAAGTAACAAATGCATGGACTAGTTTCTCTGCATCGTTTTGAGGCAAGATATGCCTGATTTTTGCAATGTTACGTAGATGGAAGTAGGCGGTCCTTGAAATTGATTTTATGTGGGTGTTAAAGGATAAATCCTGATCAAATATAACACCAAGATTCCTTACAGTCTCACTGGAGGCCTAATTAATGCCATCCATAGTTAATATATCTTTAGATAATTTGTTTCGTAGATTCTTCGGGCCAAGTACAATAACTTCAGTTTTGGTCGTGTTTAACATCAAAAAATTTAAGGTCATCCACGTTTTTAAGTCCTTGAGGCAGTCTTGAATTTTATTTAGATGATTAATTTCATCAGGCTTGATTGATAAATATAGTTGAGTATCATCCGCATAACAATGAAAGTTTACAGAATGATTCCTTATAATATTGCCTAACGGAAGCATATATAGGGTGAACAAAATAGGTCCAAGCACTGAGCCCTGTGGCACTCCATGGCTAACTTTGGTTTGCATGGAAGATTCATCGTTGACACGTACAAACTGAGAGCGTTCAGATAGATAGGACCTAAACCAGCCTAAAGCAGTTCCCTGTATGCCAACTAAGTGCTCTAGTCTTTGCAATAGGATATCATGGTCGATAGTATCAAATGCAGCACTAAGATCGAGCAAGACAAGACGTTACACTAGCTAGCCGATAGCTGCTAGCTGCCGCGGCCGCCTCGTTATTAGTTAATATCATAGACTGTATATATAAATTGACATAGTGTCCGTGACGTCACCCATAGGATTCTGCAGAGTTGCAGAGAAGCCCTTAGTAGGCGGAGTCGGCCACTAACGCTTGACAGCGACGTCAAAGTCTAATCCCGTCTGCTCCAAATAAGGGCAAAGAGGCGGAGCCGAGGCGGGACCTGCTGCCTCCGAACTGGAAGTAAACAGAGCTAGCTCAGGCTAAGAAGCTAAGCTAACATGAAATACATGCATACCAAGTTACTGCTAACAGTGTAGTTCCCCTATATAAACGTTACATTCATAATCAAATGAGACAATCTGCAAGAGAATTAGCTATATTTTGTTATTCTTAATGCTTGTCATTCACACGTTAAGAAAATAAGTACCGATACATAGCAGAACAATTGTGGCAATGTTCAGCTTAATAAGCCTTGTTCAACATAATTTATTTAGCTAATACTACAGCAGGCGAACCAAGTCTGCGTTTCGGTGCATTCCTTGATCTCCAGTTATAACGATGGACTCCATCGCCCGGACCTAACGGAGCCGCAGTGGGCTAGCTCCGGGATGCCGGCTGGAGCTAGCCCCCTCCGGCTCCGTTAGGTCTGACGGCCACCACTGGGATAATTGGGTCCCCTATTAACATTTGCTCCCGTTTAGCATTATAGGCGTCATAGCCATAGACTATAAAAGTCTTACCCAAGGCTGAATCATAAACTAAAATGTATAAAGGGTTACGTCCTTAGCTGGCTAATAAGTAACAAGCTAAGCTACCAAGCACACAAACACCTGCGAACGGGATTAACATGTATAATATTATCATTTTAGACTTCTTGGAAGTTCTGTTAGTACATTCAAGCGCACAGCACGACATTGTAATTGTCTGGTATTTGTAACAATATTTCCTAAAAGGCACAATCACCACGAACACGGCTAAAGCTAAAGGGTCAAGTACAGTACTATGACTAACTAACGTTGTAGCCTCTATGGTTGTAGCCTAGCAGAGTGGACAAGTCGCTGTTAGCTGACAGTGAGGCATGAACATGTCCATCAAAGTGACCACGGCCTAATTTATGCAAAAACTTTAAGACCTAATATAAATAAAAGCGTTGTGTTAGAAAACAATTCAATCACAGATTCATAATCATGAAGGTGGAGTCTAAATATATCGATAATAATATTTATTGCATCCATGGGTAGAAACATGTTTTTTTCTGCTGTAAAGTTGGGCATTTTAACATGGGGGTCTATGGAAATTGCTCCTTTCTGCAGTCAGTCCCTAGCGGCCCATGTATGAACTGCAGTGTGTTGCACTTCCGTATTGGCGTCCCGGCTGTTCCCCAGAGTTTGCCGCTTGGTTAATATCAAATCCAGCATAACAATCCAGAACGCGCGGTGCTGTTACGTGTATGCAAATTGACGTGCTTGATGTGAACGAGCCTTTTTGGGGGCGTGGTTAAAGTTGCGCATGCTCTATGAGCGCACATACGGGTACTTCTCAGGCATATTGGGTAATCTGTGACGTTTCACTCTCTCAAAAGTTTGGTCATTTTGTCATCCATGCGCCAATGAGCAACTCTCATAGGAATGAATGAGGCCCCGCCTTCCACGCTGTATCCAGTTCTTATTATACATCCATGGTCTACAACCATAGCCAGCGCTGTGCTAACGCTAGCATCCTACCGCGGCACTACGATGTTACGATACTCTGTCTCCCAACTCTTTAATCTCAATAATTTTTCTGCGCTTCCTCTAAACTTGTCTGTCATCAATTGCCTCGGGCTTCTACGCAGACCGAGGTATGTCCATAGAGGTTCCAAACGCAGATTTGTTTACTCCCAGTCCGGAAAATCATCCATAACATCTATCTGGTCGACTAACCGCCATGTCCCACAACTGTCATGTCATCTGAGCGCACTTATTACTCCATATTATACACCCACCACTGGTCCGTTACAATCCCAGCTGTACCGAAAACCTGGAGTGGATTCCAGTGCCCTCTTCTCAGAGCTGGTCCAAATTCCTGGAGTGGATCCCACTGCCCTCTGCTCAGAGCTGGCCCAAATACCTGGAGTGGATTCCACCGCCCTCTGCTCAGAGCTGGCCCAAATTCCTGGGTTGCGTTCGGATAGTTTAAAAATCAGCTCCTAAGTTCTAACCCTATCTCCTATTCCTTGACCTCTGAGTGAAACGTCACTCACGTCACGGGTTTAAAGGATAGTGGATAGGAGAATTAAAAAGGACTTAGGAGAAGAGACTGCGCTACTTTAGAGAATCCGAATGTACTTTCACTATTCGACGTGTTTATGATGCGCCAGCGGACGTCATTGTGTGCGTCTGCTGCTGTGGGGAAACTATGGAAACTACAGTTTTCTATACAACGGACTACAACATGGATGTTTAATAAGAACGACGGACTCATCTAGAGACTCTGCACCTTGCTCTGATGCTTTATGCTTTATGAACAACAGAGAAACATATTCTTCATGACCAAAATTGGAATTGAAATAAAAAATGAAAGTGAAACTTATGCTCGTCACCCTCTCCATCCGGTCCACATTAATACAAATGATCCCAATACGTATGATTGTATGAACTATGAAAATATCTATTATTTATTATAAACGTTAGTCTTTAACACCCATCACTGTGTATATCACCATTCAAACATCTTTTAAAAGTTGAACAAACCCCACATAGCTCAGTGAAATGTTGACTTTATTTGATCATTTCAGTAAAAACTAACGTTCATATTTCTCTTTTTGATTATAATACTGATGAACGTTCAAAACAAAGCACTTTGGCAACTTACCACATACGTTTTAAAATGCTTAATAAGCACCATAACTTTCATGATATAATTTCTCCGTCATAATCGTTTGTGTCCGTGAACGGCCGACTGTTGTGTGACGTCAAATGCTGCGGCTGCAAGGCATTCTGGGGCAGCAATTTCTCCTCTCCTTTCGGTTAGGGAAGTCCAATGGTTCCTAAGCTAAAGGAGGTTATAAAGGAAGTTTGAAACCTCCTTTCCTATCATCTAGAGAATTCGAACGGCACTTATCATGGCTGCCACTGAGGGACTTCCGTGTCATTTCACTAGGTTAGGAAGGTTGCTAAGCTGAATGGACTATTCAAACGCAACCCCGGAGTGGATCCCACTGCCCTCTGCTCAGAGCTGGCCCAAATACCTGGAGTGGATTCCACCGTCCTCAACCACCAAAAACTGATAATAACACACTTCCTTCCACCTCCTCTCCGCTCCTCCCCCCCATCTCACATTCCTCCCCGCACTGTCAACCTGGACAAGCTCTTAACTCTTCAGCCTGTGACCACACCATGCCCCTCGCACTCAACTAACATTGCCCTCCTTAACATCCGATCACTCAACAAGAAAGCCCTCATCCTCCATGAACTGATCTTGGAAAAATCCCTTGGTTTCCTTCTGCTAACCGAAACCTGGCAACAGCCCGATGACTTCTTCTCCCTCAACCAAACATCCCCCCCAAGCTTTAAATACATCACTAAACCCCGCCCCTCCCGCCGTGGTGGCGGCCTTGCTGTAATCCACAATCAGAACATCCAGATCACAGAACTAACCCTCCCCTCAGTATCATCCTTTGAATTCATTGCCTTCAAAGCCCCTCCCTCACTGACAGTCATCCTCATCTACCGGCCTCCTAAACCTCATCCCTCCTTCCTCTCCGATTTCACTGAATTCCTCACACTTGCCTCATCCCTTTCTCAACGTCTGTTACTACTTGGTGACCTCAACATTCACATTGACTCACCCACCTGCAAGCTGGCATAAGAATTCACAACCCTACTGGACAAATTCTCTATCACCCAACATGTCACCTTCCCCACCCATGACAAAGGACACATTCTTGATCTCGTCTGCTCTACCAACCTCCCAGTGATTGACCTCCACCCTTGCCCATTTCCCCTCTCCGACCACAAACTCATACAATTCACCATTGCCTCCCCCACCCGATCCCCTGCCCACCCAGAAACATCACCTTCCGTAATCTACACTCCATTGACCATAACTATCTCTCCGAACCGCTATCGTCTAATCTCCCCCTGGACGCAACCCTCAGCTCACCTGATGATCTGCTCAACCACCTCAACTCCACCCTACTCACCTCCCTCAACACTTTAGCCCCCCTCAAAAATAAAACTGTTACTTTCAAGACCTCCTCACCCTGGTTCACACCCGCACTGCGTAAAATGAAGCAGCGAGGCCGCCAACTTGAACGTCTTACAAATAAATCATCCCTCACAGTCCATTACATAAGCTACAAACTCCATCTCAATGCATACAGAGATGCTCTTATTGCTGCTAAATCTGCCTACCTCTCCAACATCTTCACTGACCCCTCCCGTAACCCCAGGACCCTCTTCTCCACAGTTAACAAGCTCTTCAAACCCCGTGCTGATAACCTCCCTACTTCTACTTCCGCTACTTGCAGCTCATTCCTCCAGTTTTTCGCAGACAAAATTAATGCCATTAACCACTCCTTCTCAGCTCCATCTGATATACAAGCATCTCCCCCAACCTCCACCGCTACCATTTCTCCCCCCATCTCCCTTGACCTCCTGACTCCTCCTCTCCAGCGCCGCCTCTCCCAGTTCAACCTGGTTACCTCACTTGAAATAATCCATCTGATCGGTTCCTCAAATCCCACAATCTGCTCCCTTGACCCTCTACCCACTCCTCTCCTGAAGTCCTGCCTCCCTGTCCTCTGCCCCTATCTTGCTAACCTTTCAACTCCTCGCTGTCCCATGGAACCGTCCCCTCTGCCTTCAAAACTGCTGCTGTTACTCCAATCCTCAAAAAAACCTGGTCTTGATCCCTCCTCCCTCACTAATTACCGCCCAAATCTCCAACCTACCATTCCTCTCAAAAACTCTTGAACGCATTGTAGCCAAACAAATTCACTGCCATCTCCAGACCAACCAGCTTTATGAACCCCTTCAGTCTGGATTTCGTCCTCACCACAGTACAGAAACTGCACTCGTCAAAGTCCTCAATGACCTCCTCACCTCTGCTGACACTGGTTCCCTCAATATTCTCATCCTCCTTGACCTGAGTGCAGCCTTCGATACCGTGAGCCACAAAATCGTGCTCACCCGACTCAGGGACATTGGTATTGAAGGTATTGCACTCAGATGGCTCCATTCCTACCTCACTGAACGATCCCACTTCATCTCCCTCCCCAACCACTCCTCTGCCACAGCTTCAGTCACCCAAGGCGTTCCTCAAGGATCAGTACTTGGCCCCCTCCTCTTCATCATTTACATCCTCCCCCTCGGTCAGATACTCCGCCACTTCAACCTGGACTTCCACTGCTATGCTGATGACACTCAGATCTACCTCAGCACCAAATGCCTCCATAACCCACCCCTTACCCACATCGATTCCTGTCTGACAGCTATTAAAACTTGGATGCAACATATGCAGAACTCCTCCTAATCGGCTCCAAATCCACCCTCAGCAAGGTCACTAACATAACACTCACCATCGATGGCACCATTGTTTCCCCCTCCAATCAGGCACGCAACCTTGGCGTAATCTTTGATCCCACCCTCACCCTCGAACCTCACATCCGCCAAACAGTCAAAACCTCCTTTTTCCACCTCCGCAATATTGCAAAAATCTTACCCTCTCTCACCTGCCCCGCAGCCGAACGACTAATCCATGCCTTCATTTCCTCCCGCCTTGAATACTGCAACTCACTTCTTTACGGCATCAGCACTACATCCCTCAACAGACTCCAACGGGTTAAAAATGCAGCTGCACGTCTCCTCACGCATACCAAATCATGGCATCACATCACCCCAGTCCTCAAAGACCTCCACTGGCTTCCTGTCTCCCATCGCATCAACTACAAAATTCAGGTCCTCACCTACAAAGCACTCCACCATCTGGCCCCCCCTTATCTCACAAACCTTCTCACTCCTTATCAACCCCCACGGTCCCTCAGATCCACCGCAGCCGGACTCCTATCCATTCCCACATCCACACTCTGCAGCTTTGGGGACAGAGCCTTCTCAGTGGCAGCTCCTAGGCTCTGGAATTCCCTCCCCCAAGATCTCCGTGACTCTGAGTCCCTAACAGTCTTTCAGTCCCGCTTCAAAACACATCTTTTCAACTCTGTCTAGTGTCTACCCATAAGCCCCCCCCCCCCTCTCAATCAACTTCCTCTTGACTGCCTTTTTATTTTTTTATTTTACTATACTTACTTGTTTGCCTGTCCTTGTTTGTCTACCCTCCCTCATACTGTAAAGCGTCTTTGAGTTGTGAAAAGCGCTATATAAATAAAATGCATTATTATTATTATATTTGAAAGTGCATTATCCTCCTTGTATCTAAAGTTAATCTGCAGACATTTGTATTGCTTCCTTAGCAGAAGCATGACTCTTCCAAAGGACTAACATGTACTCACTTACCCCATAAGCTCCTGTGACCTGTTGTTTATCAGTTTTGTCTCTATAAATAAAGCTTTTGTTTGAAGTTTTAAGAAATGCAATCAATTCAATATGATGATGAAGAGTTGAATGAGAGGCCCGTAAACTCTGGCTGGTGACAGTAAGTCCAAGTCTGTCCAAAAACTGGATTTTCTCTGTAATGTCACCACTCAGGTGTCAGTGACATGCAACATGCCACCACTAAAATCCCCTCACTTAGTTTCTCACAAGACAAGCAAGAGAGAGAAGCTGCCAATCACAGTGTGTTTGACAGCACCCCCCCTCTCCTGCCCTCCATGTCTCTGTCTCCTTCTCATCAGGCGACTGCCAGCCCAGCAGATAGGCCTTAAAGGAGGCAGCCGATAGCCCGAGCCGCTGCAGCCGCTTTGACTGGAACATTTCACACGCTGTCACAAGTACATGTGAGTGCCTTAAGTTGGATCACACCTAGTAAAGGGCCTCAGGTGGTGAAGGAGCAGTGTGTGTGTGTCTTTAAGTGTCTAACAAGTTTTTTTTTTTAAAGCTATGCTATATGGGGTGGCTGTAGAGAGATGGTAATGTTGGTCAGTCACAGTCAAATCATGAAATGTTTCAACAACTACTGGATGGATGGCTAAGAAATGTGTACAAACTTGAGTGTTTCCTATAAGGATAAGTCCAACCAACTTAAGTAACCTTACAACGGTTTAGCTAGCACCGTTAGCAATTTAGTGTTTCTGGTTTTGAGTAAAATACATCATGGTTTCAATAGGATTAACATATTTTATGGAAATATGTAACATTAGATTGTCTGTGTCTTATACATTCAAATGTTAGATTGCAAACACACTACATTAAGCTGGTGAACATTAAGGATTACACCTGCTAGCATGTTAGCCTTTAGCACTGAGTGTAGCCTCAGTGACATGCTGGCTTAAACTAAGCCGTAAATATAGGCCGTGTTCTAACTAATATTTTGTGCTGAACTATATTTGAAGTATATTTGTATTGTTCATGGCTAAATAGTTAAAAACAGTCAGTGCGTATGTCATAACCGTTTCGTGTTAAGGTGGAAATGCCTCTGTGAAAGTATTTAGACCTTAATCATTTACTAATATGAGCCTCAGCATTGAAACCGTGACTAATGAAATTGGCTAAGCTTCTCCCTAAGCCTCAGAGACTCACCAGAGGAACCTCTCTACATTTTGCATTTAAAATGAAACTACAAAAAGATGCTGATATGAATCCACGCCAAACTACCAAAGGGCCTCGGGGGGTGCGTGCCTACCTTGTCTTCTTGTTTGCATACGTGTGTGTGTGTGTGTGTGTGTGTGTGTGTGTGTGTGTGTGTGTGTGTGTGTGTGTGTGTGTGTGTGTGTGTGTGTGTGTGTGTGTGTGTGTGTGTGTGTGTGCACAGGAGGAGAAGGGATTATGAGTGGGAGCGCTGTGGGGGGTTTGCCAGCCTCCAGGGGGGAGGTGAAGTGGATTTCTTCTCTCATCCATTTTTCATGGCTTTTCTCCTTTCAGATCTCCGGTCTCTGTACATACGGCTGACGGGTCGATTCTCTTTTATCTTTAAGCATCTTTTGGGGACTCAGTGAGCGTCTGGTGGCGTTTGAGGAGGGGGTTGATGGTGGTGGGATGGGTCAAGGTTGAGACATGCTGTTTTTCCTCAAACTCTAATGACTATCTCACCACAGTGGCTGCTAAAATTCAGCTAATTTGCTGATTTATTCTGGGTTTTAATAGATCATTTCAGTATTTTTCCTTCTAATGTTTTAGTCAAAAGATACTCAATTAAATGAATTTAATGAAGACAGTGAGGATCTTGATGTTTTCTACGCTGCAGAAGGATGAATGGAAGTGGTTATCTCATAGGAATATAATGGAGGTCAGTCCATATTAACAGTGCTGTTTAATAGCAGTTTATTTCCCTTGTGGATTAATTCAAACACATATGTCTTTTAAAAGGGGGTTTTGAATAATTAATGACCTCTTTTTGTGACCCAGAGGCTTCATCATGATTGACCGAACTGCCCTCCACTCTTCCCCTTGAAGCAGCTTTTAACTTTCACGAATAATTACCATCATTTTATAGTGGTTATTAAATGCAAAGGTTCAACAGATATATCTAATTAAAGTCACAATGCAAAATACTGGAATAATATCGCTGCTACGACGTCTTTTTAGCCTCCAGGAAAATGTCAACCATTCCACGTTCAAGTGATTTTTAAAAAAGCAATAAAAGCTAAAACAGAATATTAGATGTTTTCTATTCTTCGCTTTATGGTTTTGAACTAATTGGTGGATTAAAGTTATCATCTGTATTGAGTTGGACAGGTGCTCACTCCCACTGATAATGACTCATTCTGTCATTATTCGTAATTATCATTTTATTTAGGGGAAAGCTTTCAACCATGATGCTTTGCACCGTTCTCCTTTTGACCTGCAATTCCATCAATATGTCCTTAACCTAACCAAAACCAACCGCATCTGTCATCTAGCTCATTTATAGAACATAGACATAACGTGTATGTCTTCATAGGTGACATTCTGAACGAGGTCAATGAGGTTTATCATGAATCAGAAATCCTGTTATGTTGCATTGTCAACCTGTAAAGGGGACATTCATGAATATTAGTTTAATGGTACCCTATTCTCTTTTTTTGTTGCATTTTTTGTCTTGAAAATGTAACCAAGGACGTAATTGTTTGCTTTCTAACTTTAAACAAATCACCAGTAGTGCAGGTAAGATAATACTTCCCCCTTACATGCTCACACCTTATATCATCACTGTTATAGAGAGGAGTTAAGAATGGGGAAACTACATTATGCACTTCACAAAGGCTGGCACCGAGGCTGGCAGAGGAATGTAGCTTTTCCAGCAGACTGTAGGACGGTTGGCAAATGTAAGCGTGTCTTAAACATTATTAATATACCCTGTAAGCAGCACAATAATGCATAAGCCAAAATGTAAAGTTCCTGGCAGCGGAAGAGAGGAATGAAATGTAAGGGATGACAAAATATGAACAATTTGAACAAGCAATACCATTTTACTGGCTTACATGTGAGCATACACCAAATATAGTTAGCTTATCTTCTTGTTAGCTTAAAGGAGAAGCTAGCACAACCTAGCTGATTAGCCTCTCCTTTTAAAGCTAACTAACCATTTTGAAAAGATAGCTAACTTGCTAACCATTATAGGTAGTGACGAGTCAACACAGGAACAACCCAGAGCAACCAAGATGGAAAATTCTAACCCACCTGAATGGTTAATTCCTCGTGAAAAATATAATGTCAGGTGACTGTTAAGCAACAAAAATGAAAGGTTAAATCCAGCAAAGAAAACTATCATTAGCCCAAGTTATGTTTTTGCCTGTCGAGATTTTATGCTAATGATAATGTTTGTTTACAATGTCCCTTGTAAAATGTCTGCAGTACTTCATTACCTCTGCCAATGTTTCTGGATAGGTTTGTCTATTGTCTGTCTGTCAACAGAATTACAGAAAAAATGCAGGCCAACATTTCTTGAAACTTGATTGAAGAATATTCGGGGAAATGGGTTACCGACTGGAAACATGTGTATGAACTCTCCCTCAAGTCTGTAAAAAAAGTTGATACACATTAATGGTTCACTTCTTCACATAAACTAGTTGTCATGATTTAACCTACCTTCTTCTACAAATACACCACAACACAGACGATAACAGTAGATTATTAATTACAAACATCAGATTTACCAGCTGGTTTTTGAATACGGTCATCAATCTTCATTGTAAATAAGGTCTCAGTATTTCAGCGATTTAAGGTAACCCAGTTTGTTTTCCTTTAGTTCCCATGGTTGACTGAGCCATCAAGTGTGTTTAAAGGGCATTTCCGCTGCGATAAGATGAGACATGTACTGTACCTCTATCATACCCTTATGTTCTGCTCTGCTGACAGTACTGAATGCATTCATGTTTTCTCAGGCAGAGAGCTCAGATTTCATGCCAGTCTTTATGACAGGTGACTGTGTCCAGCAAAGAGGAAAAGTGACAGACATTTCCCAACTAACTGGAAATGCATAGTTGGGTTTCATAACAGTGGGCGAACAGGGGAAACGGTTTACCCATAAAACATGTTTTTGTGAATGGGAAAACCACAGTTATATTGTTAACCAGTTGGGCAAGTTGATGACATTTCACACTGTATGTCTTGATTTTCCTGTTAATGCTTTGGAACATAGAAAGTTCTATGCTATGAACTTTCTATCGTAGCAGTCCCCATTTAACCTTTTTAGATAATTGACAATGAAATAAACTTGGGTAGGGCTACGTTGTTTTTTTGTGATGGCCTGGCACTACACTGCTTTTGTTCTGTCATTCAAAATAACGTCCTCGGAGATGAGATATGATGCTCAGCAGATTACCTAAATGCTGCCTGCCATGCTCCCTGCTATGAATCACTAAGAGTAAAGAGGATATTTGGTATGTTGTTCAGAGTTATTTCTTGTCAGTGTTAACATGGTAGATAAGACTCCTTCTACATGTGGAGTTAGCTAAAGGGCTAAGACTTGCTTTATTCCTCCGATCTTTCCCAGCTCGCACAGCACGGGACGTCGTAAATATACCTCACTGATAAGGACTCCCAATGTGCAGCAAGAACTTTATGGCCGGCTTGATTTCAGCCCTTTTAAACAGAAACAGGTTGTGTATACTCACCTGGTTCCTGTCAAGGACTGGTCATCTGTTTGAACCCTCTGCTACTCCTCAAAGCATAACATAATGTTAATCCAAGGTTATGACCTGACTGCTCAGAAGTTAGGAGCAGAAGAAGAAGAGCAGCACATCTTGCAGTTATTTGAAGCAGGTTTGGTAAAAAATAAACAATGGATAATTTGATCTGGTCATGAAATTAAATTGTATTTGATCATTCTTAAGGCAGCGGAGACAATTTAAATGGTCATGAAATTATTAAAAAAGGGTTCATAGTCAGAAAACAAACCCACTTTTTAAAGATATTTTAAGTGCGTTCAAGCGATCAAGTTCAAGCATCAAATTAAAATCACTCATCATGCAGAATGGCAAAATGTATAACAAATAATATCATACAATAAATGATTAATTAATGTGGACATATTTGTCATGTTGCAGCTGGCAATTGAGGGCCTTAATCCACAATGATATCTTTTTTTAAATGTATTCATTTTTCTATCCATAATATTATTCTGCGAAGTAACTGATGTTGGGAAATCAATATTATGGAGTAAAAGAAATACAATATTTTATTCAAAAATGTAGTGGATTATAAGTATAACGCAGCATTTAATTGTATTATTTTATTTTACAAAAGTACAGCACCTGAGTAAATGTACGTCCCACCACTTGTAACCGGTGTATCACCTAACTAGAAATAAAATATTTCCCCTCAAGCGAGTGTTTTGAGTATAAAACGTAGAAAACTTTAGTTCATCAATCAATCAATGTTTATTTATATAGCCCAATATCACAACTGTTACATTTGTCTCAGTGGACTTCACAGTTTGTGCAGAATATCAGTATGACAATACGATATGTAGACCCTCACATCGTACAAGGAAAAACTTCCAGAGAAAACCCCCAGTTTAAAGGGGAACATGGGAGAAACCTCAGGGAGAGCAACAGAGGAGGGATCCCTCTCCCAGGACGGACAGACGTGGAATAGATGCCGTGTGTAAATCGAAGAGATAATACATTTTACAGCGTACATGTAGGTAGACTGAATGTTTGGAAATGAATGAGTCTATAAGAAGAGGATGAATCCACGAGGATGTCAACAAACATGTGGGAGCCATCAGGGAAGTATGATGAGAGTCAGGCAGGACCGCAGAGACAGGTTCAGCCACGACTCAATATCATATAATGCACGGTAGTTCACATTAAATACACTCATTGTCCAGTGTTTTTTTTTTTTTTTTAGCTTTAAAAGGTTATTTGTTTACTTAAATGTGTTGGAAATACTTGTCTTTATAATCCTTTTTTAATTCAAAATTGTGTCTTAAGAATACTTATATATTTTCTTTGGTCTACCTACTTTGCAACTTATTTAGAGTTGTTTGAACAATAAAAACACGACTAATGTCTACAGAAGATGTATTAGAGTTGTTAAGATAGAGAGATGGATAAAGGTTAGAAAGCAAGCCTCCTGCACATATGGTGAAGATCTCATTTGCATACAGATGGAGAGTGTGTCGGCGCGTGTTGGAATCACTCGGGTGTTGTGCACATCAGTGAGTCCTCTGACTGCAGCGCTGCATCTTCCCTTCCCTTCAAAGGGCAGGTTTTAGCTCCCACCTGTGAATAGAGTGCATTCAGAGAGAGAGGGGTGGGAGTCCATCTGCTGTCGAACCACACACACACACACACACACACACACACACACACACACACACACACACACACACACACACACACACACACACACACACACACACACACACACACACACACACACACACACACACACACACACACACACACACACACACACACACACACACACACACACACACACACACACACACACACACACACACACACACACACACACACATCCAGATGGTCTCTGGAGAACAGTGGCGTCCCATGTGTCCAGTTACAACATGAAAGCAACAGGGAAGCAGTTTAAGCACCCATCCCAATCACCCTTTTAAAGACGGGGAGGATGCTTTCATAATTGTTGTCATGCACACAGTGTCTGTAGAAAGGAGATCAATTAGGGAAGTGAACACAGAAAACTGAACTGAAAACACTTGTGTGCAATTTGGCGATAATAATAGCTTGGGGTAAAACTGGAAGAAGCTGGTGTGTCTTTTCTAAGTTTAGAAATACACTTTAAAGCACCTGTAAAGTACATGTTCACAATAGTTTAAAGGGAGTTCAAATCTTCTGAAGTGGGGTTGTATCCATAGTCAGAAGCATATGTAAAGCAATATACTGCTGAGGACAGGGCAGCGGCAAAAGATATTTCAGGGACCATCAAAAAAACGACTATTTAAAAAAAATCAATACTAGTTTGTCTACGCTGTATTTAGAATGATTTGACTGCTTTACCATCCTGTCAGACAGCACTCTCCAAAGGGGAACTGAAGCCATTATATAACTATTTTTAAAGCGACTAGACTCCATGGATAAAACCGTAATTTGACCTTGCAGTACATTGGAGTCTTCCGCTAATCAAATGTACAACTCCACTTCAACAAATCTGAAGTATCTTTGATCTGTACACAAAGAGAGATGTTCGGTTTAAGATTGTATCACAGACAAGAGATTTCTATAAATAAACATGTTACAGTGTGTCTATGAGTCAGCTTTAGAGATACACTTTGGTCTGAGGCAAGATAGCTGTTTCCACCTACTTACATTCTTTGTGCTAAGCTAATTATCTCTCACACTACATGAAACAAATGTGAGCGGCATTACAAATCTCCATAGCTCTCAGGAGCCTATCAGAATATTTTCTAAAATGTTGAGCTCTTGCTTAAAAACAAACAAACCCAACAACAAAAACATGAACCCAGAATCCTGTTGCCTTCTCTCTTTACATGATGTTTGCGTTAAACCATCCATCCATCCATCTTCTCCCGCTTATCCGTGGTCGGGTCGCGGAGGTACCAGTTCCAGCAGAGAGCCCCAAACTTTCTTTTCCCTGGCCACATCAACCAGCTCTGACTGGGGGATCCCAAGGCGCTCCCAGGCCAGAGAAGAGATATAATCCCTCCATCTGGTTCTAGGTCTACCCCTTGGTCTCTTCCCAGCTGGACGTGCCTGGAACACCTCCCTAGGGAGACGCCCAGGTGGCATCCTAACTAGGTGCCCGAACCAGCTCAACTGGCTCCTTTCGACGCGAAGGAGGAGCGGTTCAACTCCGAGTCCCTCCCGGATGACCGAACTTCTCACCTTATCCCTAACGGAGACACCAGCCACCCTGCGGAGAAAACCCATCTCGGCCGCTTGTACCCGTGATCTCGTTCTTTCGGTCATGACCCATCCTTCATGACCATAGGTGAGGGTAGGAACGAAAATGGCGCGGTAGACAGAGAGCTTTGCCTTCTGGCTCAGCTCCCTTTTCGTCACAACGGTGCGGTAAAGAGACTGCAGTACCGCTCCCGCTGCTCCGATTCTCCGACCCATCTCACGCTCCATTGTTCCCTCACTCGAGAACAAGACCCAGAGATACTTGAACTCCTTCACTTGGGGTAAGGACTCATTCCCTACTTGGAGTGGACAGTCCATCGGTTTCCTGCTGAGAACCATGGCCTCAGATTTGGAGGTGCTGATCCTCATCCCAGCCGCTTCACACTCGGTTGCGAACCGATCCAGTGAGTGCTGAAGGTCGCAGACCGATGAAGCCATCAGAACCACATCATCTGCAAAAAGCAGTGGTGCAATCCTTAGTCCACCGAACTGCAGACCCCCTCCCCCACGACTACGCCTCGAAATCCGATCCATGTATATTACAAACAGGATTGGTGACAAAGCGCAGTGAAAAGGGGAACCACCACCCCGGTCTGCCACTCCTTCGGTACTGTTTCCGACTTCCACGCAACGTTGATGAGACGTGTCAACCATGACAGTCCCTCAACACCCAGAGCCTTCAGCATTTCCGGGCGGATCTCATCCACCCCCGGGGCTTTGCCACTGTGAAGATGTTTGACGACCTCAGTGACCTCCCCCCGGGAGATTGGTGTCGATCCCCCGTCATACTCCAACTCTGCCTCTAACATAGAGGGCGGAGTTGTCGGGTTCAGGAGTTCCTCAAAGTGTTCCTTCCAACGCCCTAACACTCCATCAGTTGAGGTCAACAACGTCCCATCCTTACTGTACACAGCTTGGATGGTTCCCTGCTTCCCCCTCCTGAGGTGTCGGACAGTTTTCCAGAACAACTTTGGTGCCGCCCGAAAGTCTTTTTCCATGTCTTCTCCGAACTTCTCCCACACCCGCTGCTTTGCCTCGGCCACGGCTGAGGCTGCTGCCCTTCGGGCCTGTCGGTACCTTGCAGCTGCCTCGGGAGTCCCCCGGGATAACAAATCCCTGAAGGCCTCCTTCTTCAGTCGGACGGCTTCCCTGACCACCGGTGTCCACCAGGAGGTTCGAGGGTTACCGCCCCTTGAGGCACCTAGGACCTTGAGACCACAGCTCCCCGCCGCGGCTTCGGTAATAGAGGCTTTGAACACCGACCACTCTGGTTCAATGTCCCCAACCTCCACAGGAATGCCCAAAAAGCTCCGCCGGAGGTGTGAGTTGAAGGCCTCCTGAACTTGGGCCTCCTCCAGACGTTCCCAGTTCACCCGAACTACACGTTTGGGCTTACCAGGTCTATCCAGAGGCTTCCCCCGCCACTCGACCCAACTCACCACCAGATGGTGATCAGTTGACAACTCCGCCCCTCTCTTTACCCGAGTGTCCAAAACATACGGCCTCAGGTCCGATGATACGATAACAAAATCGATCATGGACCTTCTGCCTAGGGTGCTCTGGTACCACGTACACTTATGAGCATCCTTATGTTCGAACATGGTGTTTGTTATGGCCAATCCATGACTAGCACAGAAGTCCAGTAACAAACCACCACTCCGGTTCAGATCAGGGGGGCCGTTCCTCCCAATCACTCCCCTCCAAGTGTCTCCATCATTGCCCACATGTGCGTTGAAGTCTCCCAGCAAGATTAAAGAGTCCCCTTCAGGAGCCCCATACAGGACTCTTTCCAGGGTCTCCAAGAAGGCCGTATACTCTGAACTGCTGTTGGGTGCATAAGCACACACAACAGTCAGAGTTGTCCCCCCCATAACCCGCGGGCGTAGGGAGGCAACCCTCTCGTCCACTGGGGTAGACTCCAACAACGAAGCACCCAACCGGGGACTTGTGAGTATCCCCACACCCGCCCGGCGCCTCACACCTTGAGCAACTCCGGAGAAGAATAGAGTCCAACCCCTATCCAGAAGTAAGGTTCCAGAGCCGACGCTGTGCGTAGAGGTGAGCCCAACCAGATCCAACTGGTAACGCTCCACCTCCCGCAAAAGCTCCGACTCCTTCCCCCCCAGAGAGGTGACGTTCCACGTCCCCAAAGCCAGCTTCTGTCGCCCGGGTCTGGTCCGTCGAGACCCTCTGCCTTCACTGCCACCCTTCTGGCAGCGCACCCGACCCCATCGCTGTTTCCCGTAGGTGGTGGGCCCGCGGGACGGAGAAGCGGAGGTGTTGCCCACGTCGCCTTTTCGGGCTGTGCCCGGCCGGGCTCCGTGGCAAGCCCGGCCACCAGACGCTCGCCGACGAGTCCTCCTTCTGGGCCTGGCTCCAGAAGGGGACCCCGGGCTTCCTCCGGGCCGGGTATCCTCACTTCGTGTGTCGTTTTTCATGAGGTCTTGTGAACCAATCTTAGTCTGGCCCCTTGCCTGAGACCAATTTGCCATGGGAGACCCTACCAGGAACACAAGGTTCCAGACAACACAGCCCCCAGGTTCATCAGGGCACACAAACCTCTCTACCACGGTAAGGTGCTGGTTCTTCAGAGAGGCGTTAAACCTAAAAAAAAAAAATCTAATAGTCGTGTGCAAATCAAACTAAACGTGGATTGCTGGAGAGGAATGAAGCTCAGCTGTGCACAGGGTATCTACTTTTGAATAAAGCTGAACAGGTTTTGAACCGATAATTTGTATTTAACTCGACAAAAACATTATCTCAGCATAAAGCCACCTTCTGACTCATGATTTGAAACCACTCAGCAGATAAGAAGAGGGTCAAACACTCCTCTATCAGTCTTTATGTTAACAAGGTTGAAAGCTAAGCATGAAAGTGAAATAAAAACCTGTCGAGTATCTATTCTAATGTTTCTATAGCGTGCTTCTTTGAAGAGTGACATTAGCATAAGAAGTGTTTTGATACTGAAGAGGAGGCAGTGTTTAAGCGTGACCTGTTGCCATTTTGTTCCCAAGCAACATGCTTTCACGGTAACATGTGCAGTGCTGGCATTTGGAAAAAAAGGATATACTGTAGAGTGGAAGTGATGCAGAAAGTCACGCTGAGATGGAGTTGAAATAAAAATGTGACTATTGAAAAGAAAACGATGAATAGTCATAATTGTTCTCTTTGTAAGAATGACAACAAGATGTTCTTCCTGTTTCCCTTTTTACACACGCCTGCTAGATCAAATCATCTCCTCAGTACAAAAGCTTTTATTCTCTCTCTGCTTTCATTTCTGGGAAACCATATCTCAAGATGCCCATCAAGATCAGGGCTGCGGAGTTTACACTTGCTTCGGCTTATCTCTAATCAGGATGTGTTTCTCAAAGAGACATGGTGTGAATAAACGTGCTGCTGACAGATTCATGTAAGCAGCAGGTTAAGCGCTTTGAAACCCTGAATACTTGCTGATCTCTTTCAGTTTCCTGTGGAAGTCAATTAAATTGTTTCACAGCTTTTGGCAGACATAACTAAAAGTCCCCCTGATCCCAACACCCACGCACTACCCCACAGCGCCACATGTTATCTTCAGAGGTTAATGGTTTATATAACACTCAGTAATGTTGTTGTAAGCAGATATAAGGGCAAGGTTTTTTTGCATTTAGTGTTTTTGTCAGTGATTATAACTTATTAAGATTTTCTTTTTATAACATAACTTTAAATGCATTACTTTCTGTATAAAGGGTTAGAACCGCCAACACTCTCACATCATTCAAACAATCCCTCAAAACTCACCTTTTCACTCTTGCCTTCAGCTCCTAATCAACTAACCCCTTGCCCTTATTCCTCCTAGCTTAGCACTTTCTACTTTTGTTGTTATTTTTGATTTACTTGCTTGTAAGCGCTTTGAGCACCAGGAAAAGCGCTTTATAAATGTAATGTATTATTATTATTATTATTATTATAAAATACCAGAATACAGACATGTTGTCCATTTCAGAAAAACTGATATAATAACAGTGTTTTATGTGCTTACAACTTCATAATAGTCTGTTATAAAGCAATTAATGAATACAGATCTACTGTTTGTAAATACTAAATAGATGGATTTAAAGTAGAGTGTAACCAGATTTGAATATTTGTATATTAATGAAGGGAAATGTGCAAGACTTTAAAAGACACATTTAATTATTTACAATGAAAAATATATTTGCAATTCAATTTTAAGTTCAATTGAGTAAGGAAAAATGAAAGCAGCCTTTTTAATTATTATGCAGTTATTGAATATCATACCACTATAATCCAGTGATTGTGTTGATCTCTTGCAAATAAGCAAAAAATAAATTATTAAATCATTTTCCAACAAAATAATTAACATTTTGGGCATCAAACCCATTTTATTTAACTTAATGCAGTTTAATCCAACACAGTTAGTGCACATGCAAAGTATCATATTTAAATATATATACTGTATGTTTGTACCAAGTGTCATGTTTAAAAGTTTTTAATATTTCAACATTTAGGTAATAAATTAACAAAATTGAAACTTTACTGAAAACACTGCCCACAATGAGTATACACTCTTAATAAAGCATAAAATACATGATACATTTGTATAACTTCCATGTTTGTACTTCTTTTTCAGAAAATATTTTCTTCAAAAACACAAAATCAGTGAAAGACATCCAAAAATAAAAAATAAAATCACAATTGGAAACATTTTGTCTACGTCTTTACCATGAGAAAAATCGAAATACTTCCTTCACTTAAAGGTATTATGTGTAGGATTTCCCTGAATATTACACTACCTAACAGAATAACATGTGCTACACGTTATAGTCAATTATAACAGCTTAAGGGCAGCAAATGTGATTACTTTGACCTTGTTGCTTCTGAATATTTAGCTACCAGTCCGCCATTAAAGAAGCTAAAACTTCATATAAAATCTGTGAGTTTGCCTTTTAAACAAACAAAGAAATATTGAGTAAATCACCAGAGGTCATTTTAAACTGCAACATCCATCGTCCAACTTCATAATTTAACAGTAATAAGAGAATACTACACATAGCACCTTTAAAAGCATGTTGATGATTGACTGTTGCTCAGCTCATGATCATTAAAAATACAGTAAGAAATTGTCAAACAGTACACAAACCAGTAACATAAGAAAAACAAACGATCACAGTTGAAGAAGCAACTACAGCATAGCCATGGGGGTACATCTATAAAAAATCTGATACCGATGAATTAAGTTTTCTGTCACAGAGAACAGCTGAGTGTTGACATTACTGACATGTTGCTGAGAATTTGATATGTCGGCGCCGTAAGAAGCAAGCGAACGAACACAAAGTATTTTCGTTATGTGCCTGAGTTGATGGAGGTAGAAATATCCAATGCTGGGCTAATGGATCATATCCAGCATAGGCAATAATGAATTATACAACCATTTACTTACCTCATATATTAAGTTTATTTGTATGTAATAGAAGAAGCATATGGCTTACCAGTGGCACAGTCTGCAACCTCACTCTGGTCTGTCAAAAGTGCTTTTACTTTCGCCTAAGAGGTGAAGGTAACGCTTGTCATGGTGGGAAAATATAAATAATTCACCATTTCTCAAAACATGCTTATTTGCTGTCTTGCCAAGAGTTAGGTGAGAAGAGTAATACCACTCTCATGGCTGTATAAGTAAATATAAAGCCACAGCAAAGGCTAGTTAGCTTAGCACAGAAACTGAAAAGAGGGGGGCAAAGTTAGCTGAAGCTAAAAGCTAACGCTAACTATTTGCCTCCTCCAAAGAGGGTTTCTGCCGTTTTGCAGTTTTGTATGTTAGTGGAATTACAGAAAAGCTAGAGTTTGCAGATTTACACAAAAAATAGTCTTTTAACTTTTTTGGACATTAAAAGTCTGGTAAAAGTGGTTACTTTTGAAGTATCAAGGCTAGCCATTTCCAGTGTTTATGCTAAGTTAAGTTAGCTAGCTGTCACATGTTCTCATCTACTTCTCAGAGAATAAGCATATTTTCTAAAAGGTGGAACTTTTTCTTGAAGTCTCCAAAAACACTGCCCATCACCAGTGTTACCGACTTTATCATGGTTGCCATTAGAATAAAGTCAACACTATGAGGGTGCAGTTTGGCTTTAAACTTAAATGTTAACATTTTAAGCATAAAAACACACAACTTTTTAAACCTAATGACATTATAAAAACATAGCCTGTCACATCTAAATAGCTTATAAAACTAATAAAAAATAGTTGAGTATAAAATAGACTGCAGGTCTGATAACAGATCAACTTGTGAGTTTTGACTACACACGCAGAACAAAATATAATACAGGCCTTGTATAAATTAAGATTTCCATTGTATATTTATCTGCCTATATATAGCAGCAGGCTGAACCAGCTGAACCTGAAGCACCGTAGCACTGCTTGTCTTTCTTTTGGAAACCAACATCTTTGCTGAAGTCGTTATTAAAAAGGGGTTGGACTTGATCCCTCCTACTTGCGGCTGCTATTTATTTTTGTGGATTTCCTTGGTGATGTTCACTTAACCTTTTGACAATAGCTGGAGGAAAGTTGTGGAGGAACTAGTACTGGTGTTGGCTTTCTGGCTGATGCTGCCATCAGTAACATGCCTACAGAAAAGGCAAAGACAAGCCTTTCTGTTCTTGCTTTGACTTTCCTCAAAACAAAAACAATTTCAGCCGTGAGAGAAGTCACATCTCCACATTTGACAGGCACATAAAGTTACAGACTGGCCTTAACAGTTTAAATGGCTTTGTTTGTCACATTTTACATCAAGCCAAATCAGAAGCAGTTGGCCTCATTTCAGCAAACTGAGATTTTCATTTACACAGAGTGATATTTATGCTGGAATGATTATGGCAGAACCCTATTAAAATGTGGGTCACAGATCATTATCTAATGAGTCATTTCAAGACAGGAAGTGACAATGTTATTATTTCACATGGGTTTATCTCGTACTAGAAGAAAAGACAAGATGATGGAAAATTGTGAGCACCATTGGGAATCTTTAAGTTAATTTCTCCATTAAGATTGGAACGTATTCAACTTAAGACTAAAGAAAGAATCACATGTAGAGGAGATAAGAAGGGAAAGGGGTCTCATGAGAATAAGGTGCCAAATAAATATATTTTACTAACGCTAAACAAAATAATATAATGTATATAAGGTACTTATTTACCACACAGATAAACAAGTTGTCCAGGAGTCATTTAATTGAAGTGCTTTCCAAAAACGTTTGAACTTATTTAACCCTCCTATTGTCTTCGTGTTCCCCCTTACTTTGGTGTTCACGGTCAAATTTGACCGGTTCTGTTTTAACTGCTATTACATTAACACAAAAAACATTAATCATCACCAAATGTCATTTAACACCCTTTCAAACTGTACATATTGTATCAGACTACTGGTATACATGAAAAACTGCAGTAAATATACAAAGAATAGACACTGAACATGTATTGCGTGTGCCAGGTGTGATCCATGTGGGGGGATGGGCACATAAGAGCGGGAAATGTATCAAATTGTTCTGTTTGTTTGTTTGTTTGTTTGTTTGTTTGTTTGTTTGTTTGTTTGTGTGTGTGTGTGTGTGTGTGTGTGTGTGTGTGTGTGTGTGTGTGTGCCAGGTTTGATTCACATGGGTAGGATGGGCACATAAGGGGGGGAATACATCTATAGTCTTTGTGTGTATTTGTGTGTGTGTGTGTGTGTGTGTGTGTGTGTGTGTGTGTGTGTGTAGGTGTAGGTGTAGGTGTAGGTGTAGGTGTATATGTATATGTGTATGTCTGTGTGTGTGTGTGTGTGTGTGTGTGTGTGTGTGTGTGTGTGTGTGTGTGTGTGTGTGTGAGATCTGATCCGGATGGTTATTAATTCCATTTTTGACCGGGAACACCATGGGTGTTACAAAGTTGACTAAATCATCCAGAATTCAATGAAAGTGGTGATCAGCCATTGTATATGTTCAAATGTCTACTGTGAAGGATATCATAAAGCCTTAATGTAATCAAATGTAAAGCAAAAAAGTTATGATTGATGGAAGTAGTAAATCGGTCAGATTTGACCCGAAGACAACAGGAGGGTTAAGTAGTTTTACGTGTCTGCATTTTTAAATCCAAATTCAAAGACTAATAACGAAAACACAAAGGGAATCTGATTTATTTGGGGATCCTTTGAGATTGTAAATTAATTTTGCAATCAAGAACTCATCTTCCCTTTTTCCTTAGAAAATCCCCACACACAAAATAATTCAAGCAAACTACAATCCTGCATCAAGTAATGATCTCCAATGGACAGAAAGACATGAAGCTAAATTAATTAGAGGGAAGTTAATATGGCTTAAGGGTTCTGCGTATATTCCAACACAGCTTGAGTGGGAATCATTATTTAGATATTTGTGTGATTTAAACTTTCTTGACTTTGTTAGTTATGCTGATAAAACCAATGCATTGAGATAAGCAGCAACAAATAATCGTGAATGTTACGCCTTAAACTGATTTTAGATTTATTAGAGAGAACACCTTACCAAACGAATGCCCCCCAAAACAGAAGGATTTATGGGTAAAAGTAGAAAAATGTTTGCATTTGATTGTCAGCTGTATTTCAGGCTCAAAAAGCCCATAATAATTCAATGAAAATACATCAACAGTATGTGAGATTATGGAAACTAGATTTATTTGTTGTTGAATAAAACACGTTTGAATTCATTTATGGTTTTCCCTCAAACACGTTCAAGGTGTTATTACTCTAATAAATTATAACTCTAATCTTATTTTGTAGTCAACAAACCGCCGTGTTAGTCAGGTAACTAAAGGTAAAATTACATTCTGCCAACAATTGTCGTCCGACTCCCAAACTTTGCAGGTAAACCAAGAAGACTTGGTCATTTACTATCTAAAGATTGCAATGTGTAAATAATGAGATGTGTATCTGTTTAAGTATGTGATCGTTTTTCTAAAAACAGAAGTGTATTTGCATATATTTCAGAAACCTAGAAGGTGGGGGAATTTCTTCCTTTTCTACATATTATTAATAAATGAAGTACCAGCCCTTTTTGAATGAAGAAAAATACTAACATATGTTAAGAACTTTGTTGCCTTTTAAGCTGCAAGTGACTTTGAAATATAATAACACGCTGGTCATCATCACATCCAGAGATCCACCCTGAATATGACCACATGTTTGACTACTGGTCCTGAGATTTTGGAAAACTGCTGTTGAGATTCACTCTGAGTTTGTGAGTTAATGACCATCCAATAATTAAGACCTCTTAGATGAATTATGACCAAAGGCAGATTTCTAGGTGGTTTACGTCCTTTCAAATATGCTCCTAAGTTAATGTTTGAGATGTAACCTTATTATGCTGGGAATACAATGAACTTTCTAGAAATGACTTTGATTGTAAAGAAAGATTTGATTTAGCTTTGATACAGTGTTTTCCTTACTGTATGTCCACTGTGTCTTTATCTCGGGGAAAATATGCATCAGTGTTCTTGAACTAAACAAAAATTGTGCTTTAGAAACATGATACTGATTACATGATTCTCTACGGGGCTGGGTCGGTGTATGTTTTTTCTGTGACGTGAAACAAAACATCACAATTTCTTCTTTGCTTTGAAGAAAAAGAAGGCTGCTTTGACTTTATACTGTCCACTGGTTTGATGTCATGAAGATTGATTTGAGTGCCACCAAGTGATTGTTTAGCCCGGGGTACTTTCTAAGTATTGCTTAAAGGCTGTGAATCAGAGAAATTATTTGAGGAATGCTTGAACAACTGGTGGTTAAAACGCACCGAAACACCTCAATCGTTACAAGGCCCCACCATTGACTAGCATAGTTTTTGCATTACTGGATCATGGATTAAAGGAATACTCCACTGTTTGGTGTGACATATTTGATCCAAAATTCCTCTGGCACACTTTGCATCAACTCCAATGCTAATATTAGCATGCTAAAAATGTTAGTTAACCAGGTGGTTGATTAGCCTCGCAGAGTTTGCAATGATTGCTGGGTGTTGTAGGAATGCTGGAAACAAGTTGGAGTTTGAAGCTTAATGGTAAATGGCTTTTTGTCAGCATATATCAAATATTACAAATATTTGATTTCTATTTCTAAATGCAGGGAACATTCACGAGCTTACACTAAAAGCAGTAGAGTATTCCTTTAATCAAGGGCAGGCAAATTAAATCAGTGATATGCAGCCATTATAAACACATGGCACAGTAAATTAAATGATACAAAAAAATTCATAAAGAAGACAAAAATGTGCCAGTGACAACCAGCTATGGCAAATTTGTTTTTAGGAAAAATATTAAAACAAAAAAAAGGTAAACAGGACAAAACTTGAAGAAACTTGTTGGCAACAAGACAAGGGGCCCACCTTTCATCATGTACCAATAAGCAAAAAGGCAATACAGGATGAAGAGCGATGAGGGGAAGAGTGGATGTGCTGGGCCTGTGTTTTGATTTAATTTGGAATGAACGGTATAAAGAAGGTTGCTTAATACTAGTTACACATTGGTGGAGATCTTGTACTTGGGAGACATGTTATTATGGAACCAGATGAAACTAAAAATGACGCCCATGGTTTTAGGTATACGCTCGTCGTAGGCAAACGTCATGGCCTCGTGCAGCGGGACTTTGACCACCTCGATTAGCTCTCCCTCGCCTGGCTCACCTCCCCCTGCGCTCACACAGTTGTCGTCGGACACTTCGGCGTAAAACATGGTCTGCTTGGCGCCCGTCACACCTACACCTGACCTGTGGGGGGATAAGGGAACAAATGAATAAAAGGTCACCTATTATGCAAAATCCACTTTTTCTGTGTCCCCTCTGTGGAAAGAGATTCTGAAAGTTTCAGGAAAAAAGATTCTCTCTCTTTTTGTCCTGATCCATTTCTATAAAAACCTGTCTGAAAATGAGCTGATCAGATTTTGGCCACTTTATGATGTCATAACGATGTTTTGGCTTGTGTAACCATTAGCCAATCAGCAACCAAGGTAACCCCCCCCCGACCTTATCACCTGAATCTCCTCCTAGAGCACCATTGAGTTCTTTGTAACCAAATCTCTCTCAGAGGGGCGTGGGGAGGGGCTCCTTATTTTCATTTAAAGTAACAGGCAGAGAATCAGCACTTTGGAAACAAGGCTGAAACAGAGGGGATTATGGGTAATGCTGCAATGATCTGTTTGGTGTTTGGAGCCAAACACTTCAGAGACATGTTCTGTATATATCTGTGACCTGTGATATATTGATGAAAAACAGTATAATACAGGGGACCTTTAAACTCTATTATGTTTGCAATAATTCCCCACGTTTTTGAACAGGGGCGGATATTGTTTGCATAGTTTAATACTGGGTCCAATCAAAATTAAATTCCAATGACAAAGGCAATAATGTATTTTGGGGGATTTTTAACCATTTTCTGACAAATCGTGTTTTCAATTTTTTTTACCAAATGCAAATTCATCATGGTGTCAAGTGGTCTCTTTCTCAAAGTAGGTTTATGCGGGGATTTCCGTTTTGCAATCTCCAAATTCCATATGAAAGCACAGTCTTTGAATGCTGGTAATAAGTAACATAAATAAATACTGTAGTACTTAAACCAAGCTGACCCTGGGTTGCCTACTATTAGAGCAGAACTTCACCACACCAGGCGCTTCTGTCATGAAGACCCTCATAGGGGTCCTGAGGGTTAAGATGATACCCATCTAGTTAATGGAAGCAGCCCACACATAACAACGCTCATAGACGACACCAACACAGCCAGAGGAGGTGTTCGAGTCAAATCAAAAGCACAGTGATGGCAGCCGTCAGGTAAAGCTGTCCAGCTGCTGCTGTTAGAGAGGGACGCTTCGTCCCCTTGAACTTCTGTGTGAAGACATAGCGAGCTAATAAAATGTTAATAGAGATTAATGATTATTTTATGTTCAATTTCATAACATCAGTTTTTCTTCTTCAATCCCATCTCATTATGGATATTTCTCAAACAACAATTATTTGGCTTCTTTAATCTTGATGCATTTCCATCACTTTAATTCTTTCAAACTGGATTGATACAAAATCATTCTTTCTTTGAGGTGCATCATATTATGTGGACTTTCATTCACATTTAAAGTGATACGTTACCAACGTTTTTAATAACTCAAACTCCTGGAAAAATCCTGGATATTGAGAGGTACAGTAAGTGATGTAAAAGAGGAGGTCTGGAACCAGGCTTCATCCTGAGAAAAGTGTTTAAAAGTGGAGAAGTGCATGATGCTAATATACTTAGTTTCTTGTTTTTCAAAGCCTACAGGCTGATGAGTTTGAGGTTGAGGTTTTGAATGGAAAATTCCTCTTTCAAAGACATTTAAGTATTAATTTAAAACAAGTTCTATTCAAGTCTGTTTGACTGTTTCAAGTCAAACTAACCAAACAGAGATTCAAATGTGGGTTACTTCTGAGTGAACATAGCTCCAGGATGTTGAGAAATTATCCATTAAAATTATACAAAATAGGACA